>NW_006290442.1:241552-255933 GCF_000327345.1 Myotis davidii
TCTGACAGATTTAAGGAGGTGGGATTAGCGAAGCGGGGGAAACCTCTAGGATAGGATAAAAGTAAAATGATGGACACATACCTAGGTGGGTGCAGGATCAATTAACATGATAATGAAGGAATTTGTAGTATCTGCCCTGGCGCCCAGCACATTTGGTTGTGCCCCAGGGGCTCCAGAAAAAGGGAAGTTCCAAGTGACCCAGACATTTCAAAGGGTGTGTTATCTTAGAGGCAAAAAGGCAAATGGGCTCAGTAAGGATCAAAGTTGATCTTGTCAGTGAAGATACTGGCCTAGGACATAACTGCCCACCATCACTGCTTTTAGTTAAGGTTTAATTTCAGACCATCCTTTGTGGTTATTTTAGGTCTCTGAGTCTGCTAGGCTGCCACACAGGCCTTCCCTGAGCTTGTCAGGTCAGCGTGTGGCCCCTTTCGTCCACAACCCCTTGAATAATCCTGTCACTTCTGGACCAAGAGGTGCAGTTGCTATGGCCACACAGTTCTTCCCACGCAGGGCTTCCTTCAGACCCAGAGTACCCAATGACAAGGCTCTGCAGGCCCACATGGTGACCTCCATGAGGCACACAACAGTCATTTTCCTGGCACCGTGGACCCAATAGCATGAATCAGATTTGGACCCAACCCTCAGAGAGCTTATGTGCCCAATATGAAATGCCTGGAGATGCCACTTCTAACCCAGCAACCCCTACAACAGCCCCAAACCACATTGCATTAATTCCTTTGGTTCGTTCTTGTTAAGACTAAGTCTGGTCATGTAGGAATGGCCTCGGGGCTGTGAGCCCTAGAGAAGGACACATAGTTCAAATGTGCCCTCATCCTGATACACACTCCCAGCACATCCAGGGGGTCTGCATGTTCTGTCCAGCATCCAAGGAGAGTGGCGAGGCAGAGGTCACTGCACTGACAGGGACTGGGGGCACCCAGAGGCACCCAGAGGTGGGCCTCGGGCACCTGGCAGAAGCCTTGTAAACAGAGGCTGCTACAGAAGGTGGGTCTCAACTGTCAGGATGCCTCTGTTGTCACCTGGCCTATTGCAGCAGGAGGGAATTCGCAGCCGGATGTGTCTTTCCATGCAGCATTCCAAGCCTGCCCCCTGGTTCTGCCTGTGGATGCTTCTCTGAGTGGGGATATCTGTTCCGCAGGAAGCTGTGGGGGACCGTGTCCCTGTACTTCTGCTGGGCAATAAAATTGACAATGAGAAAGAGCGGGAAGTTCCCCGGGGCCTTGGAGAACAGCTGGCCAAGGTAAGAGCAGGCATTCCCATCTCTATGGACCGGGTGGCACCCAAGGCAGTTGGGCATGTGCCCCAGAGCCTTGGGGGGGGGGGGGGAACCTTCCCTGGAAGCCCGCTGGGAAGGAAGCGAGTGGGCAAGATAGGCGTCCAGCTCCTGTGCATGTGGAACTTTCCATGGGAGCCTCAGATTGTAAGTGGGAGTTGGCCAGAAATGACTAAGGTGTGGGGAATTTTCCCAAATTCTTTTCCTCAGAAGTCAGAATTAGAAATTCTTAGATAGTGAGAAGTTGGTTATTTTAGTCCCTAACTGATGCTCGAATCCTATCATCTGTGTTTCCACTTGACCGCCTCCCGGGATGGAACACTCACTCAGGGCAAGGCTGGTCCTTCTTTGGACAGCTCTGTGGAGAGTGCATCCTGTCTGTCAGATTGAGCCTCAAAGCTGTGAACTCGAGACAAATGCAGGGCACACACTGGATGTCCTGCCGTCAAACAAGCAGCGACCTGCTTGCCCAGGCCCAGAATCAACAAGGTTGGACGGAAATCAGGCAGCAAAACACGCCGTGCTCTCCCTGGGCTGCTCCAGCCCTCAGCATAGTTTTCGGGGCACCATGTGTCCGGAAAGATGGGAGAGCTATTCGGCCAAGGATTCATCATTTTAGTGTGAACAGAGGCCTCTAAACAGAGGCTCGTGGCTCAGAGGCTGGGAAAATGGGCACAGATGGTAAGATCCAAGGAAAAAGGAGGAAGAAGGGCCCGGTAGGTGTTCCTATGGAGGGTCACCAAGCAGCTACATCCACAGGCCCTCATCCTCAATTCCAAAATCCAAAAAGCTTTGAAAACAAAGAGCGGAAAAAAGCGGTTTTGACTTCATCTGGCAGAAGAATCTGACCAGAACTGACATGCAGCTATTTATGGTCTCTGTGTGCCACACTCTGAATGAATATTCAAATGTTTCACTGAAGAAATATTAATATGCTTGGTTACAGGATGCTGTCCAGACCCACTGAGGGTACTATTTGATATCGTGTGTATATGCATTATCTTTCTGAAACTCAAAATTTCTGGATTCTAAAATACAACTGGATCCAAGGATTTTGATTAAGGAACTGCAAGACCTATATTTTTATCATCCAGTTTTCTTTTTCTTTCTTTCATTTCTTTTTTTTTTTTTTTTTGTCAGTGAAACAAAAACAGGCTCAGAGAAATTAAGTGATTTATTCAAAGTATCACACAGGTTCTCAGTGGTGGGGTCTGTACTTGAGGCTGGAAGATAAACTGTGTCTTCCAATTTCAGGCCCTGTGCACATCCCCCCCTCCCCATGAAACCTTCGTTCTTCACAGACTGGCTAGGAGTCAGGGTCTGACTGAGGTGGGAGGGACAGGGGTGAAGAGGGTGGAGGACAGAGCTGGGTCCGAGGGGTGTGCAGCAGGAAAGCTGAATTGGAAACAAGCATTTGCAGAGCCTCTTGATCTGCAGCCACAAAAGAAGTGTCCTCACTCAACTGCCTACATCCCCACAGGACATCAGCCTCTAGGGCTCAGTGCCATTAGCACTGTCATGAGGAAGCAGGACAGCTATAAATGGGAGTGATAAATAGAAAATGATGAGCCTTGGCCAAGGACCTACTGTGCTGTGTGTGCAGCCCAGCCTCTGCCTGGTGAAGGGATGGACAGCTGTCCATGCACCAGGGCTGACAGCCACGCTGGAGTGCTAATTAACTGTGTGAAGGAGAATTCCTATGGGAGCCCTCAGTGACATCTGCCCCTAGGCCATGGCATGCCTGTGTCTTGAGAAAGGTATGCTGCTGGGAGCCCTGCCATTAACTAAAGACAAGGCTGGAACAGGCAGGCCACTTATACCTTCTCTAGCCTCAGTCTTCCTGCCCATGAAGTGGGAAGAATGTTGCCCATCCTGGCCTCTGAGTCTTTGCCTGTCTGCATCACAGGCTGGTGTGAAAAGGAAATGAGTACAGGCTTTACCAGAGAGTAATTAGAGGGAGTGTGAAGTACTAAGGCAGCTTATGGTTTTGTTGCTTCACAGTTGTTACAGCTCACCTGGGAAATGGTTACAGAACTTGCCTGAGAAGACAGAAATCAACCTCTTAGAGAATGGCGAGGGGTGGAGGAATTAAAGGGGACTTGGAGAAGAAGCAGGGGTGTTGGTAGATGCAGACAGGGTGCTCTCCCCTACCCCAAAGGTCCCTCCAGCTCCCCTCCTTTTATCCCCTCTGTTTTATGATTCTAGGAGAACAATCTGATCTTCTATGAATGCAGTGCCTATTCTGGTCACAACACCAAAGAGTCCCTGCTCCATTTGGCCAGGTAGAGGACAGCTCCAGCCGATGGGATGGGATGATGTGACTGCTTTGCGGGTCTGACAGGGATCACTGCATTCACCACCACCACCCACGCCCCCACCTGCAACCTCACTGCATTCACCAACCCCACCTCCTATCCCAGAACTCACTGCACTCCCCACCACCACACTCCCCACCTGCAGCCTCATCTCACTCACCACCACTCCCACACACCCCTACTCTCAACCTCACTGCATTCACTACCCCGCCCCACTTCCCACCCCCAAGCTCACTGCATTCACCATCATCCCCCACCTCCCACAGACCTCTGGTCTGTTTTCTGTGTGCCTGAGCCTCTGGGTAAATGGGCTGGTGGCCTGGGCCTTTGTGTGTGATTCCAGGGGTCAAGGGCAGCCTCTGAAACACACAAAAAAAAAAGCCAAGAAGGAAGCCTCCCTGCCTGTCACTGGGTCTGCAATCTTCTCTCTTAAAGGCTGCCTTTCCCCAGGAATTCTAGTTTTATTGCTAACACTATTATAGATGTCCCCCATTTGCATACCCCTTTTGGCCACCCCCCTAGCTCCCCCCTCCCACCCCCATCACCACACTGTTGTCTGTGGCCTCTTTTTAAATGCAAATGATCATGGGAAAGGTCATATCTTAGGTCCCACAACCCTGGCTCAAGTCTTAGCAGGGATTAGTTGCCAGCCAGCTGGGATCAAGGCAGGGTTAGGACTCCTAGGGAGGGGGGGGAAGAGGGGGAGCCCAGGAGGGAAGGGCTGTGATGGGAGACCAGAGGCAACCAAGGTGATGGCATTCCAAGGGCTGGTCCCATGGAAAGACACTTCCATAAACCTCTGCCTACATCACAATTAAGAAAACGCCACAACACACAGGGCCCTATTTTCCATACTTGAACATTCATTCCTTCATCTATTCAGGCATTTATTTCATTCCATCCATGCACCAGCTAACAAATATCTAATATTACTCATTTGTGCTCAGCATTCATTCTGGGGCATCTAAAAACATTTTAGGTGAGTAATTAAGAGCCCAGCACAAGTTCTATGCACTGGCGAGGTTGTAGAGTGATGGAAGACCGTGGGGAACGTTTTAGGCTTTTCTCTGCACTGATTCTCAGAGCAAGTCACTCTGCCTCTGAGCTTTGCCCCTAATGTAGGCACATCAATCATACCTTCCCTGCCCACTCCCAGGTTGTTGTGAGAATCAAAACAGGTGCTGAAGGTGAAAGCACTTTGACAGTATAAAGAGGGATAAGATTCTTAACACTGTTTTTAATCCTTCCTTTCCCACATTTAATCTGGAGTTGTGGCCACATGGGACAGCCCTTCCATAGAGTTAATAACTAAGAAATATATTTTCTGAGCCTCTATATGTTCCGGGTACTGTGATGGGCTGCAGAAATGAAGAGACAAATGGTAGTCTCTGCTCTCAGCAGCTCCTTCAGTGCTGAGGGAGCAATGGGGTTTGAACAGAAGGGTCAGAGTGCTATCCTCACACTACACCACCTGGACGGTCAGGGGAGGCTTCCTGGAGGCGGTGGGAAGGCTCACTATTGACTGAACTCTGGCTTTACACATTATACTCATGTGCCTGTAGTCCACAGGGGGAGACTTGGAATACTCTCTCTGATGCTCTGGTGAGGTTGCAGCCCCTCAGTATTACCCAGAGGGTCTGTAACCCAAGGGCCAGCAGCTACCCACTAGTGATGCTAGTCCTTCCCTCCTCCAGGATCCTCAAGGAGCAAGAAGACACAGTGAGGGAGGACACCATCCAGGTTGCCCGCCCTGCCAAGAAAAAGTCCTGCTGTGGCTGAAAGGCACCACCTCCGCCTCTCCCCCAGGCCTGGCTCACAGGGCCCACCTGAGCGCTGCACGTGGCTCGGCACAGGTGCTCCCACCAAGGCCGGCCCAGACCTCTGTCCTTGACAGGGACTTGTCAAGAAAGGGGAGCACCTCCACTCAGGAGAGCTGCTCTTGGAGGACCTTAGAGTCTTTCCTCTTCCTTCTTTCTCTAGATCCCAGATGCCCATTCCTTTCCCTCCCTCCCCCCACCTCCAGCTTGGCTTTCTGGGGAAAGAAACAGATGGGCTTTCCCAGAGAAGCCACCACGTGCCTTCTCCACCTCCCTTCGCCCCCAACCCCCTTCCCTTTAAGAGCCTCAGCAATGCAGTTGCCATGGTAACTGTGCAGGGCCGACTTGCTGCTTCCTGCAGGCCACAGATACAGCACCTGGGCAATGAATGCCAGGGTGGCTGGCCTGGCTTTGGCTCCTGTTCTCTGGATGCCAATGGGATACTCTTGGCATATGCTTCATGGACCTCAAGGTGCCTGTGTGGTGTTCAGGGGAGCAAACCTGGGCACCCGCATCCTATTCCCCACCCCACATCCTCCACCCCAGGCTTCAGGGCCCAGCCTCTCTCAGCAGCCACTGGCCCATGGTATTTGCCCCACGGGTTCTCAGAAACAGTGCCTTATAAGAACCCCAGCCTTTCTCTTCACCGCCCACCCACAGCCAGGACTCCCAGGTGGGCGGGGGTGATAAATGTGTGCCTGTGGTTAGGGAGTGGGCTTACTTCCTGCTTCACTTTCAGAGATGAAAAGAAAACCAGGGGGGAAAAAACCGTCTGCTGCTAAACAGAGCGACCATTTCTGGAGGGTATAAATAAACTATAGCTATGTAAAGCCGTTTTCTAAATGTTTCTCAAAATAGCTCTCTGAGAAATTGTACGTGATGATTGACAGGGTAGCTTGACATGCAGGCAGTGAGGCCCAACACCAGGTCCATCATTACTGACTTCATTTTATTTAATTTGAGATTTTCCAGAAGACCGTGTGTGTGTGTGTGGGTGTGTGTGTGTGTGTGTGTGTGTGTGTGTGTGTGTGTGTGTTTTAAGTGTGGCTGTGATGGTGACATTTTGCTGGTGTTTGTCAAGAGAGTGTAGCTGCTGGCCTGGGCACCGTGACTGCAACAGCTCAGGGCATTGGAATGAAGGGAAGGTCTGGGCCTGTGGTGGTCTCTGACCTGGGTGCTGATGAGTGCCCAGCCCTAGCTGGCTGGCAGCGGAGCTGGCGAGGGCACTCTTGCCCTGGGAGGGAAGTTGGATGAAATGACCATAAAGATCACTGCCGATGACCATTCTCGGGCTGTGGGCCCAGGCACGCAGGAGAGGAGGTGGTGAAGGGAGAGAGGCAGAAAGTGCCCACACACCTCTGAGAAGATGACTCAAGACAAATGCACACAGTCAGCCAGGCTCGGGAGAGGCCACAGTTCCCAATGCTCCTCCCTATATCTTCTCCACAGACACCCAAAGGGGTCAGAGCCCCAGGGGTCTCCAGGTAAATGCCCAGTTCTTTTTGCAGACTCCTCTCTTCTCTGTCATCCCGCCTTCAGAGGCAACAGGGAGCCCGTGAAGGGTGTAGAACAAAAACCAGCAATGAGCACTGGAAGGTGCCCCTTGATCTTGGGCAAGCCGGCTCCCTCCCTGGGCCCCCATCTCAGCAGTAAAGTGAGCAATGGGCTATTTGATGCTCCAGGCTCTTCCCCCTCAGAATGCTTTTGATGACCTGCTCATTTTCCCACTTAGGCTGCTCTGGCCCCAGTCAGAGTTTGAGGGGAACTCACAGGAGACTCCATTTCCTAGGAGAGGACACTGGTGGTGGTCTCATTCGAGGGATGCATGGGGGATGGTCACCCGGCGGTGGCCCTCTGATCTGGTGTGTTGCTGTGTGAATGTATGTTTTATGTGTATGGAGTGCAGGTGGAAGGTAGGGATCGCCAGGGAGAAAGGGAAGCAGCTATGCTGCTTCTGATGGAAACAGGATGGCAATTGGGATTTATGGGGCAAGCAGGCTTTCCGTGGGGTTCCCTCAGCCACAGATGCATCTTTTCCTTAACACCTGACCCCTGGCTCGGGCTGCATTTTTTCCATTTAGGAGAAGTGGATTTAGGACTTAGAGCAGGGTGGGATGATTCTAGTGCCTGGCCTTCCAGTGTGTGGGGTAAATCCCCACGAACCCTCAAAGGTCCCAAGAGACAGAAGGGCAGAAAGTGTCTTCAGGCCTCTGCTGCTCCCTTTTCTAACCTCACTTGAAGAAGTGTGGGGCATGTGGACTTCAGAGAGACTCCGAGAAGTTGTATCCCCACGTCTCAGCCTTCCCTTCCCTTCTCCCCTTCTCTCCCATTCCTTTTAAGGAATTTTTAAAAATATATTTTATTGATTTTTTTACAGAGAGGAAGGGTGAGGGATAGAGAGTTAGAAACATCAATGAGAGAGAAACATTGATCAGCTGCCTCCTGCACACTCCCTACTGGGGATGTGCCCACAGCCCAGGTACATGCCCTTGACCAGAATCAAACCTGGGACCCTTGAGTCCGCAGGCCGACGCTCTATCCACTGAGCCAAACCAGTTAGGGCACTCTACCATTCCTTTTAAACCACCGTGGTGATCAAAGTCACCCAGGGATGGTCAGCCTGGCCCTGATCCAGCAGTGCTATCAGAAAAACCCCTTCTCCATCCCATTTACATTGCTGTTATGATCTTGAGCAAGTCACTTCACCAGGCTTCGTGTTAATCTGCAGATTAGAGGTTTCAACATCAACCTCTCAGGGACATTTAAACTAGTAAATAAAGCAGTGTATGTGAAGTACTTATCACAGTTCCCAGCAAAGGAGGTGCTAACAAATAGGGGTTATTACTGTTGAGCTGCTGCCCAGACCCTTTTCCTTGCTTCAGTTTCAGATAAGAACCAACTAACACCAAGTGTTTACCCCCAAACTGGATAAATCCCCATTCCCCAGTCCAGTTACCTGGCTGATGAGCTTGTACCTGGCTTTGCCTCATGGCCTTTGGCTTTCCAGTCAATGTCTGTAGTCTACCAGTGTCTGTGGTCTGATTGCAGCCCATAGTCCACTCTTCCTCCCTGTCTGTGGTTCTCCAGGACTCAGATAGCAGCTCAGACCCGGTGCCAGCTCCTTGGTGTTTACCTGGGAATGACCTGTGCTCGTTGTCATTCCTGGGCCCTCACTTGCTGCTGTATTCTGCTTTCTTGTGCTTCTTCTGGGGTCTGCTGCTGCCCCCAGCCTTGAATTGCCAAACCATGAGCTCTGGCACCAAACCAATGCCCTATTCACTTTCCTTTCACGGACTCTTTGGGGTCTTTTCTGTTTCTCTGTGATACCCTAGCTTTCTTCCATGTCTTCCCATCCTGTACTCTTTCTCTATTCTTTTAAAAAATATATATATTTATATTGATTTCAGAGAAGAAGGAAGAGGAAAAGGGAGATAGAAACATCAATGATGAGAGAGATTCATTGATGGGCTTCTTCCTTCTTGCCCCCTCCTGGGGATGAGCCAGCAACCCGGGCATGTGCCCTAACTGGGAACCAAATCATGACCTCCTGGTTCATAGGTTGATGCTCAAACACTGAGCCACTCTGGGCTCTTTCTCTATTCTTAATACCTCCACCCAGTCTTGGACTCTCCTCCTTTCTACTCTCCCCTGGCCTACTCCAGGCCACTCCTGTTCGCTCTATCAAAAATGTCTCAGCCTTTGTTTCTGTCACAAGAGATCACTGCTCCAAAAGATCTTAAACCAATTTCTACTAAGGTGTTAATACAAATGGTGGCTTTAGGCATATATTTACATTTTAACAAAGAACTCTAAGGGAGACCAAAACTTTAACCCAAGGAATGAACTCTTAGTGGTAGACTATTAAGCACCATAATGGGTCATGGGCATCAAATATTTAAGACAGAGATGCCTTCTCCTAGACTGCTCTTAAAGACCTCAGTTTTTTCTATGTATTTTGGAGCTCTATTTCTAGGTTCATATATGTTTGTAGTTTATTTTTTCTTCATGAAATAGCACTTTATCATTATAAAGTATCCTTCTTTGTCTTTATAGCAATTTGTATCTAAAATCTATTATTTATGATATTAGTATAGTCACAACAGTTCTCTGTCAGTTGCTGTTTGCATGGTGTATTTTTCCATCTTTTAACTTTCAACATATTTGTGCCTTTGAGTCTAAAATGATCCTCTTATAGACAGCATATAGTTGGATAGTGTTTTAAATCTATTCCTCCCATCTCTGCCTTTTAATTGGCAAGTTTAAACTGTTTATATTTAATGTAATTAGTAAATTAAGATTTATGCCTACCATTTTGCTATTTCTTTTTTATATTTCAACTAGAGGCTCGGTGCACAAAATTCATGCAAAGGGGGTGGGGGGGGTCTCTCAGCCCAGCCTGCACCCTTTCCAATCCAGGAACCCTTGGGGGATGTCCAACTGCTGGTTTAGGCCCGATCCTGGGGATTGGGCCTAAACCGACAGTTGGACATCCCTCTCACAATCCTGGACAGCTGGCTCCTAATTGCTCACCTGCCTGCCTGCCTGGTCGCCCCCAACTGCCCCCCCGCTGCTGGTTACCACTAACTGCCCCTTCTGCCGGCCTGGTCACCCCCAACTGCACCCCCTGCCAGGCTGGTCTCCCCCAACTGCCCCCCTCTGCTGGCCTGGTCACCCCTAACTGTGCCCCCCACACCGGCCTGGTCTCCCCATGCAGCCTGCTGTTCAGTCATTTGGTCATCCCTCACTAACTCTGGTTGTAGGCAGCCATCTTGTGAGGGTGTAAGGGTTAATTTGCATATTACCTCTTTGTTATATAGAATGTCTTTTTTTCCTCTATCCCTCCATTACTGCCTCCTTTTGTCTTAGTCATTTTCTAGTGTGCTGTTTTAATTCCCCTTTTATTCATTAACTCTACTTTTTTAAACTTATTTTCTTGGTGGTTACCTGATGTTTCTATTAATATCTCATTTATAACAAACTAGTTTAGATTAATACCTACTTAATTTCAACAGTACACAAAACTGCTTTTGTATAGCTTTATTCCCCCTTCATTATGTTGTTACTGTCACAAATTGCATATTTATACATTTTGTTTCCATCAACATAGATTTACAGTTATTTTATGGAGTTGTCTTTTAAATCAAACAGGAAAAAAAGGAATTAAAGCAAAAAAATACATTTGTACCATTTTCTATATTTAACTATGTAATTGCTCTAACCAGTGCCCCTTATTTCTTCATATTGATTCAAGTTACTATCTAGTGTTCTTTCATTTCAGTCATATTTATTATAGAGCAGGTCTGCTAGAGACAAACTTTCTTAGTTTTGTTTATCTAGAAATGACTGAATGGTAACCGTAAGATTTAGAACTTTTGGTTTATAATGCCCCCTACCACTTGCCAACTTTCCCTCCTCCCCCTGCCCTCCTTGCACTTCCTTCCCTGTTCAGTCAGAATGTCAGTACTTTGAATATACTATTCCATTGTTTTTTGGCCTCCATGGTTTCTGATGAGAAATCAGCTGTTAATCCAATTGAGGTTCTTTTGTATATGATGAATTGCTTCTTGCTGCTTTGATGTGCCTAGTTATGGATCTCTTTAAGTTTATCCTACTTGGAGTTGGTTGAGCTTCTTGGATGTGTATATTAATGTGTTTCATCAAATTTGGGAAGTGTTTGGTCATTACTTTGTTAAATATTTTTTTCTGCCCCTTTCTCCTTCTCTTTTCTTTCTAGGACTCCTATTATGCCCATGGTGGCATGCTCTATATGTCTCACAGGTTTTGAGGCTCTGTCCAATTTTCTTCATTCTTTATTCTTTGTGTTTCTCATACCAGATTATCTCAATTGCCTTATCTTCAAGTTCACTGACCCTTTCTTCTGCCTGCTCAAATATGCTATTGGGATCCTCTAGTGAATTTTTCATTTTCATTATTGTACTTTTCAATTTCAGAATGTCTCTTTGGTTCCTTTTTATAATTGTTACTTCTTTGTTGATATTCTGTATTTGGAGAGACATTGTTTTCATACTTTCCTATAGTTCTTTAGACATTGTTTCCTTTAGGTCTTTGAACATATTTTTTAAAAGCTGATTTAAAGTTTCAAAGAACTGATGTACAAATCAAGCTCTGCTTTCTATCCCTGCTTTCTTCTTTATATTCCATACCACGTAGCCAGAACTCTGAGTTCATTCCTTAGCCCTACCTCTAAGCTCCACCCCATCATATTTTATCTCTTCTGAATTGGAGGGAGAACATGAAACTCAGAAGTCCTTCAGATCTGAGAACCCTCCTCTCATGACACTCAGAAGTCCTTCAGATCTGAGGACCCTCCTCTCCATTTTGAGCTTCTGTGTTCTGTGCTAGAGATGAGCAGCCCAAGGAGGTATCCAGTTCCTTGGAAGTGAAGAAGGCCAGACATCCTCAGGCAGTTTCTCCTCCTGCCAAGAATTCAGACATTCCACAAAGCTTTGGTCAAAAAATATAAATGAAGGAAGACTGCAAATCAGAAGATTTTAAAAAAAAGCAGATTAATGACTTCAAAATAATGAAATCACAGTACACAAACATACAAAACCTAAGACTTAAGTGCCCTGTTGCTGAGTGGCCCTGTGAGTACTGCCATCTCTCCTCCTGTCATCTGAGGAATAGAAATTGGTTTATACAAATTGTAATCAGATTCAGTCAAAATTCATAGGATTTTACATTCTTATCCTGGGGTATATAGGTTTGTGGTGGGAGGTATTGATAATGGTTGACAGGATATAGGAGCTTTCTAAACCTCCCCCATTTCCATTAATACACATGTTAATTATCAGCAGTAGAAGTAACAAAGAACATCCTAACTCTAACCTTGAACAAAGGTCAGTGGAGCCAAGTTAATTGAAGTGTCCTACTTAGGAAAAAGAACTTGCTAGAAATGCTGGAGGTTGGGAAATCACATAGCACTTGGCAGAGGACCTGGAATCAATGTGGAAACTGAGGAGCATTGGCGAGGTGGGTCATTCATCACCCTGGGGCAGGACTGAGTCAGGTCCAAGAACTGACCTATCTCAGGGCTGGGACTTGATCAGGGCTTTGGCTCTGATTCAGAAGTGGGACTTACAGCCTCTTGTCATAACACCAGGAGATTCCTCTCCCAACAAAAGAGAACCCATAGAGCCAGTGAGGCCTGTGCTATCATAATGAGTTATTGCTTGATCCATCTGACCTATAAAAATAAATGTTACCCATAAAAACACCACACTACCAAGAAAAAATGCCCAAAGAACATGGACAGAAAGAATGAACTTTTTTTAAAAAAAACTTGGAGACAGAAATTGAAACATGTGGACTTCAAGGGGCCTTAGAATGTTTGAGTAATGTGACTATAGAACTAGAATTCATCAAGCATGTGTAGCACTAGGTCAAGGGCAGAGTGTCAGGGGCAATTCAATATCTGGCCCATGAACTCCCCAGGCTATTCTGTAATGATAGTGTGCAGTGATTATTTATACACACTGCCCCAAGGGCTCTAATGAGCAAAATGCACTGGATTGAGCTCCTGAGGCAGAAGCATTCATCTCTGTCACCTCATGTTTAGCACAGTGACTGGCAAACAACTCTTGCCTAAAGGAGCACTCAGAGCAGAGCTTCATTTCTCAAGAACAAGGCTCACCACTTGGTGAATTCACTCCCCTGGAGCCCCAGGTCCCAAAGGCTGGACCTCTGGGTCTGTGACCTGGTAGACCCATGGGGTTTGCGTCACTGCTTCAAATGAGTCAAATGTTTTAAAATGCTTCTGGCTTTTAAAACAAAGTGTTGAGGAGCATTCTAGCTGCTGCAATTTAATTGCCTTTCAGACAGTGTGATGCCCATCAGAGCATTCCAGCTCATCACCCTGCAGCCACCCCAGCTGCCATGAGCAGCAGCAATCCATTACCCACAGGCAGCTCAACAACTTAATTTGACTTGAGCTCCATGCTTCTGCACATAAAAAGACACTTGTCTGCCCAGTTCTCCTTCTTCCTGGTGTGGAACCAGCCATCTTTACCCAGGCTGTGCTCCCCACAAATTATATGACCTTGAGCAAAACCTGGAACTACATGGTACTGTGAGCCCCAGCTTCCAAGTCTGTACAATAGTGCTCT
The DNA here is from genome assembly GCF_000327345.1 of Myotis davidii. Lineage (NCBI taxonomy): Eukaryota > Metazoa > Chordata > Mammalia > Chiroptera > Vespertilionidae > Myotis > Myotis davidii. The sequence goes on from NW_006290442.1 coordinate 255,108, forward strand.
CTGCCCAACTGCCCTCACAGGGTAGTGAAGGTCAAATGAGAACTCTGAGGAAAGGGCTTAGTCAACTGAAAGTCTGTAGACAAATGTGAGTTATTAAATTTGTGCAAGAGACCAAACAAAACAAAATAGGAAAAAGAAAGAAAAGCCCACATTTGGTAACTGGGAGAAGCTGAGGCCTCAGGTAAGAGCAGCTCCCATTTCCCTGGGCCAATAGAATAAGGAGAACTTGCATCCTTTCAAGCTAGAGACTTTTATCTAAGAAAGCTTTGTACCCTCACTCTGCTTTGACATTGGACAGGGCCAGCATCGCAGATGATAAGGTTCTCACTGGCAGGGCTCTGGTCTCATTAGTATTGTACTTACTGGGGCCTGGTATGTAATAGACATGAGGCAGTGGATGGGTGGGTTGACTGCCCATTAAGACTTTACATAGCACATTCCTAATTAAACCACCTTTATATTAGATTTATAAAACACTTTAGGATGATGCAAAAGTTCTGGAGTTGGAGAGTACTGATGGTTGCACACAATCTTGTGAATGTACTAATGCCACTAAGCTGTACATTTAAAAATGGTTAAAATTATAAATTCTGGGAGAAACCAAGATGGCGGCATAGGTAAACACCGGAGTTTGCTGCCTTGAACAACCACTTCAAAAATACAACTAAAAGACAAAACGGACATCATCCAGAACCACAGGAGGGCTGGCTGAGTGGAAATTCTACAACTAGGAGGAAAGAGAAAAACACTGAGACTCAGAGGAGGAGCAGTGCGGAAGTGAGATACTAAGGTGCGGAGTACATGCGGGCTGGCGGCTGAGGGGGGG
>NW_006290442.1:257331-270110 GCF_000327345.1 Myotis davidii
GGCCAATGGAGAGAAAAAAATGAGGGCGGAGGGTGGGGTGGGAACTGGGTGGAGGGGAGTTATGGTGGGAAAAAGGAGTAACTAATGTAATAATCTGAACAATAAAGATTTAATTTAAAAAAAACTATAAATTTTGTTATGTAGGTTATACCTCAATACATTTTTAAAAAAACTACCTTCTGAAACATTTATATTCCTTGAATGAATGAAGGATGGATTCTCTTCAATGCCCAACAACTGGTCTCTAAGATGCTCAATGTTTGTCTCAAGTTATATCCAGAGGTGAGGGAGCAGGAAAGGTTCCTCTGAGTACTTGAGGAAACATCTAGAAACCTACAGTGTACATTAACATGCCACAACAATGCCATGGCTCTCCTTTGCTGAAGGCCCTCGAACCAACCTCACCCCACACCCACTCAATGGGGAAGGGACTCTCGGTCCTCCTGGCATCTCTGCCCCTGCCCAGCACACACTTCTCTTTAGGAGCTTGGCTCCCCCTGTATATAAGGTCCTGGACAGGACCTTCATATTCCACATGCCAACAGGAGCACCTAGCTGGACCCCAGAGTAGGGGCTCAATGAGAGTGTGTTGAATGACAATAAAAAATAAATGACAAATGTCTTTTGTTGTTCCTGGAATTTTGTTGCATTGACTACAGCTGGAAATACATTCATTAGCACCCAGAAATATTTTGGTTTTACAAGATTTATGTTGTAATAATGTATAGTAAGGAGACTGGGAACCAGCATAGAAGGATCAGTGTGGAAGAGGGACTGGCATATTGCATTCAGGGAGGGCTGACTTTGGTGTTACACTTGTTCTGAGTGACTCAAGAGGGCTGGGAATGCAGACAGTGGGACTTGATTTATCGCAAGGAAGCTTATCCCAGTGAGCATCGTCCAGCAATGGAATGGGCTGCCTCCCTCGGTAGTGAGCTCTCTGACACTGGAGATGTTCAAGCAGATGAACTCTTCTTTTCGGAATGCCAGTGAGAAACTAGATACAGTGAATTACAAGGAACCCACCTCCACTTTCTTCCTGGTCTCGCCCTACTGTGCCGGGCCAGCACAGCCAAGGGTTCGGTGAGCCTGAGTGGGGGGCAGCGAAGGATGTAGAAAAGACAAAGAGAATAAGCTGGGTCTAGGTGGATCTCTGGTGCCTGGCTAAGGCCACAGAGAGGGACCCAGACAGCAAGCTGATGCTTTATTTTATAGCCAGAGGTAAACAAGGTAGTGGTCACCATAGTTACAATGTTCTTGTGAGTTTCACTTGTTTTGGCAGCACTTGCTGTACCTCCCCAAGCCCATTAGCTACCCAGATAAGATCTAGGGAGCATCATAAGGTCAAGCCTAATTATGCTAAGAGGGCTGCGCCCTCTAAGCTGGGACTTGTTTGTGGCTTTGCCAACAGGTCAGTCCCAGGCTTAACCCTATAGCCCCTCCCTACACCCTACTTTCCCTCCCTTTCTTCCTTTTCTTTATCTTTCTAACTCTCTATCATCCTCTCCACCTCCCAACCTCCAGCCTGTGCTCTCACATCAGGGATTGGAAAGCACCTGACCTAAAAGTCAACAGAAGAGGTTTGGGCTTCACAGCTCGTCTGGCATGGGGAGGGGTGCTGAGGCCTCACCAGTGTCCAGCCAGCTCTCTACTGTGCCAAGTGAAATTACCAGCTTCCCAGTGTGGGTCTATTTAAATCAGCCTCTCATGTCTGATGGATTTAAAAATATGCTAGAAGGCAGCATCTTAAATACAAGAAACACAAACAAGCAGATGAGGCTGCATTTTCCTTCCTCTATGTTGATCCCTCTCTCTTTCTCTTCCTCCCCCTTCCCTTTCCTGCCCCCTCCCACAGTAGTTTTTATTCATGAGCGCCATCTCTTCCCTCTCCCCACCCCTTCTCTTCTCTCAGTGGCATGAAGTTTGCAGCCTGAGCAATGGCTGGGAGGCCCTGGGGTCGATCTAGGTTCCCTCCTTAACTTGGTGAGAGACAAGTATGACCACCCTCATGAGTGCTGGGCACCCTTGCTCCTAGCTCACTGCCTGCCTAACCACTGGTCTTCTGCATTGACTATTGTGTGCAAATGCAGAGCTAGACTGATCCCAGAGCAGGCTCACCAGGCTCCCTTGGGTCACAGATGAGGAGACTGTGTTCATGCAGGAGGAGGGACTTGCCAGGGTCTCAGGTCAGTGAGCAGCCATGCTGGCTCCTGGCTGTCTTGGTGTCACAGTTGCCTTTCCAATTCTATATGCTCTGCTTGCTGGGAAGGTCATTTGCTACCCCTAGTTCCTCTGAGTCTCATAGTGCACCTGTGAGGGTTTCACAGGCTCCCGTCACAGCAGGGTTCCCAGTCTGTCCCCTAATATTTACTGGGAACTGGTTCTGGGGCCTTGGCCCACTTTGGTTGATCTAACCCAGTGGTCGGCAAACTGTGGCCCCTTGAGTGTGTCTCTTCCACAAAATACCATGTGCTGGCACACACGTACAGTGTGATTGAAACTTCGTGGCCACACTCAAGGGGCCAAAGAGCTGCATGTGTCTCATGAGCCGCAGTTTGCCGACCACTGATCTAACCCAATTTTCTCCTGCTGTCATTCAAGTCATGTTCCCTCTAGTCCCCGAGCATCATCTCTTGGAGACTTGATAAGTAGGCCCTGCCGCATGCCCCCTATCTTGTGGGTGGCGGCCAGCTGCTGGGTTGCAGTGGTTGAAATCAGGAGAACTGCTTCCCCTGAAACAGCAGCACTGCCCTGCCCCACACCACGGAGTGATGTTAGCTCCTGCACTCAACCTTCGCTGCTCATTGGAATCACTGAGGGGAGAGGGGAGAATAGGGGAAGGATTTTTCTTTATTTAACTAGTGTATTTCTTCATATTTATTCCACTTTTAATTGTTTTATCTACTTTATTATTTTTAAAAAATCTTGTGCTCCCCTCCTACCATAAATTCTGATTTAATTATATGTTAAAAGAGTTTAAAAAATTGTTTAATATTAGCATTATTATCAACAATAATGGAATGGAATAATAGAAAGTAAAAAATCTGCTTGTGTGTGAACATTTTCTTGACCTTGGATCTGCCCTTGTGTGCCTGTGTCTTTGCCCACGCTCTGCCCTCTGTCTGGATTCTTTAAGGGAATTTCAATGACTTGTCTATGGTCATGCAACAGGTCTTAAGTTAAGCAGATGGCCAACAGGATTCTGAGGCCTCCCTGGTACTGTGGACCCTCTCAGTCACCTGATTCCCTGTACTCAGGAGGCAATGCTGGGGCTCAGGTGCCACACAACACACACACACACTGATGAAGCCACACATTCTACCCATTTTAATTTTATCCTTGACTCCCTCCTCAAGTGTCCTACCATTTATGACTTGAAATATATTCCACAAAAGTTGTAATATATGCCATTACACTATGCCCTTGGAACATAAAAAAGAACTAAAAAAAAAATGAAGAAACTCAAAGTCAGTGATGGAGCTATACTATCAGATGGATAGAATATGAGAGACTGCAGTGTAGTATGGGAAGTGAGACTTTAGCAGGATTAAGTTGCCCCTAGAGTTGTAGGGGGAAGGACAGGGAAGATGGGTAGAGGCAGCCATGTCTTAACAAAGGATTCAGTGATGGTCTGAGAAATGAAATCAAAGGGAAGCCCTCAGCAGAGGTGTTGGTGGTATAGTGGTGAGCATAGCTGCCTTCCAAAGGGAAGCCCTCAGGCAAAGATGGAAAGAAAGGGAGTAGTTCAACAGTCAGGAATACCAAGGGGAGAGAAGGGCCCCAAGAGAGTGAGCTGGCTTGGGGACCCACTGGTGCTGGGTTTATGGCTGTAGCAGAGTGCGGGGTGAGGAGTCTGGGATTGGCTGAAGCTGGGCTTTGAGAGTAAATTGGGGATGGAAGCAGAGAAGCCCAAAACTTGAGAGCTGCTCTCCTGCATCAGAAGAGTTTAAATGTCACCCTGTAGGTGACAAGAAGCCTTTAGGCAGTGGTTCTCAACCTTCCTAATGCTCGACCCTTTATTACAGTTCCTCATGTTGTGGTGACCCCCAATTTCATTGTTACAAATTGAACATAATTAAAGCATAGTGATTAATCAAAAAAACAATATGTAATTATATATGTGTTTTCCGATGGTCTTAGGCGACCCCTGTGAAAGGGTCATTCAACCCCAAAAGGGGCCGCGACCCACAAGTTGAGAATCGCTGCTTTAGAGGGATGTTAACAGGGCAACAGGTCTGCTTTACAGTTGTGCCAAAGAGAGTGGAGTGGAAGTAGGAGGCAAGACTGGAGTGAAAGTGAGAGTGGCCCAGGGTGTGGGGAAGAGAAGGAAGAAGGAAGAACTCATACCAACCAATCTCAACTCTCAGTGTGTCCTATGTTTGTCTATGAGCCAGGCCATATTGTACCCTTGGCATTCCCTCCCTGCCTTCCCACAGTCCACTGAGTTTCCAGACTACCCGATGCCTCTCCACCCCATACTTTAAGTCATTACATCTCAAACACTGTTTTTTTTTTTCCAATTAAATCCAGAGCCTTAGGAAAGGGGATTTCTAAGAATAAAGTGGGGACTTAGGGATTATGCATTGCAAATCTCACACCAAATAAAATTACATTTTGTATAATCCACTGCTTTGAATTCTCCAGGCCATAGTTTCCTCCATGAATAATCAAAGCTCGCTGTGCTTGTGCACTGGGAGGGAGTAACAGAAAACCCACAAGTGTAGGTGCATTAGAGTTTTAGAGTCTTTTCCTCGACACCCTCTGTGAATCATTTTCTCTGTGCGGAAACTGAGGCTCTGTGAGCATGAGGACCTCCTCTAAAGCAGGGCTGGGGAACCAGGAATTCTCTGGCCCAGGACCCTTAAGTCTGAGGCTGGAGCCACTGTGGTTAGACACAATCACACAGTTTGCCCACAGCTTCCATCTCTCCCAGGGCCTCTGAGCCTGGACACCCACTCAGCCCTATTCTCCTTGCTCTTCCCTCACCTTCCTCAGAAGCCCACATCTCCAAGACCCACTCATGAGAAACATTTGGGAGTGACACATTAAAGGAAATCTAATTAGAGATAATCAATAGGCAATATTAGCAGAGCCAAATTAACTCCCTGCATGGACAAGTCACCCAACCCGCAGCCAGCACCCTTAATTCCATTTCCTGACAGCTATTAAAATGATTTTCCAAGAGATAGTCACATTTCAGCAGAGTCACAGACTGACAAAGTACAGTCAAACGCCCCCTTTCTTCTGGCTCCTCATTGGCAAAGCCTCCAGAATTCTCTGTTGTCTAGGCAGGAACTTCATTTCCTCCTCAAGCCTTTATTTCTCAGCCTGATCCCTGCCCCTCCAAAAGCCCAGCCGCCATTCTACTCTCCTCCACTGAAAAGTCAGGATCTTCTTGGAAAATTCTGAGTTCAGGTTCATCAAATAAGAGCTGTGGAGCTACAGAGTTAGAAAATCATGATTCTTCATGCTGGCAAGGACCTGCGACCACTGTAAGCTAAGCACCGTCATTTCGTAAATGAGAGCGCTGAGGCCTAGTAGGAAACAGGCCCCTCAAGGCCACACAGTAGGTCCCCAAGTAGGAGTATCAGGCAGACCGACAACTGACAGGAGCATCATGGCAGCAAGCCATCATCTGCTCACCGGGCCAGTGTTCCCTGAACACCTACAATGGACCAGGACTGTGCTGGAACCTGAAATACAAACCCAAGTGAGACACAGAACCTTCCCTCCTAGGCATCACAGTCGGGGGGAAGATAGACACAAAAACAGATGCTGATACCATGCTTGGTAAGTGTGGGCACAGATATCCGCTCAGGGGCACAGGGAGACACCCGTGAGGCTCAGAGGGGCTAATGTGGGTCAGGTCCAGAGGAACTCACAGCCTGGTATGAGTCAGAGCCTCGGCCTGTCGTAGTAGTAACAGCTAACACAGAAGGCTGCCCTGGTCCCAGGAACGGCTGGTATTTGACCCTTACCACCTTCCTCTGAGGAAGATCATATAGGATTACCCCCTATTTACAGGTAAAGGAAACTGAGGCAGAGAGAGGCTAACAACTTGCTCAAGGTTACACAGCCAAACGTGGGAGAATTGCGCTTTGAACTCACTCCTTCAGCTCCAGAGAGCACATTCCACCAAGCCCTGGCTCCTCTGCTCCAGAGTGACTGTGAGTCCTCATTACGACACCAGACACCACGGGAAGCCTCCTGCCGCCTGAGCTCTGCACCACACACACAGAGGGTGGCCTCAGGCCCTGAGTCATGTTTAATGACCTCAGGTCGCCCCTGCTCTGAGCTCCCGCAGCCTCGAATACAGGTATCCAAGACCATCTTCAGAACCATTTCTAAGCAATAGAGGATCGCACCTCTTCTCTTTGACTCCACGAGGCAAGCTCTCCGACCCACTGTGGGCAGACACACTCCTAGAGTTGCCTCTCTCTCCCTCCCTGGTTGAGCCCAGAGGCACCTGAACAGTCTTGTTGGGGCCTCCGTTTCAGAACTGGAAGCTCCGTTTTACATGCAGCGGTGGGACCATGCACTGCTTTCTCACCTAACACTCAAAGCAACCTGGGAGAAAGGTGTTGTCATCCCCGCTGGGCAAGGAAGAAGTCACACAGGAATAGGGAGCTCCAGGAACTTCGTGGTCTCAGAGCCTTTGGCAGGAAACGCCAGGCTTCAATCCCAGGTCTGTTTATCCCCAAGACTGGCTGGAGTTTCCAGGCATCATCTGTGACCGTGAAACTGAGCAGTGAGCCTGTGCAGTCTGTGTCTTTGGCTTCAACCGTGATGTGCTATCCAATTGAGCTAACCAACCATGGCCAGAAAGCAAATTGCCATAATATCAGAAACCCATTAGGCTCCATGCAGCTTCGGAAAGACTCTTCAAGAAGACATCTATGAGCTGAAAATGATGCCAAGCACTATGCGCTCTGGAAACAGCTGCCTGGGGCCCGAAGACAGCAGAACAGTCCTGAAATGCAGACCCAGCCTCGCCCAGACCCTACCAACCATCTCCCGCCTCCCAGACAATAACATCCTTGGAGCCCAGAGGAAGCGCCTGTGGGAAGAACAGGTTGAGGTGACACGGAAAGGGTAATCCAAATGATCTCTGAGTTGTACAGATTGCCCATTTGCAGATTCCCAAGTGGAGAATGAGGCAATTCTACAATGAAGCAGTCTGTATTCAAGCCATTTTCCACAACAGCCATTCAAGGAAGCCTCCAACTCCATCCTCCGCAGTGGCTCTTACGGGTTCTGCGGTTTTACATTTATCTTTCCTGTGGCTGATTTTCTGAAGTAGGGAATGGGTTAAGTCTACTGTCATTTTCCTGGGGAAATGACTGCCAACTTGAGCTCATTAGATTGCGAGCACGTGTGGCATGCTATTCCTGTCCTGTCACTTCCCTCACTAAAAGCCGGCAGTCTTCTCACTGCCCAAGGAAAAAGTCTTCTTGATGCAATTCACAAGGCTCTTGACCGTGGTCCCTGGCTACATCTCAAGCCTCCCTCCTCGCTGCTCTCCCCAGGCCCTCACCTTTTCCTGTTCTCTGCTCTTCTCGAATTTTCAGATTGGCCACACTCTCTAGACTCCTTTGGGCTGGGCCTCAGCACATGCCATCTCTCCCTCTGAGGTACCTCCCCTCCTTTTCTGCTTTCTCAAGTTTATGTTTAAACTCATATCTTCACAGAGTGTCTCCATTTCCTACCAGTCTCTTATTTCCTCAGCCTCTGTACCTCCTCTTTCATAATATTTATCACTCTTGTTTAGGGCCTGCTTCTCCAGCACCCTGTAATTCCAGAAGGGCAGACTGGCGTCTGTTTTGTCCCAGTGCCTACCACAGTGTCTGCCACACAGAAGCACCCTGAGAAATATGAATGGATTGGAGGAAGTTGGGAGAGACAACTTACTTACCTCTCTTGGTTCCAACTGAGACCAGAACTGGAGCCATTGTGCTGAAGATGAAATCCCACCCCATGCTTAATCCAAAAGCCATGCCCAGCCTCCAGATAACAGGTGGTGAGTATATCCCCAGCCTAGATATTCTGTGTTTCACGGTCACATGCTCTCCTAGACCACAGCGGTGTGGTGCAGCACAGAATTTCCACATCTCTAGGTTTTGCTTCTTCTTTCCTGCACAGATGTTCTCTTGGGAGGCTCAGTCCTTGCCCTGCACACAGAAAAGGATCCCTACTGTTCTGTTCTTCTAATGCCTTCTGACTCACAATGCCACAGTGACATGTGCCTCTGTCACATTGATGACAATTTTTAATGATGGGGGACATTTGGCTGGTTATTTCTTATTAAATGTAGCCAGGCATCTCTCAAACATCTATGTGGCTGCCGTTGCAGTCAAGATGAGGTTCTCAGCTTGGTCCTTAACTCATCCCTCTTGCTGATCCCCAGAATGTGCTTCCAAGCCATTAACTCTGGCCATCAAAGAGATTAGGTGCTGAGAGTATACAAACCCAACATGTTATTGATCAAAAACAAATATGACAAGGGGGAAATTCTCCTGGGAAAGACGGCATGTTTGGGATTTCAAAATAAAGTGAACTTTGGGTTACTACTGCTCATCTCCACAGGATGCAAACAGGCACTAGACATAGACACTAGGCTCAGTCTCAAAGTCACTAGGAAGTCCTTGTGATTAGCAATGCAGGTCAACAGAGCCAGAACGGGAGACCCTGCCCAGAGAGCCCCATGTGGGGGTATGGCATCTCAATAACTGAGGCTCTTTTAGTTCCAATGAAAAGTCATGTGCCAGGATGCCAGCCAGCTGTTGCCTTTCCGAGGGCTTGGAGATAGGCTTTTTAAAAAAATATATTTTATTGATTTTTTACGGAACGGAAGGGAGAGGGATAGAGAGTTAGAAATATCGATGAGAGGGAAACATCGATAAGCTGCCTCCTGCAAACTCCCCGCTGGGGATGTGCCCACAACCAAGGTACATGCCCTTTTCCGGAATCGAACTTGGGACCCTTGAGTCCATAGGCTGACACTCTATCCACTGAGCCAAACTGGTTAAGGCTGGAGATTGGCTTTAAGAGCTCTGCAAGCCACTTGTGAACCAGAACCATGAAATGGGCTACCTTTGCCCAGGGCTGTCCCCAAACTCTGAGCCAAAGTCTGTGGCCCTGGGGGCTGGCCAGCTGCTGACTGAGGCTGTGATGGCCACTCCTGCTTCGCCCCAGGACCGTCAGAGGTGCAGGCCTCAGGCACTGGCACCCGGCGTGCTTCTCAATGATGGGAGCTAGAGTACAGGGTGGAAATATTATTAAAATAGCTTTATAACTGTGATTTCCATTGTACTTTATAGATTCCAAATGTGTTTTGTATTTTTTTCATTTTATCTGAGTTACCTCCTTTTGAGTTTCATGGATGTGGAGGACTTGCCCAAAGTCACAGAGTAAGCAGCAGAGATGGGGTTTGATTTGGTCCTTTGGCTCCAAACCTCATGTCATGAGTTGTCCAGTGACTGTCACTTGCCTTCTGAGGTAGGGACAACAAGGGGCTGGGTCTAATGAGCCAGTGTCCTGGGTGTTTTCTCTGCCCAGTTTGCTATGGCTGCCCTTGGGACTGAGGTGTTAGCTACAACCTAGTGGTTGAAAAAAGCACTTTTCACTTCTGCTGTGAGAAATGACCAGGATAAAAAGGGGTCTCAGACCTCCTTTGAAAATGGTCAGCTTGGCCCTCCTGTGGAATTTGTAGACAGTGGGCTTCTTTTTCGTAGGTTTAATGACTGAGAGATGCCAAAGAAGCTGCACATCTCACCTCCAACCCTGACACAGCTTATGTCGCTGAGCTGGGCTAAGAAGATGGATGGCTCACTGGGTGGGACAGGTAGAGTGGGGTTGGCTAGGGATGATGGCTGAGGGTCCGAACTTCTCAGTATTTAAGCAAGAGCAGGCCAGGCCTGCCCAGAAACTGACACCCAGGCAGTGTGTGCTGTGAGGGCAGGGACGGTGCTTGCTGATGCTGCTGTATTGCTATGTCCTGCGCAGGACCTGCAGCCCATTACGTATCCAATCAATGCATGTTGGCTGAACTTCTGATCACTGAGCATGTTGTGTCTGAGCCTTGGCTAAATGTGGACCAGTTGCTTCCAATGGACCAAGACAGGCAGCCTGGGAGTCTCCAGACGTGTGGCCGAGCGCATCAACAGTGGTCAGACAGGCGTGAGGAGATGACCCATCCTCAGGAAATCAGGCCTTTCCTGGCAGTCACAAGACCACAAGCCCAGGGCTCAGAGACAACATGGGACAGCCTGGGGGTCTAAGGCAAGTTAGGGTGCATCACAGGTGGGTGGCGCTCAGAAACCAGGTATGCAGGGAGGTGCCATTCAAGACTCCAGGCAGGTAGCAGGGATCCAGAAAAATCTGTTATTAGGAAGAGGGCTCCAGAAACCAGGCTGAGGGTCTTTTCTGTAAGGGAGTTGGCCGGGGGGGGGGGGGGGGGGGGGGGCCTGGGACTTAAAGATCGGAGATCAAGGTAGGGCAGGTACCCAATAATCAGAACTGGCCAGACACCTGGCCAGGTGACCACCCCCAGGCACCAGGATGGGCTGAGGCATTTGCTTGACTTTATCCTGTTACTGAGGTCTGGAGCCAAGTTGGGCCTGGAGATGGTGTGTCAGGTGCGGTGCCAAGAGAGAAGGTTTCAGAGACGGGAAACTAGGCAGCACCTGGCAAAGGAGTGGCTTTTATGAGAAAAGAAAATATTGGCATGTCCCCAGGGCATAGAAAGGAAGGACAGGAGCCGGGTGGTCTGGGACATGTTCCCCAGGAATCAAGCTGGTCAGCTCTCACCTATGATCTTCCTCCTGCACCCCCAACTCTGTTCAGGGAAAAACACAGGCAGAAGGAGGCAGGTTCCTGCCCTGGGAACCTATGGTCTAGTGGGGAAGAGACCATGCATGCAATGAAGCTCTGAGCAAGCACAGGTACCAACAAGCCCAATTAAGACCACCACAGAGACATCACCACTGCAGGTCTGGGGGAAGTAGGGAACTAAAGGGAGAGGTTCCCCAGGAAGGGAGAAGAGTGACAGGGTCTAGCATAGTCTAAAAAAAAAAGTCAGATTGGGGCAACAAACAGGTTCCCTAAGTGAAGTCATTTTTATAGCATCTCTATCATCATGCTGAAACCTCATCTGACACACTGACTTCTCTTTAGAACATGCTGCAGCAGATATTGCTTATTTCCCACCGAATCAGAGAGAAATGACAATTCCCACTGGAGCTTTCTTTCCCAGGGGCAGGACAAGGTGGAAGGTGTGTGTGTGGTGGTGGGGGGGGGGGGTGGATGCTTCTTCATGCCTCCCAGGCTTCACTCTGCACCCCAGGAGCAGAGAGAGGGGGTGGTGAGGTGGGGGCCACAGACCCAGGGCCAGGGCAGGCCGCAGGGTGACCCTCTTCTCCTCTGAAGGCAGAAGATGCCCTAAAGACTGCCAGGCCTTGCCTTCACCGACCTCCTGTCCCCCAGGAATGTCAGGGATGCCTACAGGTCCCAACACCTGAGCTCCTGGGAGATCGTCATCGTGGTTGCTCTTGGCATAGTAGGATTTTGCCCACTGGCTATGGGTGGAATTCTCCACAAAGTAGGAGAGTCTTGCTGTTTGAGGCTAGGCAGCATCCAGGGCTCCTGACTCCCACCACAGTGAAAATTCCCCGATGAGTTCCCCTCGGGGGCCCCAGCCCATGTCCTTCCTCAACCCCTCCTTCTTCTAACACTGTTGTCTCCTTGAAGTTTCTAGACTTTTCTTGTTTAATATGTGTGGAAAAAAAGCATTTCGCGGTTTTCACCGTATGTGTCTCTAGGCCTCGCTGGCCGAGGTTCAGAGGACGAGCACTGTCAGCAGAGGCACTAGGAGCAGGATCGGGCCCACTGCCCAGCTCCGCTCCTCCTCCCCAGTCTCAGTGCCTCTGCTGCAGCACAGGTAGGGAGCACTCATGCCTAAGTCCCATGGCTTTGGGGAAGCCAACAAGCGAGCAGATGCCTGAGAGCCATTGTCTATGAAGTTCGTTATCATGTTTAAGGCCACTAGGAACCCCAGGACACCCACCCCCAGGCAAGCCGAGGCCTCCTCCACACCCTCCCATCCTGGGCCCTGTCAGCTGGACCACTTCCTCTAAATGGCCCCTCTGCCTTCCCAGACCTGGAATGTCTCCCCAAGGAGAACTGCTGACACAGATGAGACTGCCCTGCCCCAAAGCTAGAGAATAACCCCAGACAAACCAAATGAAAACACTTCACCAGTTCTGGCAAAGGACATGGTACTTCATCCCCACGAGGTGTCTGATGGAAAACACAGGTTCCAAGGGGCCTGGCCTGCTGGGACCCTGCACAGAAGCCGGGCCAAGGGGCAAGTGAAACCCACCAGCCTGCCAAGCAGAGCAGCCTCAGAGCTACGTGCTCCTCAAGAGCTCTCTCCCCTGCCCCACTCTGCCGACAGAGCCTGTCCCTCTTCTGAGTAAGGATGGAGAAGATATTGTGGAGCGGATGGGGCAGGAGATAACAAAGGTGCAGGTGAGGGAAAATGTGGTTCTAGGCCAGGTAGTAGGTGCCAGCTAAGACCCAAAGGCTCTTTGGGGCTGTAGGAAGTGCTTTAGTGAGGCTTCCCAGGTCTGCTGGGCGGGAGGGAAGGGAAGAGAGAGTCCCAGATAGCCCTGACTTTGGAGTATTAGGACTGTGAGTCACCTACATAAGTTATTTTCAAAGGGGTTTGGTTTTGGTCTTGGTTTCTTTAAATTTTTTTGTTTTATTTTTATTTTTAGTAGAAT
>NW_006290442.1:270215-308971 GCF_000327345.1 Myotis davidii
GAAAGGAAAAATGATTCTTTCTGAAGTTGGGGGGTTGCCCCTGGCACCTCCCACAACCCCTAGAGCCCCCAAGACACGGTGTGGAAAACACTCACTTGGCCCAGCCCCCTTCTTTCAGTGGTGCTACAGCCCCAGGTGGCTGGCCCCTAAAACCAGAGGTGGGCCCTCCCCTCTCTGGCAATTGAATATTCAGGGAAGCTAGGCCTGGTCCCTGTCCACAGGTGACACTCTCACCTTTTCCTCAAGTAACAGTCACAGCCCCAGGCATCTCTCACCTGGTTCTGCCTCTCTGTGATGGGACTGGAGTCCCAGAGGTGGCAGGATGAAGACTTTGGGAGGACTGGAAATTTATCCACCACACTGTGGGAGGGAGCTGTTGTGGGAAACTGCGTGCCACCTCGAGGACCAAGTATCTTGCTTGAGCTCAGAGGGAAGGCCCCCTTCAAGATGGGTGGGCTCCTGCTGATGCGGAGGCTGCCAGGTCAGGCCAGATACTGGCCCAGGGGTGAGGGGCAGGGACAAGATCACTCACCAGCACACCCAGCAGACTCTCAGCACCCTAGACAGGGAGTGTCCCTTGCTGCCTACTGGCCTTCCCCTCAAACCTTGCCCTGTTTCTCTCCAGTGACTCAGAACCACAAGCTCAGTCACCATCTCCTGCTTTCCCCAAGCCCTCCCGGCAGCAAGCACATCCCAGCTTCCTGCTCCCGACCTTGGCTTAACTCCAGGACACATGTGGCCTCCCATTCTAGAGCATTCTCAGTCAGCTCATGTCCCCCACTCCAGCTCCAGGACCCTCCTCCCACCCCGAGAGTCTGCGGGAGGTGCCTTTCAGCCAGTCCTGACTTCACAGCTGCTTCTACCCAGCAGCCTCCCTTCCTGAAGCATACCCTCTTCCAGGTGCTGCCCTTTCATTTTTGCTCCATCACGGCCTTTGCCTTTCGCCCCCCCCCCCATACCCTCTTCCCCTCAAAACATCAGGAACACAGCCGTCCCATTGCTTCACTCTCATGTGCCTTTATTGAGCTCCCACAGAGTGTGTGGTACTATGCTCCAGGATTTGGAGCCACGGTCTAGTCAAAAGGAGACCAAAGCTAGTACAGAGAATGTTTCATAGCTGCTTACATCTGGTCAGGGGTGGGGGAGGGGAGAGCTAATCACAAAACAAAGTCCTATTCCAAAGCAACAAAATCTCCTCTGGGAGTAATAGATATTCTACGCACGCGCACGTGCACACACGCCCTGGATGGACACTTGGGTACACCCAGTGGTTGTATATGCATGCATATACAGTGTTGTGGGTAAATAAGCGACTGTATATGCTGTCCGCGCGCAGGCACGCACACACCACCGCACAGACACAATCCGGCTTATTCTATCAAAGACACTAGCCTCCAGGTTCTAGTGAAGCCTCTGCCCTAGATACCTGCAGCATGCAAAACCTGGAGATCGGAGAGTCACAGTAAAGGACAATAGGTATACATGAGCACTTCTGTCCCCGGGCCCAGCCGCAGCACTGGAGGTCGCTCATGGTCAGCGACAGCAAAGACATTGTGAAGGGCTCACAGAGCAGAGCAGAGCTGAGCAGTTGGAGGTCATCTGTCCAGTGTCAGGGCCACCTGAGCCCTGGCGAGTTCCCCAATCTTCAAGGCAGAATTTAAAACTCTGGTTTTCGAGTGTGTAGTCCTGCAAACAGTATTCTCATCACAGTGCTGCAGATCGAGGTGAGGGTTTTTTCTCGCTCGCTCTCTGCAGCTTCCCACGTGTGCTAACGCATTTTGTAGTCATTAGATACAGATGTTTCACACAGCTGTCCCTTGAAATCCAAGTCTACTGTGAAATCGAGGTCTCGCTGCAGAGAAGGAGCAAAGGGTCGCAGCATCAGTGTGGAGGGAAGTGCCAGCCCCACGCCTCTCCCTACAGGCGGATGGATAGGTAGCTACTCTGCTCCTAAGGTTGCTAGCTAAGGAGTTCCTACCAACAGCCCTCGGGAATCTATTCTGGTGCCTCATTATCTTCACAGGAAGTTCTTTGATTCCTAACCTAAATTCTTCCTGTAATAATATAAACTGTTTCCTCTGATTTCATCCTGGGAGAATAGAGAGTGGGATGGGTGAGTCTCCTGTGGCATATCCCACAAGGCATTGCCTGCAGCCAGGGTGGCTCAAACAGAGAGAATCACGCCATCTCCAACCCAGTTGGCCCACTAAAGAAATGCAAAAACTTCTTCTGGGCCACCAGAAACTTATTTCCTGGCTCAGCTTGTCCTAACTGAGGTGAAACCCATGGCAACAGCCTCTGTTCTCAAAGCCTCTCTATGAAGAGCTAGACGCTGTGCTCCAGGCTGAGAGTCCAGGTGGGGAAGGAGGGGCTAGAAAAAGTCTCAAATTCCCAAGCTTTTAGGGGCCAACCCTGGAGTCCTTCAGTAATGCCTAGTTACATCCAAGCCCAACTTCTGACTGCTTCATCTGGTAACTTTCCTGATTGTGCACAAGGCGCTGAGTTGCCTCGGTGAGTGGACACTGGGACCAGCACTGTGGTCCCTTCCCCCTGACACTTGCCCACACAGAGGCCATTTTAGCACTCACCACATTTTTGGCATTTGGCTTCATGGAGATGGACCCATAGAGCTCTTCCCCCCTCCGGACAGTGAGGCAATCTTCCAGGTAGAAGACGGTCTGCTTCCAGTGGGTGTAGGGGGCATCAGGGGCTGAGGGGCGAAGGACAGGGAGGTAGGACGGAACAGTCAGAGAAGGCGTCTCTAGAAAGGCTGAGGCTGGGACCCTGCCTACAAGTCACTGGCTTTCTTCTGGGACTCTGACGCCCACACAACACTCTTGTTGGGTCACATGCCAGCTCCAAGCCCACCCCAGAACTCCTCCTCAGCCTCAGGGACCCCTCCTTCCATCAGATCCCCACCCCTCAGGGCTGCGGGTCTTAGCTGTGGATCATAAGAGAACAAGCTGATACCCTCTCACCAACTAAACTTCCTAACAAAAATGAATCTCAGAATGCCTGTGTGTGTGTGTGTGTGTGTGTGTGTGTGTGTGTGTGTTTTCATTAGTTCAACAGAGTGAAGACTTTCCAACAGTGTAGGGGAGAGATTCATAGAGTAGGACATCCTGTTTCCCCTTAAATGACATCATTTATGCAAACTCCACAGCTAACCCAATTTCCCCACTTCCATTGCCAGCCCAGTCCTACAAATAGCTTTCCCTTCCTGCTTCTCTGCCCTAGAACCAAAATTAGTACCCTTGGCCCAGGCTCACCAGGGGTCTCAGCTGTGCTGACCAACTGGCTCAAATAGAAATGAGGGATGATTCTCTTTCTACAGCCCCAATGCTGGGCCAGAGCCCACACCTCCTGCATGATCCAAAGTCACGCTGATGCTTGCACCTCCTCTGTATTTGCCATTAAATTGCACACATCCCTCTCAGCACAGTACAGATTCCACAGCTCCATGAGAGGCACAGCTAATGGGCCATCTTCCTCAGCAACAGCCATCCCTGGAACACTCTTCCCCCCTGCTCCCTGCTCACCATGCTCTCTCTCCCTCATCCTTCAAGGTCACTTCCTCTGTGAAGCCCTGCCTGACCGCCCACTTGGACTAGGGCACACTGAGCCTGTCATGTTGCAGCATAAATGTCTTTTCTGCCCACTTGTATGTATCCTCCCCAAGACTGCAATCCATGAGGTCAGGGACCATGCCAGGCCTGCTCACTGTTATATCTTCAGTGCTTACCACCTCACTTAGTAGGCCTTTAAGCACTGAACAAATGATTTATTTGATATAAAACCAGACTAGATAAACATCCCATGAAGTTTCAATGTATCCATAGATGCTCAGTTACACTGAGGGCTTTGAACCTAAGAACAATAGAAGATCCCATCTTATAGTCAGTTTCTCTTGGCCCTTCAGGCACTTATCTTCCCCACCAGGATACAGGACTCATTAATGCTGATTTCCTCTTTGCTTAGGACCAAAGTTAATGATAAGGAGACTTGGGGGAGAACATAAGTGCCTTTTAAACATTACAAAAAGCTGTCACATGGAAAAACTCATGTGTGACCTTGGAGGCAGAACAAAGGTTAGTCGGCGGAAATTACTAAAAGGCAGACTTCAATTCACCATAAAGAATTAGAACTGTATCACAAGCTTACAAGCTACCTGGGGTCCACTGACTTGGTATTTACCATGCACCAAGTCAGACCAGGTGGCCTCTAACATCTTTCAAGCACTATTTGAATGGTGATGAAGACTTTGTCTTTCTTTGCCCTTTGCAATGAACTGGATTGATCAAATGTCAGTGGTTTGGATTCAGACTTGAGTAGCCTTCAGTGTGTGCATGTGGGAAATCGATGCAAACTCAAGGTCCTAGAGGGGGAAGAGCAGCCTGAATATTTAGAATGGCTTGAAGGAGGATCATGGGCATGCAATCTGTGACTCTCTGATCCTGGATCCCCAAACACATCCAGCCTTCCTGTCCTCTGGTCTAAGGCAGTACTATACTAGTACTGCTGTCTACAGACGAAGTGTGCCTGCTCCCAGCATCTTCCCTGCCAACTACATCTAAATAAATTGTCAAAAGACAGTCTTCAGTGTGTGTGTGGCAAAGAGCAGTGTGTGACTGACAGCATTCTCGCCCCTCACTGCCACCTACAGCAGCTCAGACAGGTGTCTCTCCAGTTCTTATAGACCTTCAGGCAAGAGGATTCAGGCACCTTCTTTCTTTTACTTCGTCAGATGCTTCATGAGAATCCCAGAGACTTCACTGCCTCAAATTTGCCAGTCACCAAGCCTAGGAGTCTGACTCTGATGGTAGCCCCAAAATACGCCCACACTGGGTTGTAGGAAAGTGATCTCTCCCCCTGACATCAACATCAAAAGGTTAAGAACTTCCCCAAGGTCTCATTTCCATGATGGGTTCACAAGCTATAGACTAATTAAACCAGTCTTCTCAGTCCTGATCCTCCAACAATATGTCCAGAAGAAACTTATTAAAAGTCAACTGTTTTTACTCTACTAGGGTTTTGAATTCAGTATTTCTGGGGGTGAGAAGGGAGCAGGTTTGCCAAGACTGAAAAATCTCCCCCAGGTGATGCAGATGAACAGCCATGGCTGAAATCGCTGAGCAAACCTAATGGTTCACATCTGATAACACCTTTTGGATGGGTGTCAGTGGGAAGGACTATGAAGTGGGCACAACAGACCCAGTTTCCAGCTTCCACTTTGCCACATATTTGCACATGACCCTGGGGCTCATTTTCTACACCTCCAGACCATGGGACTCTGTGAGGATTAGATGGGATGAGAACAGGGAAAAGATACACTAAGAATGACCAAACCTGTTGTGCACAGTTTACTTCTGTTTTCCTGGTATAATTATTACTAGCTCTCTCTCTCTCACTCTCAAAGATTTCCTTAATTGAAAGATAAATTATATGATCACCCAACCTATAACATAGTCAGCCTATGTTAAGGTGTTATTAAGCATTAGGTGGCTATTTCATAATTATGGAAAGTGATATATCATTTTACTTATCCATAAACTATGGCTCTGGGCTGCAAGTGTGGGCTTCTCAATTCTAGATTCTAGAGTGTCCTGGGGAAGCATCCAGGAAGTTGCGGTGCAAGAGAGCGAGCACTCACCACCAGGCTGTGCAGGACACCTGGAGTTCCTGTCAGCGAGAAAGTCTTTTCTTCTCCTCTGCCTTCAGCTTTCCCTGTTATGAAGATGCCTTCATACTCAATATCTGGACCCCTTTTCTCCCTCCCTGAGGCCTCTCCCCTCATAGTCTCTCTGGGTTCTGGATTACAGACAGCTTGTGTTTTGTATTTTGAAGTGATTGTGACCAATAGTGCCTGTAGGATTCCAAGTGTATATGCATGCATGCATGCATTGATTCATTCAACACACATCTATTCAAGATGCCTCTGATGTGCCAGTTATGGTCCTAAATTTGGGGAGCAGCAACCAATACAGCCTTACCCCCTTTATATCCTATCCCCTAAGTGAGAAGACAAGTCTGGCATTAGTTGTGACCACAGGGACCATGGGAGCAAACAGCAGGGGGTTCACAAGATTATTCCTGGTGCTTTTGGAAAACAAGTGGAATCCTGCTTTCTGTTTCACTTCCCAATAGTTAAGTGGAATCTAATGCTCTTTCCATCTGTAAATTTGTAATGATATGCTCTAGGGCAGTGGTTCTCAACCTTCCTAATGCCGCGACCTTAAATACAGTTCCTCATGTTGTGGACCCCCAATTTCATTGTTACAAATTGAACATAATTAAAGCATAGTGATTAATCACAAAAACAATATGTAATTATATATCCGATGGTCTTAGGCAACCCCTGTGAAAGGGTCATTAGGCCCCCAAAGGGGTCGTGACCCACAGGTTGAGAACCACTGCCCTAGGGGGTTCACAAGCTCTCTGAAGAATTAAAGACTATGCACCAAGAAGCTCCTTGACCTGAGAAAATGACTCAGTGTCAAAGGACAGCAAAACTAAAAAGGGCTGCCAGGCCACTGAGGTCCAATGGTGTGATTTCACACATAACAAATCCAAGACCCAGAGACTAACTTGCCCAATGTCACTTTCAGCGCCTGATCATCCTACTTTGCTGAATCCTGGGAATACCAGGACTCAAATCCAGGCTTGCTCATACTCAGCCTACTGCTCTTCTATATACTACACAGCAGCCACGGGGGCCCCAGGTCCATTTTCCTCCCTGTACCTGCCTAGGATGTGCCAAAGCGGTGAATGGGACAGCTAGGCCTGTTGGCTAGCACAGCCTGGAAACCTGGGCACCTGTGCCCATTAGGGCTCCTGCCTGGAACTGCAGAGAGGAGGTGGCAGGCCATTAATGGGGATTGTTTTCAAACTGCACAAGACTCAGTGTGTTCTGGAGTGGGCTCCCCAGTGTCAGCTGCTGCTGAGATGGGAGCACGGTTGGGGGTTGATGAAGAGGGACCGCATAAGCAGGCTGCACTTTGCAAGAAGTTCAAAAATAGCTGAGACCAAACAATACATTGTTGAGGCCTGCACACACATGTGATAAAACTTTTCTAAAATAGAAAAGAAATAAGGAGCACAAAATTTAGGATAGTGTTCACCTAGAGGTGATATGGGTGGGGCAGGGATAGTAGAGCATCCAAGTGGATGGAAAGGTACTGATAGCATTTAAGTGAATGAGTTAGGTAGTGAGCTCACATGGATTTATTATGTGACGGTAAGTTAATTTACTTACACTTATGAAGTATAACCATATTTATTAATAATGAGTTTCTGGTTAATATTTTACATTCTAATAATTTATTTCTTAGCTGATGTATTACATTCTAATAACAATAATAGCCTTGTTTCTAGTTACTATTTATTTTATTCTCATTCCTGAGTTAGGTGGTGAACTCACAGATATTCATGATATCCTATATAATAAAAGAGAAACATGTAAATTGACTGTCCCTCTGCTATGGTCACCAGCCAATCAGGAGAGTATGCAAATCAACCCGACAAAGATGGCAGGTTAATTTGCATATGCAGGCACCAAGAAGCCTGGGTCCCAGGAACATCCTCAGGACCCAGGCCACTCCTAGCCTTTAGGCCCACACATAGGCCCTGAGCAGCTGGGGTCCCAGAATGCCCCCGGCCACTCCAGGCCTTATGGGTCCAGGCACCAAGCAGATGTTCCTGCCCCATGGCAGCTTGCGTGTGCGCAGGCGCCAAGTGGCGGCCCGTGTCCATGCCCCCAAGCCTGGTGCCCATCACAGGGCAAACAGGCCAGGCCTCCCTGTGATCCCAGGTGAAGAAGCTGCTCTGCTGACCAGCCTGCGCTATGGACCTGTTCGGTGGGTGGCGCGGAGTCCGGGGCCTCTAGCCTGCAGCCTCGGGAAGTCTCCCTCTCCCCAGAGTTAGGAGCACCAGCCCAGGTCCACCCAGCGGCCCAGTCCTGACTGTGGGGGTGAGTTCCTGCAGGCTGGGGTTTGATCCCTAGGCATTAGCAATAGGAGACCAGCACCTTTGTTATTGCTGTGTGTCCGGGTTTTAATTGGACAAATTCCCGGTGGTCCCGGGCACCTACTTAGGAAAATCTTTTAGGAGGAGAATTCTGTCTGGGTTTCCTCAAATTCCCTCAGCCCCTACTCACCCCTCTGTAAAGGTGCAGAACAAGTGAGGCCCCTTAAATAAAAATCAGAGGTCTCCAGCAATGGTGGGCCTCTCTCATCACAATCATTTGGACTGTCCCTTAAGTAATTCACAATCTTATTAGAGTGAGTGGATGATAAAAGCACAGTAATGACATCAGAATGTAAGGCAACAATACAGAGAGGAACAGAGGCAATTGCTGGAATGATTTTCCAACAATTAGCACAAAGATTATGTGCTGTGAATTAAATAAAAAAAAATATGTGTGGAAGTAGCTGCTTCATGAGTACGGGATCCCTTCTTATTTTAAAGGAAGCTGAGTTCCATGTGAACTGTGTACTATGCTATGATATTTGAGGCACATTAAATGATAAGGTGACATTGTTATTTTCTATAAATGAACACAATCTCTGGTATGCTAAAATGATAGGTATTATAGAAATATTCAGATAGGGAGACCTATAGGCTTGATTACAAGTGAGGCTTACTATCACAAACCAAATTTATTGCTTAAAATAAAAAGCAGGGAGCCAACTAGAAACTGAACCAAATATAAGCCCTTGAAAGGCAAATGTAAATTGGATAAGCTGTGCTATTACAAGAGCAAGAAGAAAAAATTCAGATGCAAGAATGAGAAGCACATTGCATCCACACTAAGTTGCTGTTAAAGAAGAAGAATGATATACTATGAAAATACTTAATACTGAGTTAGGAGCTAACTCACCAGATTGTCAAGAGATTTGTTCAAAGAGGATTTCCTAGAGTAGGTGGTATTTCAGTTAAATTTTTAAATGTGAAGAAGTTAGCTTGATAAGAAAAAGGTGTAGGGGTCCCAAATTGCAGAGGGTTCAGGCAGGGCTGAGGGACCCTCCACCCCCCTGCATGAATTTTGTGCACCGGGCCTCTAGTTAATAAATAAATAAGCAAAAAGTGAACTGTGCATGACCCAACTATGACAGTATGTCATGAACCAAGAATTAATTTTGATCCAGTTCTGTGCATCTGGGGTCCTTAGAAACAGAAAGGAAATACTCCTTGGTGTCAGGGTGCAGAGGGTCTGTGTAAAGCCCACTGCCAAGTCCTTGCTAACTGGTAAGGACATCTGCTATGTGTGGGAAGCAAAACCCCATGCTGACATCTCCGGGTGTCTGAGAAAGCAGCTAAACAATTTAATTTCCCCTGATCACTATGTATGTGGAAAGTCTGCAGCAGGAGGGATCTATCAGCCAGCAGGCATGCAGTCAGAAGGCATACTGCAGTCAGGAGATGGAACTGCCTTTCTAGAGGATGTAGCACTGGTGAGGCAGGCTTACACAAGGGCAGTGGTTTTCAACCTTGATCGTGCATCACAATCACCCGCAGAATTTAAGGCACAGATTCCAGGGCCCCACCCCAGAATTATTGACTCAGTAGGTCTGGTGGGGGGGGCAGAGAATTTGCATTTCTAACAAGTTCCTAGGTGATGCTGATGCTGCTGGTCCATGGGCCACACTTTGAGAACTTCTACTCCAAGACACAGGAAAGGAGGACTACAGGAAATCCGAATGTCCTTTCAGAACCTAAGTTCCTGGGATTCTGTGCACAGGAGAGGGGACATAATGCCAGGACTGTGAAAGACAAAGAGGCATGCTCAGACCTTGAACTGGACCCAAGGTCTTTGAGCTTATAAAACATACTTGTTATCCTCTTTCTCCTAGGGGCTTGTGTGGGACTATGGTGGGTGTGTCCAAGAACAGGAAGGAAAGAAGCTGTGGTTGGAGACTTAGCACTTGAAATTCTCACTATTTCCCAGGCAGCCCAGGGCTGACTTCTTTGATTCTGAACTTGAATTTAATCAAGACTCCTGCCAGGGGGGGGCATCAGAAATGTTGTCCCTGACACCACAGAGCCAGAGAGCCATTTCCCTAGGCTGTCTGCTTGACCTTAAGGACTCCAGATAAGACCCACACGGCTGGAGCCCCGGCTTTCAAAAGCCAGAATTTTCCCAAACTGCCTCTTCCTCGGCACCTACAGCAGGGCAGGCCATCATCCTGGTGGTGGAGGAGGCAGAGCCAGCCTTTGTGATTCCACTCCTGGCCTCCAATCACAGCCCTGGTCCCCACACAGGCTCCTTGACCCTCTCACCGCCCCCACTCCTCACCAACATGAGGCTGAGTTTTCTTCGCTTGCCAGGGTCTAGGTAAAACCTCCCTGCTCTGTCCTGGCTGTCCCTACCGACCAAGAAGATGAACTTGCAGGCTGCCCCTCAAAAAAGGGTAACGCTGTATCGACCCAGACTGGACCTCTGGTTTTGCCAGGGCATGGAGCGCCAGCACTGGCCTGGCTGTTAGAGATGGGAAAACCCTGGCATTGGCAGTTGGGAGACACTGGCTCTGGAAAAAGCCCTTCTGCGAGGGATTAGGTAAGTCGCTTGCTCTGACAACAGGTGAGAGAGGAGCATTGTCACCAGGTCTTCTGAAGTGAATAAATCACATCCTTGAATTCTGGTAGAACCCACCAATTCCTGCCACGTGCACACTAACCCAACTGCGTGCTCCCAGGTCCCAGAGTGACTCCACGTGAGTGGTGACTCTGAATACATCCCCATAGAGATTTGTTTTTTCATAGAGATTTGTTTAGGATCTGCTATGATCCAAGCACTGCCATAGAAGCCAGGAGAGCAGAGACTAATGAGATGTGATCCCAACTCATTGGGAGACCAAAGATTGAAAAAAATGAGTGGAAATGTTGAGTAAATGATGGCACGCCTTACATTGAATTTCTGTGCTGTTGTTTAAAAAAAGAAAGTAGGTATCTCTGTGAGGCTATGGAAGTACCTCCAACACATACTGTTAAATAAAGGAAAGGTAGCAGAAGGCAGTGTACGGTCTGAGTCAATCTGTGTTTTTTTAAATGCTGTAGTTTGATATTGTACTCTAGTTATGTAAGATGCCACCAATGTGGGGAGCTGGGCATAGGGTTCACAGAACTCTATGTGCTATGTTTGCAACTTCCTGTGAGTCTATAATTATTTCAAATAAAAAGCATAAAAAAAGGTGTATATAGATGTGGATGTGCTTGTTGTGAGAATAAACAAATCATCTTTTCTGTCAAAGAACAGTATAGACAGCCGCCATTTTGGACTGCGTGACTTGGCAGTCACCATTTTGGCCACATGGCTTACAGCTCCCTGGGGGCTGCTATCTTGAAACAGCAAAGGCCAACCCCCTCCCTTGGAATTAGTCAATTGGGAAAGACCATGAGCTGAGCTCCAATCAAGAGTGAGGGACAGGTCACGTGCGTCAGGGATTATTAAGCCAAGCAGACTGCCTGCTCAGGGTGTGCACACATTTCCAGACTATGTGTGTGTTTACCTTTCTACATAGAAGTAAAGATGTTTGCCTTGCTGCCTGGCTCCTGTGTATGTTTTGTGTTCTACCAGGACCCCTGACTTGGGGGGCTCGACTTATTTCTAACATTGTGCACCATTGAAATTTTTTTGAAGGACGAAAAAGAAATCCTTAACAATATATGCCTCTGAGGTGTGAATGGGGAAAGGACTTTTTATACCCTTTGGTTCCTCTTTGCTATTGTGTATAAGCATCAGTTTAAACATGGCCATGACAGATCTAAGCCCAAGGTGTTAGGGAGCCTGAGAGGACACCTAAGCTTGACCCAAGAGGGAAGGAGGGGACCAAGTAATACCGAGCTGAGAGATGAGACCTCTAATGGGGTGGGCCAGGTGAGAAGGTGGGGACAGGGGAGGTGTTATGGGCTAAATTGTGTCCCCCACAAATTCACATACCTAACCCCAATACCTCATAATGTGACTGTATTTGGAGCTGGGCCTGTAAAGAGGTGATTAAGTTAAAATGAGTCCCTTATGGTGGGCCCTAATCCAATCTGGCTGATGTCCTTTTAGAAGGAGATTAGAACATACACAGACACCAAGGATGTGTGCACACAAAGGACAGGCCATGTGAGGACACAGGGAGAAGGCAGCTATCTGGAGGAAAGGACATGACAAGAGCTTCTGACATAATGTAAAGACCCTCTTGCTCCCATGGCACACTGCAGTGGACACAGAGTTGGGGTATGCGAGGCAATTCCCAGAGACTTAAGAAGCCTCACTGAGTTCAGGGAATTGCAAAGTGCATTGTGTGAATGGAACAGGGGTGGAAGGCAAAGCTAAGGAAGTGTAAGAAATGAGGTTGGAGGAGTGGGCTAGGGCCAAGTCCCCGAACTCCCACTTACTGGGCTAAGACATTTGGGCTCATCTGCTACAGGCAGTGAGGCACCTCTGCAGGAGGGCTGGGAGGGAGAAGTGGTGGTCTTTGGGGACCACTGCCAGGGAATTAATGAGGATGGATTGGGTGGACGTAGTGAAGAAAGCAGGGCACATAGAGACGCCACTTGTAGTCTACTGAATCTGTAGTGAGGCATGGCAGGGGGAGAGAAACCTAATTCCACTCTGTTTCCTTACCCCCTCATAAAATATGCTCTAGAAATGCTGAATGAGCAAATGTGCGCTTGAATAGGGCCCCAAACCCCTGCCTCTCCTCACTTAATGCTCTCTCATAGCTCTGGCCATGGCAGTCACAATTTTATTTACCTTCTCCTTGGGAAGCCAAAATTTTGGTGACATGCATTTTTCTTAGATTACTTCGCAGCTGCAGAAGGCTTAAAGATGCCAACTAAGGGCCCCTGGCTAATGCCCAGGTCCTTCCCCCAAGTTGGGGCCAGCCCTGTGTCACTCCCCACAATACCTCATTATGGGGGAAGGGAGGATCTAGAATGCCAACAAAAGGCTCACCTGTGGAAAACCCCATTTTCTTGTGGCACTTGGTAAATTCAATATTAAAATAGGTGACCAGGGCGTGGATGTAGTCATTGCGCTGGATCTGCAGGCAGAAGGCAGACGTGAAGGACAGCTCTTCCGTCTTGACCGTGTAAATGTCCACCTCCTGCAGCCCAGAGAAGAGAGAAGGCCAGACACTTAGCACTTCCACCAGGGCAGCTGCATTCTGCAGGGGACTACCTACCGTACACGCTCCAGGGTGTCATTACTTAAGGGTGACTCCCCAGGCCCACCTACCACCCTCCCTATGACCCCCTCCATCCTTTCTAGGGTGGAACAATGATACAAACAGATATGAGTCAGCACCCAGGGGGAACAACATTAAAAGGGTAAATCTGCTGTGGGTGTGGCTGTGGAGGGGGGAGGGGAGAGAAAAGAAGCTTCATTCGACAGAGCAATCCTAAACCCAACCCGAATGTCCTCAGAGTGGTCCACCTCAGCATCGTGTGTTCATCTAGTGCAGTAATGCGAACCTATGACACGCGTGTCAGAGGTGACACGCGAACTCATATTTTTGGTTGATTTTTCTTTGTTAAATGGCATTTAAATATATAAAATAAATATCAAAAATATAAGTCTTTGTTTTACTATGGTTGAAAATATCAAAAAATTTCTATATGTGACATGGCACCAGAGTTAAGTTAGGGTTTTTCAAAATGCTGACATGCCGAGCTCAAAAGATTCGTCATCACTGATCTAGTGGTTCTCACAGTGAGGTCCCAGAATGACGTGTGTGGGCATCACCTGGGAACAAATTTTGAGGGGAGGGCATCCTAGCCCTACTTAACTGGAACAGCAATCTGTGCTTTATTACGTCCTCCCAGTAATCTGGGAGAACCAGACTCTCATTTCCCAGATGTTTGATATTTAAGTGCCTGGCAGTAGGAGGCATCAAGTATTATCACAAGAATGAGGACCAGAGCCTCCCCACAGTCACTGACTGAGCTAAAGGAAGTCCTGCTGAGCATTTATAACAAGTCTGGATAGGGAAGGAAGGAAGGAAGGAAGGAAGGAAGAAAGAGGGAGATAAAGGGAAAAGGGTAAATAAGAAGTGAGAGATTTTCAGTGCTGGCTGGAGAATGAAGAACTAATAATTCTAACAATTTCAGCTGGGAAGTGGCTGAAAATCAATCGTGTGTGGGGAGCAAGTGTAATAAAAGTTTGTACTGTGCCATTCTTTTCTATGTGAAGAATGTTGGCTGTTGTTTGCTGGCTCCAGTGAGACAGGGCAGACTTTTCAAAAGTCCAAAAGGTATCCAGGCAGCTTTCAGTGAGGCCTAAGGGAGGACTTCCCATGGTCGGAGTATGTAGCAAGGATCTCTGTCCTGAGGACTGCAAGAGCCAGACACATGTGTGTCTGGGATGATTCCTAGAGGAACCATTGGGAATACGTGTTGGGAATGACAAAACCTGTTGGGAATCATTAGGACAGGGATCTGAGGGTGGGAAACAAGCGCAGGCAAGAGACAAAGTAATGGTAGCAGAAATGCCCTTATCTCTACATATTTCCGGGGTAAATAAGCGAAAAGCAGATGTGATGCACCTGGGGACCTTTAAAGAGAAGTCCTGCCTCCAGGGGACAAGGAGGAGGAGGTGTGGTCAAGGGAGCCAGCCATCAGAGCCTTCTGGTGTCTGTGGCGAGCAGTTCTAACATCCCCAGGAGAGCTGAGCTCTGATTTATTAGTTGGGAAGAGGTGGGACTACAGGTTTAAGGGAATGTGGGAGCCCCAGTAAGGTTCAGAACTAAGGGAGTGATGAGTCCTGGGTCGGGCATGCAGAAGTAGAAAGCCAGTCCCCTGAATCCAATGCAAGAGCCCCTCGGAAGCATTCCAGGAAGTGGCACCTGGTGCTTGCTTGAACACCTCAGGGATGATGCATTCACTACCTACCAGGCAACCGATTCCATTTCCTAACATCTCCAATCGGTACCAGTCTGTAATCTCCACCCACAGAATAAGCTGAATGCTTGTTCCAGCTCACACCAAAACCTTTTCTTCTCCAACTGCCGCTGTTTTTCCATTTGCTTCTCCAAAGTCATGCTTTCTGACAACTTCACCAGCCTCTGACCTCAAAGAGCACACTGCTGGCTCCTCCTACATTTAGTCAGCCAATCCCCTCCCCAACTTCATCCCTCTCACAATCCTTTGTCCTTTCTTCCTGGGGCCCAGGTGCAGGGACCCTCCATTACATGTCATTCTGTTAGTTCGGGCCATCACTCCCATTCAGGAAGTCTGTTTAGACCCAGTACCTGTCAGCCTTCATGTTGATCATTATCCTTCCTGGCCACATGTTATCCACAGGTTCCCACCAGCTCAACAACTCTCAAAACAAGCTGTGCTGACTGTATTTGTATTAATGGCATCAGCACAGTCCACCAGGCTCCCAGTGCCTGCACTCACTGACTTTTCCATCTCCTTCTTAGTCAGGGCCAGCTAGCCAGGCTCCAGGCTCTTTCCAAGGTCCGTGGCATTTTTTCTCTGTCCCCTCTGCCATGAGCCTAGCCTGGTCTTTTTACCCTACTTCTGGCTCATCCCAGCAGCCTCACAACCTTTGTCTTGCGCCTGCCATTGGACTGGAGCTCTGTACTGACAGAGGCTACACCTTACTGGTCTGTGTACCCTCGCTGTGTGACATGGCACCTGACAGGTTTCCTATGTGACAACTGTCCTCCCTTTCCCAGGTCTCTCCTTTATACCAACTGACTAATCTCTCAGACTGTGCTGCTCCCTGCATCCAAAATCTCCCATGAGTCCTCATGGCTTAGCTAAAAATACCCAAACCTATTGGCTTGAACGTAAGAGGGGAGAACTGGAAAGTGGGCTCTGTGACACATCTAGACTTGGCTCTTTTTCCTTGTCACTCCCCTCACTTCACACACACACCACCCATCTATCAGGAATTCTACCACTATAGGGTCTTGCTCTCAACTGTCCATCAACCAAATGTCAACTATCAACAGTATTAGCTGACAGTGTTCCACTAGGTCCTGCAGACATTTGCATCTTAATGGGGACCTACGAAGGAATAAAAGCCTCCAAAACAGAAATAATGGAGCTATACATTAAAATGATGCCAGTGGAGGCAGTGGGTCTCTAGGAGTGGGGGTTGGGCCATCTGTGAGAGTGGGATCAGCTGTGGCTGGGCTTCTGAGCCACGGACACCTACTGAGCTCAGCTCCATTGTCTCAGACCCCAAGTCTACAGAATCAAACGCAGTTATCCTGGCTCCCCCAAAACCCAGGCCCCTTTGCTGAAAGGCTGCTTTCTTTTCACAGCAGCAACAGCATCTCTGAGACCCCTGGGAAACCCCATGGCTTGGCCTCAGGTGTCCCCATTAAGTGGAGGGCTCCGCAGGCATCAATTACTCAGAAGAGCCCCTGGTTGCTGCTATCCCCACCACTAAATAATGTTACAAATGGTTGTCTCAGAGCAGAAGTCTGGTCAAAACAGAGTCTTAATTATAATAAAGTGTCACACTCTGCAACGTTAATAGCATGAAAATAGCAATTAAGTGTGTGAATAAGGGCAAGTGTTTTCCCAACAGGCTCAGCATGACATTGCTTAGCACATTAGCAAGATAGCTGCTGGAGGGGTGCTCCTGGTGGAAGGGTGCTCCTGGTGGAGGAAGCAACCACAGCCAGTCCCCAGCCTTCCCAGAGGTCAGGGAGTGGGGCAGGGAGGGACAGGACTGCAGCTCAGAGCTCCAGTCCTGACACCTCCTCACAGCCTCTCTGCCCTTCTGTAACAAGGTGGTAAGGAGCTAGGAAAAATCCCAGAGGCAGAGAAATAGGGAAACTGAGACAAGAAAATTAAATGCCTAATAAGTTTGGACAGCTTTACAGACAATTTGCAGCAAGATCTTATCTTTCCCAGTCAAGGAGCTTGAGAACAAATGACTAATGTCTCTCCTCTCTAACCAGAGAATACATAGCTTAAATCAACCTGGAAGTGCTAAGGCAGGAGGGGGAAAAGGGAAGGAAAGAAGGGAGAGTTTATCTCACCCACCAAACAAAGAAGTCAGCCATCTCAGGGAAGGGAGAAGGTAGGGGGAGTTTTATCTCACTCCTTAAACCAGGGGTGAGGAACCTTTTTTCTGTGAAGGGTCATTTGGATATTTATAACATCATTCAGGGGCCATTAAAAATTATCAACTTAAAAATTAGCCTGCTCTATTTGGTCAAACATTTAATTAATTCACCCCTAATGCCTTGGCAGGGCCAGACCCAATGATTTTGTGGGCCTTATATGGCCCTCAGGCCAGATGTTCCCTACCCCTGCAAAGCCGGCAGTCTCGGGCTTGTCAAGATAAAACTGTCAAATGTTTCTTATAAATTCTAGGAAAGCCATAAACAAAGAAAAAGGGAGCCCTTGAAAGTAGTCTGTACCAAGATATCCAGCAGAGGAATTTAAAAAGTGGTAGACAGAAAAGCACAAAAAGCCGAACCTCTACTAGGCGGGGCTCCTCAGATTAGCTGAGGGCCATTTGTGCTTCGTAAGGCAGTGGTATCTTGATAGATTTGCTTGCCTTGAATCTTGAATAAAGTTACTTGCTTTGTTTCTTTAATTTATTTGCTTTACTACAACACAGCTGTCCAGGGTCGCTCATTTGAATTCTTTCCTATGAGACTGACAAGAACCGAGGAGGGGACAGTCCTCCTTCAATTCAGGGGGCTGTTCAATAGCACCTTTTCTGGTGTTTCTGGTGCCTGTAATGCCTCCTTCACTGAGCCTGGCTGCTGTCCCCTGGCTGCTACCAAAGGGAAGTCCCTTGCTGGGTCCTGATTGATGAGGCAGAGGAAGGAAGCTGGGTGCCCAGGCAGATGGAAGCAGGCCAGTCCACAGTGTGACCAGCAGATGTACAGTGTCACACCAGCAGGTCAGGGACAGAAAGCCACCTGGGGCCCAAGCATACTGAGGAATTTTATCACCAAGCTCAAGGCATGCCAAACATCTGCCTAATGGTCAAATAGAGCTGCCCCAAGTCATTTTGACAAATGTAGTTGTACAGTGATTTCTATCTATTCCACAGTAGTTACAGAAATGTTTTGCACTATGGTGAGCATGTTTCACAGTGTGCTTTCCTGGTTCTTGTTTGGGACACCCGAAGGGAGAGGTTTCAGGGCCAGAGGGGCTGGTAGGAAGAAGTTAAAGGACACCTTTGACCACAGTCAATCCTGCCTGGACTTGCAACTGGTCGCATAAAGTAGTGAGAACTGTGTCAGTGGAGAGTCTGTGACTTAGACCCAAAGCCAAACTTCTTAGATAGAATGTTATGAGAGGGAGACAGAGTCTGTTGAGACCTGTGTGAGGCTCATGTCATTTTATTTGCTCCCAGAAGTTGTTCTAAATGCCACAGTGACGCTATGAACCAAGGGCTGTGGTATTAGGAAGCCCGAGTCTGGGGACAAAGCACATTCCTCATGTGCCAAATCAGCATTAGTCCTTCAGAAACTTCCTCTCATCCCCAGTGGCCCTGGGCCCCTTCCCCTTCATGCGCTGTAAATGTCCCAGTCCTCCACACCAATATTTTCAGAAAAGAGGTGATATGTACAGGACAGAGCAGGCAAGTATGTTTTAGCAAGATTAGGGCTGAGTGAGCTAATGAATACTTACATAAATGAATCCAGATTTTTAAATAAAAAAGTCAGCTTGAACCATATGAAATTAATGTCTTCCTAGCTTTAAAAAAATCACATATCAATAGTTCATATGACTCAACATAATATATTAACATATATGCATGCAAAGACTTAGCAAAAGGACTGGAAAGCTCAATTCAATGTGTGAATAGAGGTCCCTCTAGGAGGAGCATGCGCTTGAAAGGGAGGGGAGGTCAAGAGGAGCTTTGTGTTTTACTCTATCAAATTTGGCTTGTTTGGATATTCAATGATAATGAGAACACACTAGGGATTGATATAATGGAGATGCTGACCCATTCAGGAAGAGGTGGGGCTACAGAGGTGGGACTACTGCACCTGCACTGAAGAAAGCTTTGGGGGGGAAATGTTAGATCATGTATGAACAAGAACACTCAGGTGGGTATTGCTGTCTGGACGTCCCACGTGTGCTAGGACGTGGGAGTGTAATGACAATTATAGAATTGTATACAAATATACAATTATATTCGGTACCAGGTTTCTTTTGTAAGAGGGCCATTCACCTCTGAATGGAGTAGTTTATTCAACCCTGAACAGACCCTCCTGCCTGCAGGATGTCCTCTCCTCTATTACCCCCTGCCCCCAACACCACCAAAGGACAAGTACTGTCTCCTTCCAATCAGCTGTGCCACTGTGGACTCCAGTTTCTCTCCATATGATTTTTTGACTGGTCATCTTGTGATGCCAAAGGCTCTGACTAAGGTGTTCTTGACACCAGGCCGGGGCCGAGCAGGAGCTGGCAATGCCTTACTCCAGGCCCACCACTCTCCAGGGTGGCACAGCTGGGTTCCTGGCATGCCCACAGGGTGGCACAACTGGGTCTCCAGCATATCCAGGTCCATGAAAGATGAGTCTGCAAACCTTTATTAAACAGGCATTGGTCACCACTTGCTTTGGGTCCACGATGTCCACCAGGGGCTCCTTCATGGCAACGTCCCGGATGCAGCTCATGTCAAAGCCATAGACATTCTCCCACCCTGAGGGAACAGAGCAACACATGAGGGCCAGCAGCAGGAGCCCCAGAAGTCTCCCAGGCCCTCCCGAGTACCAGAGCACAGCATGCCCAAGGGGGTGAGGGCCAGCCCGTGCTCCCCTGCATCAGAATAGCAGCAGAATGGCTCCTCTGGGTGGAGAGCTTTGCAATGTGCCAAATGCTCATTCACACTATCTTATGTGTACAGGTCCTGCTTTATGGTTAGGAAAACTAAAGCTCAGAGAGGCTGGGAAACTTCTCTAGGGTCATACAGCTAGAATGCTACAGGCCTAAGAATAGAATCCAAATTACCTGTCTTCCTACACCTACTTTCCTGTCCCCATCTCTGATATAGCAGAGTCTCCTCTGAACCCACATTTCTATGTCAGTGCCTTTGCTCCAGCCATTCTACACACCTAGGTTGGCCATCTCTCTCCCTTCTCCAGTCCCCACTCACTGAACCTTCAATGCAGCAGAGAGAAACATGGGTGTGTAAAGTGAAAGAGGCTACAGTTTGAACCTCAGCACCACCACTTATTGGTCAAGACTTATGCAAACTCCCTATCCTCCCTGAATCTCAGCTTTCTTAACTGCAAAATGAGGGGGTGTCCATGAGAGTCTCTACCTCTCTCACATGCCATGATGCTCTCACTATGGAGCTCTCCCATAAGAAATACCCCCCAGGTGGGGCACACACCATCTCAGCGGTGCTTGGTGACCCCGTGGGCAGCTCATAAGATGCTTTGAGAGAAAGAAAGTTTTCGGGTCCAGGATTGGTGAGTAAATGAATGCAAGTCTGATGGTCTAAGACCATCCTTCAATGGTGATAATCATTGTGATCATTGAGTGACTACCAAGCCCAGGCCAGATTCTTCACTTTAGCTCCTCGGAAACCCCATGAGGATGGATACTTCTATATGTCAGATGAGGAATTAGGGCTGGAAGAAGTTGGCATCTGGATCACATGCAGTATCAGGCCCAGTGTCACTCATCAGGGAGATAGTGGCACTAGGGGACAAACCCAGCTTGTCCCCTCACGGTTCAGCTGCACTGAGCCAATATGACAACACTGGGAATACAATTTCCCCTCTGCACCATGCAGGGGGGGCCTGCAGAGGCCTCAGTTACTAGGCAGCTGAACTCTCCATTTACAGACGGGCTTAGAAATGCATTGAAGGAGAGATGCTTTTTTCTAAAATCTTTCAGGATTAAAATTTTTTAAATGTTCATCAAATACATGGTATCTTAGGGAACTATGTCCCTAAGATATGTTTGAGAGAGGGCGTGTGTGGGGAGGGAACAAAGAACATCCAGTGAGAGCTGTGTTCCTTTGACTCATGCTTTTCTAAGGCACATAAAGACCTTCCACAGGGAGAAGAGGCAAAGAACATCACCGTCTCCCAGAGGATGAGCACTTGTGAAAGTCTGGCTTGAGGATAAGATGCCAGTCAAACCCCATTAAATCACCCGAGGCTGGTGCCAAATTCCCAATTGAAACCTGCATTTGGAGAAGGAAGCTGCTGGGTCGGCAACAGGACATGCGCCAGACTCCCCTCTAGAATCTGGAAATACCTACCCATCCTCTCCCCAGATGAAACTTTCTCACCAAGACACACTGCCTTTGTCTAGAATCCTTCCTTAAGAGCCTGCACCATGCTCCTGCTCTTACTCCCTCGCGGCTGTGGCATAAGTTGAATTTAGTGCAAGTGCTGGGCAAATGCCTGAGGGAGTCTGTGCATGTAATAGTTAAAAGGCCTGGGCTTTGGAGTTCAAATCTGGGCTCTGCCACTTATTTGCTGTGTAACCTTCACAAGAAATTATCCTCTCAAAGAGCTGCTTTCTTCTTCTTTAAATTGGAGATGATGACTTCAGTTGTTATGAGGATTAAACGTGATAATAAACATACAGAGTGTAAGGCACCCTGTTACTGAGTTAACAGTGCCTGTAGAGAGAGGTTGACAGATGGTGATTGTCACTATATGGTTGGAGCGTTGGCTTTGCCACCATTAGAGTTGTGTGACCATGGGCAGATCAACCTTTTCCTTGAGCTTGTTTATAAAATGAAGAGTTTGGTTCACTAGTTCTGTGTTCCAGAATCATCTGGGACACTTTAAAAAATACAGATACCTGGGCCCAAACCAGACCTACTGACTCAGAACCTCCAGACTCAAAAGCTGTAACTTTACAAATCTATACAGGCAATTCCAACCACAGTGTGGAAACTTTGTGTTAGATAACCTTTAAAATTTCTCCCAGTCCTTCAAAGGTGAGCTTGAAGCCTCACGGCCTTTAATAAACCCTTTCCAGCCATTCCCCACCATGGGACCCTCCTGTATCCTCAGTACTTACTGTGTAGCTTCTGGCTCAATACAGACTCACATATAATGCTCTTTCATTCCCAAATATTTAGTGTCCATACTGCTTCACAATATCCTGTGTTTTAGGTGTTTTGTTTTGTTTTCCCCCAGGGGTTAGTTCATGTCTTATGTCCACAGCTAGACTATACTGCCTTCAGTTATTCAGGATCAGCCAGGACATTAGATTTTTCCCTCTCCATTCTGCTGATCATTCATTTCCCAAAACCTCCTTGAACAAAGTGGAGCAGGGATGGGAGATAATGCAAATCAAACAGATTAATTTTTATTGCAAGTCTATCTTATCTACCAAATGAGTGAATGTGGAGTAAGGTCCATTTACTACCAGAAAATGTTGCTATTAATTTTCTGGTGATTTAAAAAATAACATCAGAAGGATCTGTGAACTTGTGCTTAAGGATTGAAACAAACTCTTTAAAAGAGCTGCACCAGGGTACAATGAATATAACTGAAGCAGCAATGAAGCCCAGGCCTACCAAAACTACATACTAAGTTGACTCAAATCACCACTTTAGTAACTCAGTGGAGAAAAAGACGTATTCTTTCCTGGGAATACATATTATTCATCTATCTCTGCTATTCTTTTGGAAAATGAACAAAAAATAGATCACCCAAGATCAATGAAACAATGTCTAACAACTTCTAACATATGTGTAATTGGAGTCCCTGAAGAAAAGAAAGAATCAGTCAGAAAAAAAAAATATTTATAGAGATAATAGCTGAAATTTTCCCTAAACTAATGAAATCATCAGCCCACAGATTCCAGAATTCCATGGAACCCCAACTAGAATAGAAACAACTAAAAACATACCTAGACACATCAGAGTCAAATTGATGAATATCAAAATAAAGGGAAAACCTCAAAAACAGCTGGAGGAGAAGAAATGTGAAGTACTGGAGAACAAATTTCACATTTCATTAGCAAGAGCTGTAGCTCCATCCTCCCTCCCAACTCTGGCCCAGCAATTTGAGTTTCTCTGCTGGGGCTAATGGGACCGCCTCAGAGAACAAAACAAATGTCACCAGGTGGCACTGACAGCTTTCTTCTCCACACAGAAGAAAAGGTGTTTACAATAGTTTTATATATTTTAGGCTCTTAAGAACAAAGTCAACTCCTTGTTTAAATTAGGCCAGAGCCAGAGACTACAGCTCTGGATTTTGGAGGTAAAAGTGGAGGAGAAACCATGCACAGCAACCAAGCCCTCCCAGAGGTCCTGCCCTCCACCCCTCCAGCAGCAGGCCCCACTGGCTCAACAGTAGGCCTTCCTTTTCATCCTTTTCTCATAAGCCAGGAAGCGAGTATCCATCCCGCTGACTCTCAGCAGTTTGTAGATTCATGTATTGGTTGAGATTCATGTACTGGGTAAGAATTCAAACAGAATACTTACCACGGTTCCTTCAAAATTTGAGAGTCTATAACTCTACTTTTCCCAAATTATAGTAGAATTTTTAAAAAAATAATTACTCCTTTCTCAAGTTTAAACAGTATGCCTTCTATATTCCTCTGTGGTTTACTTTTATGCCTTCATTTGTTTACTCATTCATTCACTCAACAAAATATGTATTGTGAGCCTAGTATAAGCTGTAAGCCAGTCATTTGTCTCACTTTCTATCTTCTCTAGTAGTTGGTAAGCAAACTGAGAGCAGGTTCTATATTTTACTCATTCTTGTGTTCCCATGTTACATGTGGTTGAGAAAGAAGAGGAGAAGAGAGGAGAGGAGGGGAGGGGAAGAAAAGCAAGGTGGGGAGAGAAAGGGAGAGGAAAGGAAGCTGTTTTCCTAACAATTTATTTTCTGAAAGGACTGGGCATGTTTCACTTTCCTGCCCCACTTCAGATCTTTCTTTTTTAGCTGGTTCTTAAGCCAAATGAAATTTGCTTACAATTGTTCCCTTAGCAACCAGCAACCTTTGTGCTTTACTTTTTATTTAGAACTCAGAGTAACCAAAATCTTCATTTATTTGAAACTGATTTCTAAATGGGTTTTCCTGCTTTACTAAAAACAAAAGCATATCATTTAAAAGCACATTTAAATAGAAAACTTAACTGTATTTTAAATAGATTTTAAATGTGTGTTTAATCTTTGTTTCTGTTTGTGTGTGTGTGTGTGTGTGTGTGTATTGTGTGTGTTTTTTTTCATACTCCAGAGCAAGCATTCCACAAGAGAAAATGGGGCTGAGTTTCTTTTTTTTTCTTTCCCAGAAGCTATGAAAATTGCAACAGACAGTGCAAGGCTCAATCACATGATCTCAAGTTCTGGGCTGGCACCTGGGTAGCCATAGTGCCCCTAGTACCTCGCAGGGCCAGCCGGATCCTCTTCTGGCCCCACTTGCTCATTAAAAGGTGCACATGCCAGAGGTTCCCAAACACCACCGAGGGAGGAGGAAAAGATATGTTTGCTTTTAAACCACGTGGAAATTCCTTAAAGAGCTGTGCCCAGGGTCAGAGCTCAATAAATACTTAAGTGCACGTGAGAATGAAGACTGCCCTGGAGGTTCTCCGCAGAACCCTGTCGGTGCAGTCACACAGCAAGGACTCCAAGGGCAGTGTTACAATGCAGCTCCAGGGCAAAAAGTGCCCTATTTAGACATACATTTGATCAGTATTCACTGTTGAGTTGCTTCTGCAACCTACCATGAGAGCACATTTGTCCCAGATTCTGAGCCACTGGAGGCCAGAAAGCTTAGCAGTCAGCCAGAGCCAGGAGCAGAAAGGGGCTTAGTGAGCGACAGTTCAGAGACTAGACCAGTTTGGTGCCACAGAGCACCAAGAACTGCTGTGTCCTTCAATATGCATCATCTCACTTTATCCTCATGACAGGTCTACGGGATTGGTGATATTATCTCTAACTTGGGCTCAAGGATGTTAGGTAATTTGTTCAAAGTGACCCAGGGAGGATTTGAACCCAAGGCTGGCTGACCTCAAAGCATAAGCATCTAACCTGGGCCACCCTACCTCTGAATCCTGTCAAATGTTAGAAATGATGCCAGACTGGCTGAAGAGAGAGGGCACAGAGCCTCAAACAACCGTCTATTTCTGTCTTCTTCTGAACCTCAACATCACGCTTTGATGTTATATTTCCAGAAGGGTGTGAACACACACATTCCATAGCACAGTCCAGCTGTGGTCTCATCCAGTAGCACTAACAGCTATTAAAGGCATTTTGTGAATCAATTAGCCAAGCGATTGAGTCTCAGCCTCTCAGGGCAGGAAGCATTTACTCATCTGCTCAGTCTCTGACCCTCCACAGTCATCTTGCCAAAGAAGGCTGGACCACTGGAGGGGCAGGAACTGCTGGCTTCGTCGGACTTCTGGAGTTTCTGCCTCGTGCTTTGGGCTGAATTATGTGTGTGTTACTTATATGAGGGGTGCTTTGCTGCGTTGTCGTGTTTAGTTCTGGTTGGGGAGATGTGGCCATTCCTATCCTTATGAAAGGTTTGGTATAACCTCATTAAGGACCAGGACTGTGTCACAGAAATTTTATCCTTTAAATTAAATAGAACAAAACAGTCCTTTTTGGACCAGATAAAACAATGAAGGTATTTTTTGGCTTTTTTTTTAATCTAAGAAAACAAGTTTTCAGCTGATAAAGTATTATGAACACAGATTTGAATATGAGACTCTCCCACCACACACACACACAAACACACACACACACACACACACACACACGTGCAATCTCCATCTTTTCCCATCCCCACTGCTTCCCCAAAAGAACCTCAGAGAATACATATTTTACTTAATGAAAGAGAGTGGATATCATTTTGGTAAGTTTGAGTAGTATGACGGCAGGAGTCAGGATGATTGGCCTGGCTAGAGATCTGGCATTTCTGAGCCCTGTGGTGGACTTTGGGGATAACTAACCTACTGACTTCCAGCCACTTGGCCTCTGTTCTTTGCAAATCTCAGATTCTATGGTTTTAACTTATTTTTCATTAACATTGCATTTATTCTCTCCCCCAGGACATTTACCTTACACCAGCCATATAGTTTATTTTC
Source organism: Myotis davidii (assembly GCF_000327345.1). Taxonomy (NCBI): domain Eukaryota; kingdom Metazoa; phylum Chordata; class Mammalia; order Chiroptera; family Vespertilionidae; genus Myotis; species Myotis davidii. The sequence goes on from NW_006290442.1 coordinate 296,206, forward strand.
TCTCCGCAGACCTGCCACCTTTGGGACTAGAGGAAAACATTACAGAGAGAAGAATCTAGAGAGACTCAGGTGAACTCCACACACATAGCAGTATGCTTATAAACTAGCTGCTCATCTCAGGCCCCCTGATGTGCCTCCCACCCTAAACGTAGAGGGGTGGGGTGGGGGGAAGCCCAGCAGAGAATGAAAGGAGACTTACAGTGGATTTTGAAGTCCTTGTACTGTCTGTCTTCAATTGCTACCACGTACAAAGCTGCCCGGTCTGGAAACATAAGCCCTCCAGGTTTCTGTTGATGAATTGTGGGGAAATGGGTCTCGTAATCTATTCACCTGACAAAGACATCACATTTTGAACTGCACATAGAGTTACCAGACAGGCAGCCCCTTGCCAACACTTCTCAGTCAGCAGACTGTCACCTTGGCCATTTAGGGCTCAGCTGGCAATGTTCACTTTTTATTTTGGAGTAAGGAGAACTGAGGGACCCCGATGGAATCAATAGAGCAAATAAAGCGGGGGAAGGTAAGTCCACTGGGGACACAGTGGAAGATGGTATGACCTTTCAGCCTGGAGAAGCCAAGGTCAGAAACACTCTGGGCTCTATTGGCAGCCATGCCACCCTAAGTATTTGTTGATTAGAATAGACTTTTGCCTTGACAACACTGAATGGGTTTCAATTGTGGTGAAAGAAGCCAAGGTTAGACCTACAGAAGAACATTGTGACAGTTAGACATATTGGGCCCAGGGACCATCATTCTGTCCCCTGAAGCAGACCTGGTTTAAAGAGAGGTGACTGGAAGAGGTTATCTTCAAGGTCAAGTCCTCATATTCTTCTAAGCCAGTGATGGTGAACCTTTTGAGCTTGGCGTGTCAGCACTTTGAAAAACCCTAACTTAACTCTGGTGCTGTGTCACATATAGAAATTTTTTGATATTTGCAACCATAGTAAAACAAAGACTTATATTTTTGATATTTATTTTATATATTTAAATGCCATTTAACAAAGAAAAATCAACCAAAAAGATGAGGTCGCGTGTCACCTCTGTCACACGTGTCATAGGTTTACCATCACTGTTCTAGGCTGTAGGTCAGGGCTAGAACAGAAATAGAATAGCCAGAGACCAATAAGGGGAGAGCATGCAGGACACTTACCAGCCACTTGTCCCTGGCAAAGATGACTGTGTTGAGCATTGACTCATAGAAGAGACAGTAGCCCATCCACTCGCTGATGATGATGTCTACCTTCTCTACAGGCAGCTCCACCTCTTCCACTTTACCTTTAAATATGGTGATGACTGGAAAATACGAACCCCAAGGCCACACTTTGCAGGGCTCAATCTATGGGTTTTAGCCTGGTTCTGATTCTACATTTAGGGTGGGACATACTCACCCTTCACCATGCTAGTTTATACTAAGTGAATTGAAAGCTACTTGCACATTTTCTCCCTAAAATGTATTGAGCAGTTACTATGTGGTGGACTAAGCCCAGGACATGCACCATGTTATGTACTAGTAATCCTCCCAACAACTCTATGAAGTAAACTCTTTATTCTTATTTAGAACTGAGGAAATTAAGGCTTGGAGAGGTTACATGTGGCCGTGGAAATAGGGCCCAGGTCTGATATGCCATGACTCTAACAATCTTCTCATGACCCCCACCCTGTGTTAGACTCCATGATGATTCAAACCCAGAGAAGGCTGGGGTGACTCCTTTATTGCTCTTGCATCTGTTCACAACCAGATTCACCCCCTCACCAGTGGGTTCATGACAGAGGCAACATAGTGTTTTGACCAGATGATGGGCTCTGCAGTCAGAAAAACCTGGGTTTACTGGAAAGTGCTTGATATTCTTATTATTAGCTGTTTTACTTTCCACAAGTTACTTGACCAAATCAAACTCCAATTCTCCAAAGAACAGCCCAAAAGAACATCTACTAAGCAGGTGGTTGTACTGATGAAATGAAATAACACATGTGAAGGCCAGGCTCAGAGCCAGGCCCCAGTAGAAAGTAGACATTTTCTGACATTTCCCCCTTGCTGACCAGCCCATAGAGAGGCAGAGAGGATGGGCCAGGACAAAGCCCCTGCTCTAAGTGGCTTTTGCTAATGAGTCACTTCCAAGACTTTCCAAGACCTGTGGCAGGAGGAACTTCTTAGTTGGCATACACATACATCTAATTTTGGGGTCTCTCTGTGTATTCATTGTTATAAAGATCAAAGCAAAAGCTCTCTTAGATGCCGCTTGGAAGTTGACAGGGTGATGTATCAGTTGGCTGGTTCCATCTGAACATTTCCTCTGGAAGGTTACCCATATTCATGCTCTAAAACCCTCTTTCTGCACCATCTTCTGAAAAATTACACAGTGCCTGAGCTTTGCTGTGAACATTGAACAATGACCTGTATTCGGGAGTTATAAAAACAAAATCCAGACTCACGTCTGTTCTGAATCTGAGTTTCACAAACATTAATTTGGCTTGGAGGCTTCTGGCAAAGGGCACACAGGTCACTGGTTTTATTTCCTGTCTTCACAGTGGATAATGCAGGTGGGTGATGGAGTGCCCATTAGCGACCTCTAATGATGTTCTACTTTCTAATATCTGGTATTTAATTAAGGCCTAATCAGATAAGGCCTCCTCCATAAAGGATCAGACACCTGGCAGATGTACACCGGCCCAGGTCATTCTCAAGTGGGGCTCAGGCTCATGTGACCCTCCTGGTTACTGCTCAGAAGCCCTACCCCTAAGAAGTAAGAGCAGGAAGGGCTGGTCTTCTCCAAAAGGTTAGAAGGGGTGGAAGGAGTAGGCATTAATATTCTGCTTCTCTGGGGGCTCTGGGAGCTACAAGCAGGAACTCAGCCCAGGGTAGGGCCCAGGAAGCACCAAGAGAATTCACAAGAAGACAAAGTAAAGGGCTTTTGAAAATGCAAATAGAGTGCCTAATTTATTTCTTATTCTAAAAAACAAAAATACTAACAAATATGCCTGATCTGCCTGCTTAGTTATTTGTGTGCAAAGCCTCTCTGGTCTTATTTTTTAAAACATTTCTAAGGTGTTTCAATGGCCTCCCTTTCTTTTCTCTGTGCACATTTCTTGAAGACTCTTCACTAATGTCTGCACATGTCCATGGGCACAAACATTCAAAGATTGTGAATGAATGAATGAATGAATGAGTGAGTGAGTGAGTGAGTGAGTGAATGAGCAAATGCGTTAGATCATAGTCTCCCAGTCGCCCAGGAAGACTTCTGACTAAGGTGCCCCATGACCTCCACATAGTGCAAGGTTCCCCAGGACTATTCCATGGACTAGACTCCAGCAGGACTGCAAGCAGCAGAAATAGACAAGGACTTATAGTTTACTCCGACAGATAGGTATGTATGGGACATTCCTTGGGTGCCCCCAGAGTGAGTGAATGCTGCCCCTGTTCTCAGCACTAGCCTTCTTATCCATTTGCTCCTATAGATACAAAGATGCAGAAATATGAAGAGACAGATCACAGAACAGCAAAAAGCACTCTGTTTCTGCTTACAAAAAGGCAGAAGGAATCAATTAACCCATAAAACACACAGCAATCTGGGCCTCTGTTCATTAAACATTGCCCTTCTGCATCCAAACATTTCTCAGAGCAGATGTGGCCCCCCACTTGGCGCAGTGAGTGGATGGTCCCTTTGTGAAAGGAAAAAGACACACCTCCCTTCAGTCCAGCTGTGGACTAGATTTCACACCCCACTTATCCCCTCACCCAGTTGCTTTTGTGCAGTGCCCAACCTGCACAACCTTATACTGAGTCCTGGAGGCAGACAATTTATGCTCTTGTTCCAGCTGACAACCTTGATTAAAGTTTCTCGTTGGGGGGGCCCTTGATTTCCTCATTGGGTGCCTAGTGCAAGGTTCCCCAGGACTATTTCATGGACTAGACTCCATGGAATGAAGTTAATGAATGAAGGAGGAAGGTTGAATCTAAAAATCCCTAAGATATTTTGCAGCTACAAAATGCTTTGATTTTTCAAATATGTGTTGAGTATGTGTAAGGTATTCGGAGAGTTTGGGGAATAACTGACATCAATAAAGAACCAGTGGCTGCAATGTCCAGTTTGACTTCAATTTGCATCAATTTCAAGCCTGATTTTTTAAAAAAGAGGCCACATTGTTTCTATGGACCCAAATACAATTGCCCAGTGGTATCATCAGGGGTAGTCTCACCCAACAATTACTTAAACTACGAGATTCAGTTTCCCAATCTGCAAAATGCTACCCCTCTATGGCAATTAATTAGGAATTACTGGCCAGTGTATGGTATGGGGTTGACTCAAAGAACTGTACATGTACACACAGCTACAGGTGTCCTGCTCTATGGCAAGCCTTTCAAAGGGGATCTTAGCCGCTGATATTAGGGTTCTGAGCAGCAATGGGCTGCAGAGCCCCACTACTAATCTGGATCCCACATCACAAACACTGTGTCAACTCAAGGTTGTTTTGAGGTCACTCTCTAGAGCTGTGTCTTTATTCTGTAAGGATGATGGAAAGTTTGTTCCACTAGCTGTGACAGAACCCTGGCTTGTAAAGTTTAGAATGATTAATCATAATTAGATGCACAACAGGAGGCAATAAACTCCAAATAGGGAGATTTCCCCCCCTGCAACTCCGCATTTACAAATTAGGCATCCAGATTTTTTTTTTGGTTGTTTTTAGTGAGATTATTTTTCCCTTTTGTCTTTAGTGGTTATTACATAAATGTAGTCATTCTAATTCACGGTCATTGGTTTAACCGTTTAGGTTTATTTTGTTGTTGTTATTGTTTTGTGATGCTTTGGTTGTTGTTGTTTTATAAGCCAGGCCAGTCTGACCTCATCTGGGCCTCCAGCATGTTCGTGAGAGTCAGTGGACCCCCAAAGGTCCATCTGAGTGGTCTCCCCACTGTAGACTCCTTACTGTTTCCCAAAACAGATCTTGTCCCACAGAAGAGTGAGCATGAGGGTCTTGAGCGGGAGGACAGGGAGCACCTGATGAGGCAGTGGAGCCTCCCTAATGCCACTCCCCTCTCAACACAGCCACCTGCTGCCCTCCATGCCCTTGCCATGCTCCTTATACACCTATGTTGGCAACTACTATACTGCCTGCTTCGCTCCTTCTGAGGGCCTGACTCACCTCTAGCCTATGGTCTCCTCTTAGTAGTATTTCAGCTTCCTATTTCCAGGATCTAGCATAGCACTTGACTCCTCACAAACATTCAAAGCTTGTGAGTGAATGAATAAATGAATGAATGAATAAGCAACTTTGGGGGAAAAAGGGTATTGAATTCAGAGACAAAAGATCTTTAAACTAGTCCTAATTATGATAGCAAAAAAATTATCAGTATTTGAATAGAACCTTACACAGTGATTTTACATGCATTGTCTCAATAATCCTCACAGGAACCTGTGAGATTGGTTTCATTATTCCATTTGTCTAATGAGAACTGGAGTTTAAAGAAATCAAAAGGCACAAGTCACCAGCCTCCCTGAGATTCCCTTCCTTCATCTGCAAATGATCAGACTATCCAACTCACCATGGGATTGCTATGCATGCCACAAGAAATCAGAGAAGACCAAGGACAACCCATTTTCCCCCTAAAGGCTGGTGGGGTTGGTTCCTAGGGTGAGGAGAGGGGAAATAATCATAGAGATAGAACCCATCAGCTCGCCTTGGCTTCCCACCCTCACCTTCTCCAGGGTCCAGATACATGGATAAACCCCTTACAAGGACAAACCCATCCCTATTCGTAAGCCAGAGATGATGGAAGAAATAGAATACCAACATCATTACCTTCAATATCTGATGGCACTTGGGATATATCCTGCAGGAAACAGACCCCATCATGGAATGGCATCAATGAGGCCTAGGTGCTAGCTATACTCAATATATAGTAGTAGAAACTTAAATATGGTTCCCCTCTCTCTTCCCAAGTCCTCTATTCACCTAAGAACATAGGGCTTGAGCTTCTGCCTTGTCGGATGCATAATCTGTCTGCTTCATGTCCTAGCCTGCTCTGGCCCCTTTGAGGGCTGAGAGCCCAGTCAGCTTAGCCGGAGCTCTCAGCTTTGGCCAGAGCCCTTCCCTGGCCTCGAGCTCCTGCTTGGCACATCTGCTCCCCTAGGCACTGGCTGTACTAACACTCAGGTAACCAAACCCATGCCAGGACTCATCCCTACCCCAAGTTATCATCGACCACTTAGAACCCCTAGCATGATACAGCTGGGGCAGATCCCTAACACACTGGCCACATGCAGATGATTTTTGGGCTGGGCCAACGTGGAAGAAATTAAGAAGGGAATGGAACTAGACGGAGTGGTTGAAATCAATGAGAATGTAGAAGGCAGCAAAGCTTCCCCTAGGCTCAGGGATTCAGGAAAGCATGCAAGCTTTCACTCACTAATTATAAATGGGACGGGTAGAACGTGTCTCCCACCCCAGGGAATTTGTACCATCAATCCTTCTGTGTAAATACTCTTTCCTCTACTCTTAACATGCTGACCTCTCTTAATCTCTTGGGTCTCAGCTTCAATTCCTTACTCAGAAAAAGGTCCTCTTTCCAGTGCTGTGCTTTTCCATGTTTAACAACAGGCTCTGTGAGAGGGGAAAAGCCCTGATTTTTAGTGTTTGCTGATGTCTGTGGTGCAAATACGTCCACCATGGCTGATTTCAGCTCTCACCACAATGTCCCTCAAGGCAGGTTGGGAAGAGAGGCACAGAATCGCTCACAAGGTAGGGTGAGCGGTTCCAATAAGTCACTGCCACCATCCAATGAAAGTGGATGCCCCATTTTTCTCAACAACTCTAACATGCTTCTTTCTAAGTGCTTTCACTATTTTAATTCTATTGTGATATTGTTTGTTCACTTGCTTTGATGTTTGCCTTCTCTGTGAGACTCTAAGTTTCATGAGGGCAAAGATCTTTTATGTCCTATTTGTGTTGACCCCTCCTACCCTCACCCCTCGCCTGGTACAGGACCTGGAGAGTTGCACACTAATGCCTGAAGGGATGGGTGCAGGAAACCCAGTCCTAAGACTGTGAACTGACCTCTGGAGCAGTTTGGAAAGGAAATCACAATTGCCAGGAGCACTAGCACAAGTTCATTAAAAACCATCACAGCTGACTCATCTCATCTTCTGTTGACAGGGTTACTGGTCAAGTTAATAAATGAAGTAATAATAACAATACTTCACATTTATTGGCTGCTTACTGCCCTCCGGATACTGCTGTACTGTACACAGTGGTATGCTCATAGACAATTAACAACTGGCTGTCCAGGAAAGAACCCCTGATTTTCGCATTTGCTGATTTCTTAGTGTAAATAATCCCACTGTGGCCAACTTCAAAACACCAAAGTGACTTCATCCATCCCACAAATTTAACAATACTGACAATTTAACAACCAGCCCTTAGGAGCCTGTAGAGCCCACTCCAGTACACCACGGTTTTACATGCAGGAACTTTGTGCCCCTCACAATGACCCTATCAGGTATGTGTCGCTATAATTCCCATTTCACAGATGAAGAAACAGAGACACAGAAAGTGAGTTTGACCAGATCTCACCTCCATGACATCTTTATGGGAAAGGTGAGAAATTATTGTGTGTGTTCATAACTGGCTACCTGACTGAATTTCAAGGTTCAGATTAAGAGCTGAGTGAGAACCAGCCTGAAGACGCATCCACATCACCCCTGGGCACCTATCCAATATACAAGTAACACCAAACAGGGAACAATGACCTTAGGAGAGTGATGCTCTGTAAGGAAGGACCAAATCTAACAATGTGATGTTTAATAGATATAAGAGTGGGACTCAGTCTGGATTTAAAACATCCACAGAGCAGATACAGGTTGGGAGCTACAGCACGCCAGTAGGCAAGTGTAGTTGATTCTGACTCTGTACCAGTGTGACATGGCCTCTCCCGTAACTGCTAATGGAACTGGAGCCACATTGTTCCAAGTGCAGCATCTGGGCCAGGCGCCTGGCTGTGCTTCTTAGCCTGACTGTCCAAGTGTGAGAGAGATACGGAGGCATGGGCAGAAGAAAAGGTGACTCAAACCAGCACAAAGGGTAAAGGAACTGGGGGGGGGGGTGGTTACTCAGAGATATGGGAGGAAGGCAACCATGTGAAGGAGCCTCCTCACTCCATCTGGCTCCAAAGGAGCACCGGGAAGCCCCCAGGGAACAGAGTGCCTCTTCGTGGAAGGCAGTGCTTTCTAACAATCACGGCTCTCAGAAGACGGGGTGAGGACCCCGTCCGAGGAATCATCCCCGACTGGATGACTGCAGAGCACAGAGGCCTGCTGCAGAGCAGAGAATTCAGGCAGCATCTATAAAAGCCGTGGAGCTATGTGGTCAACCAAGACCAAAGTGTAGAACATTAAGCCTGAAAGCACCTATAGTTCATTTTTGTTAATCCCCTACTCCTCATAAAGCCCCATATCTCTAATCCCTCAACACCCCTGCAAGCTGTTCATGGGCATATCTCCTCTACATGGAGCAAGCGGAGACAGGTGAAGCGATGTGCCAACGCCCCCCCTGGCATTATGTAGCAGAGGCCTCTCTGTCCATTGCCATTCTGGTCATGCTACACTCAGGCCCCTTCCATCCATGACAGGTGTGTTTTAGGACGTGCACCAGTAGAAGAAGAGAAAGAAGAGATACACTTTCTTTCCTTAGTTTTCTAAGAAATAAAAAGGATCTATTTATTTTGTTTCTAGAACTATAAAAATTTGTATCAATCCCTGAGCTCCCAAGTCAACATTCACAAATGATTCTACCTTTTAAAGCATCGCGGCAGCCCACTGGTTTCCTGGGCAGAGAAAGAGAGGAAATAATAGTTGTCAGAGCCCAAGTCAGAGAGGAGGCTGTGGGCTTGTGTGGGGGCCACGCATGTGGAAGCAGCCGTGTGAGGGCTGCATGGCTGCTGCACAGCTTCGTGGAGGTACGTGGCTGAATGCGAAGAATCCATCCTGAGGAGCTGTGCGGAGGTGGAGAGGGAGCGAGATTGATTGATGCTGGGTGGCAGGTATTTTATGTCCTGTGTTGTTATTTATGTCTTTACACCTACACTCCAGAGACACACACAAATGCTGGCTGACACAGCATTTCAAAAGCATTTCCATGGAAGCATTTGTGCAGTTAAGCTGTCCTCTCTCTAGTTCACATGCCACGGCTGGATGAGCTGTGCAGCTGACAGGACCCTGTGTGTGAGGGGCAGGAACACGGACGGGGCACTGGGCACAGGGCTAGCTATTCACTTGAGGACAATGGTTTGTCCTTCTTAGCCTTTGCCTCAATGACAAAATCAAGTGTGAGCCATCAACATAGGAAGGCTGGAACAAGTCCATCCTAAAGCCATCACGTGAGGCTGAGCGAACCAGACCTCTGTGCTGCCCCGGGAGGGGTTGAGTGTAGATGCCACAATAGTCCAGCATGAGGTGTTGAAGCTTGAGCAGAAAGGGCAGCCAGCACAGTACATCAGAGCCAGAGTGGGGTGAGCAGGACACTCTGGTGTGGGAGGGAGACTGCAGGGCCCCAATTGGAGCCTGAGCAGGGAAGGGAGGGTGCCCCGTGGGCGGCTGCCTGGCACAGGGTGTCAGAGTCCAGCACTGGGTGACAGAAGTATCTGCAGGGGCAGGAGATGCTGACAATGGGAGCTTGTTTACACACAGGGATTGATCCAGGACATAAACACATGCAGAATAACAGGAGCCAGAGTTTTCACCCTCAGAGAAATGAGGCACAAGCATGGGAACAGGAAGGGCAATACAAGCTGGACACTGGTGCTGGATTAGAAGTGGAAGTGATAGATGGACTCATACTTGACAATATGTGCAGATAGATGTAGAAATGCATGTTCAGTAAGTGTGTATGTACACACACACACACACACACACACACACTAGTTCTTTCTTCTGAGACAGCCTGGGAGCATCCACACCCTGAAGTCAGGAAGCACACCTCACTCCGAGTCCTCATTTCTAAATGGCACTGTCCACTAAGTGGAATCAAGGCTTGGAGAGAAGGCTGGTTCTGGAACAGAGGCATGGAAAGTACGAGGTGAGCCTGAAACATCAGTGCCAGAAAACAAGAACGCTCACAGGAAGTGAAGGAGGCATGTCAAAAGGATTTAGAAACCAGCTTGAAGATGCTCCAGTGACCAAATCAGGGACAATTTGAGAATCAAAGTAAGTACTGGCAATAATAGATACAGCCTATTGAATGAAATGGGAAATGAATGATGAGGAATGAAATATTTACATGGTTTCGAAGTACCTGTCCCAGAAAATCTTACTGACTACAAAGGGGGAAAGAGCAAGTTGACCATGAAGAAGCCTGGCAGACATCACCTGAACCACATGGTCAAAGTCAATGCTGTCAGGAACCAGGAAACCCAAACCGCATGCTCCTGCCAGTGCACAAGGAGAACCAGCGTGGGCTGCTGCTCCCGCAGGTGCGTTGCCGAGGAAGAGCAACAAACACAGCCCAACCGAAGGGCATGCACAGAATATGGCCTGTGGTCGAAAGCCACCACGTGGAGTAGTCTGTCCCAGCCTGGAGTAAAGAGAGACTCGCTGACAAATGCAGTGCATACCCAGAACTGGGTCCTTTAGCTGTGGGTGTGATGGTAACAACCGGCAGGATGTGATGAGGATCTGAGCACTGGATAATGACAAGGTATTCACGTTACCCTTCTGACTTCAATGGTTGCCCTGTGTTTATATAAGAAAATGTCCTTGTTTGTAGTCATGTGCATTCATGTGCTCAGGGGTGATGGGCCCCATGTCACAACTTACTCTCAAGTGGCTAAAAAACCCACAGTTGTATTTGCACCTCTTTTGTCAATTGGAATGTTTTGCAGGCTACAAGAAAGAAGAGAAAAAGGAAAGGGAGGGGAATTTTAAAAGTTATAGGAGTCTGAGGCAGGGAAGGGAGGGGGGACCATGAAGTGTGAATCAGAAGGGGTGGTCAGGGGATGAGCAGTTCTTTTCCTGGCAAGTTTCAGAGCCAGACCGTTCTCCTCCCAAAGTAGAGGGATCTCTCCGCTTCTGCTAGTCCCTTCCACCCCACATTCTGCTACCAATGGTGCAGGGCAGTGGCCCTCTGCTAGCCAGTGCAAGGAGGTGAGCCCAGAGGCTGCAGTTCAGACTCCAAGAGGTGGCGGCAATAGAGACAGGTGAAGAGTAAGAGGCTGGGCAGACCCTCAAAGGGCAGGAATCCCTGTGCAAGTGAAACCTGGGCAGAGTAGGGGAATTGTTAAATGTTCTTTGAAGGCCCCTCAGAGCCCAGGGCTGAGACTCAATAACCCTGACAGGAAATCTGCCTCTACATCTATTTTAATTTTAATTTTCAGAATTGGCAGGCACTCACTGAGCTTCCACATCAACTTTAGGAAAGAGTACAAGAATGAGAGCTGAAACCAAAGGCTCTGCCCCACATCTCCTGTCCTCAGTCTCCACATCTGTCAAATGGGAAACCACCTGTCCTACTTCACAGAGCTGGGGAAAGGGAGGTCAGGTGAAAACACGTGGATGCCAGGTTGTGTCACCTTTGCAGAGAAAATTCACCATTTCCTTTTGCCATCTTTAGTAGGCCAGTAGGGAGGACACCTCTGTCCCTGCTACCCAGCGCAAGTACTTCCCTGAGGCATGTACAGAAGAGATCTGGCCCCTAACTGAACCAAGACAGGTTGAATGACCAGCCCTAGGTCAGGGGTATTGAATGGCAAGCCCTAGGTCAGTTTATCTGAGCAACACTTCCTCTACTCAGGTTGGAAAGAGGCCTCTGGATGTTGGCTCTGCTCATAGCCCCATAAGTGTTGCTCACTCACCACCCCTAGCCTTTTCACTAATAGTCACCCACCTGTACCCCATTCACTTTCTCACCTCCTTGTTCACCCAGCGCAGATGTCAAGGCTCATTATTGTTGTAACTCTGGCTCCTCCCTTCCTCTGTTGTGTCCTCCCAGCAGGGCCCCACTCAGGCAGCTGTCCCCTCCACTGCACCCAGGCTGCTGAGCACAGCAGGAACACTGAGCTCACTGCATAGCTACGTCCACACACCTCTAACAAGGCTGCCGGCCCCCAGCCATCCCCACTACCATGATGTTTGCTTTTCCCTCCCTCCTTCGAAAAGACCATTCTATTCCTTCTCATCTCCCTGAAACACTTAACACCTCTCCTCTTCTGTTCTTTCCCACCAATGACTGTCTCATTCTTCATTGAGAAAATAGAAGCAACAAAGCAAAGGTTTCCCACCATTGGCCCACTTCCATTTGGACCCACACTCCCCCCTTTCCCTCTGTTACTGTGGTAAAACTGTCTCTACTCCAAGAGAAAGGTCAACCCTCCATCTGTGCTTTGTGTCCCAGATCCTCTTACTTTCTCAAGGACCTTGCTCCTGAATTTACTTTTTCCTGTGTCTGCGATTTTGTTCTCCCTTTCTACTGGACCATTGAATCGTACACATTTTTTCATATCTCCTGTCCTTATAAAAACAACTCACTTCCTTGATCTTACATTTCCTTGTAGCTCCTGTTCCATTTGTCTGTTCCCCATTACAGCAAGAAAACTTATTTGTATTCCTCACTTCACAGTCTATCCCTAACCTACTCTAAGTGGACTTCGGTCCTTATCCCTACACTTAGTCCGCTCTTGCAAGAGCACCAGTAACCTCCATGTAGCCTAATTCAGTGGCCACTTCTCTGTTCTTATCTTACTGGATATCTTAGCATCCCCTAAGAGACAGTTGACCACTTC
>NW_006290442.1:309033-311261 GCF_000327345.1 Myotis davidii
TCCCTTGGTTTCATGGTACTCCTCTCTCCTGAATGTCCACCAATCTCACCTAATGTATCTTCTCTGCCTCTCTGCTGGCCCCTTCTTCTTTGCTTGATCTCCAAATGTTGAAGTGCCCAAGAGCCTTATCTTTGGCACATTTCTTTCCTCCTCCATCCCTAAGTGACCTCATTGTGTAGCTTTAAATAAAATCTGTATGCTGAGGACTCCCAATCCATTCTCTATAGGCCTGAGAATTTTGTTTAAAATTCTCAAAAGGCCTCCATCATCCTTAGACACTTGTTTTCCTAGTTTGTGAACCCTACATGATCTGCCCCACTCAACATGGGGCCTGGCAACTAGATCTCCTTCTGCTGACAGATAACTGATAAAGGATACAGGACACCTTCTAATCAGGGGCATTTGGGGGCATGATTGTGTAGAAGATGTGCTCCAGATGGAAGGGACTGGAGAATGCTGTGATGCATGGGAAAGGAGTAGGGGAAGGAAGGAAAGGAATACACTTCTATAATCAGACTCCAGCTTGGAGAAAGTCCTGCTTCCATGGACAACCAATTGCTAAGGCAGCCCCATCAGCAGCAGGGTCTGTGGCAGTAGAAGACCACATCCACTCCACTGGATGGGTGATGGAGAGAGATGGGGTCTGGGTGTTGTAGAGAGAGAAGAGGAGAAGGAGGAATAGCTGCCATTTTGCAAAATTCAATAGACTGCCTATAGCTGGGGCCAAGCAGAGGGCATGGCAACCAAGAATTTAGCCACAGGCTGGACTCAAAAGAAGTTGAGCTGGGACAAATGTGTCTTGGCTGACATGGCAGAGATTGGGAACCTCAGAACCTCAAGACCACAGCTGGGCTCCTTCTCCCCAAAGCCAAGTGCTCTGTACTCTTCTCTTATGCCACCCAAGTGAGGAAATAAAAGCCCCCTCTATCCATGGGAAAACACATGGAGGTATGTCTTACTGTTGTCCAAGTGGTTGGCCTTAATGATCTTCTCTGAGTAGTCAGAAATACTGGAGCATTCAATCTAGAAAAGCACAGAACAAAGGAGCAATGCATCAAAAATACAACCAGCACCAACTTAAGAAACGGAGAAGCTGAGACCTACAGGGGTGCAGTAATGTGCCCACAGCTGTCACTGCTAATCTGTGGCAGATTAAAAACTACAATGCAGCCCTCCCAACTTGTGGGGTGCCTTCACACTGGAGACCCTTGTCTAAGTTGGGAGATTCGGGAGGTGCTGGCAGACCTCACTCTCCTGACCAAGAAAGCATTGGATGAGGTGGCACAGCCACTATCCTCCTGGGAGAGCATGTAGGACCAACCAGAGGTGCTGTGAGCCTCCCTCGATGTTATCTTCCCACCACCCCCAACCCCTAGCCCTCACTGGTTAAACTTGGAACATTCCAGGATAGGGAATATCTGGAAAATGCCAAGTCAGGGCCTTGGGGCCAGTCTCTCTCTCTCCATTTCTCTCACATCTGTCTCCCAGTTTCACTGTCTCCATCTGCTGTCTCTGTCAATTTCCTCTCTCCCTCCCTATCTCTCTCCCTCTCTCTCTTCCCTCTCTCCTGCCATCCCAGCTTCCCTACTGGAGAAGAGCTGTGGGTGGAAGGGGGAACCTGGCACAGGAGAAGCTGAACTGTGAAATGAGCCAGCCTGAAAGAAGCCCAGCTAACTGTGGTGGAGCTGTTTATAAAAGAGCTGTTATAGCAGAAGAGCGGGAGGCAGCCAGGTTGGGACCAGTCACCACAGCTGGAAGGCGCCTGGTGGGACCTTCCTGACAGCTCCTTGGCCGGAGCCCCTGCCAACTTGGAAGCTCCAGCCGACTTGGAAGGCGGTGACAGGTGGCCCTGCCTCTCCCTGTACAGCCCTCCGCTCCCCCGTGTCTAGCAGAGACTGGGGCTGAATCAGGGCCTAACTCAGCACTGCGAGGAAGGTGCTCCGGGGTCAGCATACAGTCTCACCGCTCTGCGGTGGTGTGAGCTCCTTGGCAGTGGAGTCTGACACGGGCAGGAGGCCTCCACCCTGGTGAGCGGGGCCTTGTCAAGGGAAGCCGAAAGGTGGGGAGGGCAGTACCTGTGATCATGACAGGACTTGACCTTGGGCATCAGATTGGCCCCGTACCCTAACCACATGCCTCAGGTGAGTGCATTATAGCTTTTCTGGTCCAGGTTTCCAAAAGACCCTCTACAGCTAAGGACCAAGTGCATTCTGGGCGAAGCGTGAGGA
>NW_006290442.1:311309-317035 GCF_000327345.1 Myotis davidii
GCTGAAGGGGGTTGGCCAAGGGGATTTGGAGGGTCCTACTCAACCCAGGAGCCTGGGGTTCTCCGGACAGCCTCTCATGACCCAGAGAAATACACAGAGAATCAGGCCTCACTGAAACCTGCAGCTGCCCGGGAGCCTCTGCAAAGGGGCCCTGTGCATAGGCTGTGAGTTTTTTATTATAACTTGAATTTCGATTAAGATTAATTCCAATTTTCCACTTCTAAACCCACTGCATTTTTCAATGTCAGCCAGCAGCATGGATCCCTTTTTTTCACAGAGGAATGCTAGGAGGTTCCCGGAGGGTCAGCCTCCACCTCTAGCCAGAGAGGTTGCAGCAGCCAGAGCAGCAGAATTTAGATCTACCAAGTTGCCCTTTAAAGGACAAAGCAGGAGGCTTTCTTGATGTTATCTCCTAGGGCCCTATCCCGACTATCCTAATAAACACTGAGCATCTGTCCTATGCCAGTTCTGTTCTAAGCTCCTTATATATGTATTAAACTTTTCACGCCTCACAATGACCCTATGGGAAAGACACTATTTTCATGTCCATTTTATACATTGGGGAAACTGAGGTACAGAGAAGTGAATTGCCCACGGTCACACATCTCATGAGTAGAAGAGCAGAGATTCAGGCCAGAGCTCACACGTGTAATCATGCTGCACTGCCAGTCAAGCATTGTGAGGCACTGATGACACTGAAATGGTTTCTCAAAAGTCAAAAATCCTCTCAAATGTCAGCAGTCGCCAGGCCAAGGAGCAATGCCCAAGTGACAGGGAGCCATGAAGACTGTCCTGCCTCCTGAGGGGCACACTTGATTTTTCCCTTGAGTGTGTGACCTCAGCAGAGAGGTGGAGTAGGGTTTGTACTACTAGGAAGGGCCGAGGCCACTGCGAGGGGGTTGGGGGGTGGCATACTCACCCCAAACACCTTCTTGGCCCCTGCTTTGGCAGCAAACATGGAAAGGATCCCGGTACCACTCCCGACGTCCAGCACCACTTTGTCCTTGAACACGTGCTTGTTGTGGTACATGGAGTTCCGGTAAGTGAGCGTCCGCACCTCATCCTTCAGCATTTCCTGTATGGAAGAAAAGGAAAGTCAGTGTCAATGTTTTCAAGGTACTTGGGAGTACACCAGGGTCACGGGCCCCAGGACTGTCCAGCCAAATTCTTCAAGGATCTTCACTAGGCATGCCACAGAAGAGTACTGTGGCACAGCTAGACCAATGGCTACCTGAATCATTACAAACAACTCCAGCCCTAAAACTTTGCTCAAGATAGCTTTGTACTATCAAAGAAGAAACTCATGTCCAGACCTGGGAAACTCCAATTTACCAAGAAACAAAAGAAAGTACTAGTAGGATGCAGCATGAGAGACTCAAGTTACGCCTGAAGCAGAACTTTCTGCCATGGTGAGAATTGTGTCATTGAACAAGTTGTTAAAGGAAGTTTTTGGTGTGTATATTATTTTTGTTTGCTTTTAGGAAAAGAGAACATATTCCTTTTTCTACCATTATTTAACTGCTTTGTGGTAAGAAAGAAACTAGATTACCCATTACAGCTGCCTCCAGCCCAAGGAGAACATGGTTAATTTGTGTATGGTGATGAGGTAGGGGTCTTCATTTATTCAAGGTACCAGCAAACACTCTAAGTCATCACCAATAGAACTGTAATTTTTTGGTACAATTTTAGTATAGCTTTTAGTATAATCTGCGTACAATAAAAAGCCCAGATTTCAAAAGTATAACTAAGTGTAAGAGTTTGTACAAATGCACACCATAATTAAGATACAGAACATTTCCATCACCCCAAAAAGTCTTTCGTGGCTGTTTGCAATTAATCCGCACTCCCACTCCAGACAACCAATGACCTAATTTCCATCACCAAAGCTTCTTTCTGCCAGATTTAGAACTTCATATAAATTGAATCATACAATATGTACATTTTTGTATGTTTCTTTTGCTCAAAGATTTTGAGATTAATTCATTTTCTTGCATGTATCCAAGGTTTGTTCCTTTTTTCTTGTTGCTACTGTTGTCATTCTTATTCTTGTTCTTGTTGTTGACTAGTATTCCATTGTATGACCATATCTATTCACTTGTTGATGGGTATTTGGATTGTAATGAATGAAGGTGTTACATTTTCACATTAGCATTTCTGAAGATGCATGTTTCTATTTCCTTTGAGTAAATACCTAGGAGTGGGGTTTTGGGTCTTAGGGTAGGTGTTTAATTACACTTAAAATTGCCTAACAGTTTTTCAAAATAGTGGTGCCATTTCATGATCCCACCAGCAGTACATGAGAACTCAAGTTGCTTTACATGCTGACCAATTAGACTTATCAGTCTTTTTAATGTTAGTTATTATAGTGCAGTGATTTTCAACCTTTTTCATCTCATGGTGCACTTAGAATAATTACTAAAATTCCGTGGAACATCCAAAAATATATTTTTTGTTGATTTTACAAAAAAATAGGTAATTTTGATTCATTCACACTGGACAGCTATTGTTGTGTTGGCTCTTGTCATTTTCTTTTATTTGACAATCTAAGGGGACAGAGGTCAGATACTGCATGTTTAAAAATTCTTGTGGCAGCACACCAGTTGAAAATTGCTGTTATAGTGGATATAAACTAGTATCTCATTGTAGTTATAATTGCATTTCCATGATGGCTATTGATGCAGATAATTTTTTTCATGTGTTTATGGACTCTTCATATATACCTTCTTTTGTGAAGTGTCTTCATTTTTTTTTCTTGAGCTATTTGCTTTTCCTTATTGAATTATAGGAGTTTATATATTCTGGAAATGAATCCTTTATCAGATGTACATATTGTGAATGTCTTCTCCAAATCTGTGATTTGCCTTTTCATTTTCTTAATGCTGTCACTTGAAAAGCAGTTTTTAATTTTGATAAAGACCAATTTTTCAGTTTTTTCTCTTTTTAATTTTGTTTTATTGCTTAAAGTATTACATATGTCTCCTTTTGTTTTTATTTTCCCCTTGACCTTCCTCCGGCTTCCCCTACACCCCAGTGTCTTGTGTCCATTGCTTATGCTTATAAGCATGCATACAAGTCCTTAAGTTGATCTCTTACCCCATCCCCCCAACCCTCCCTGGCCTTCCTGCTGTAGTTTGACAGTCTGTTCCATGCTGCTCTGCCTCTGTATCTACTTTTGTTCATTAGTTTATAAAGGTCTTTATTATCCATAAATGAGTGACATCATGTGGTATTTTACTTCAGCATGTATGGAACTGGAGAGCATTAGTTTTTTCTTTTATATTAGAATTTTCTGTGCCCTGCCTATTCTTTGTCTACCCCAAGGTCACAAAGATATTCTCTTATGCTTTCTTCCAGAAGTTTCATAGTTATGGCTTTTACTTTTAGTCTACAATTCATGTCAAACTAATTTTTACACATAGTGTAAGTTAGGGATGTGAGTTCATTTGCTTCATACAAGTAGATGGCTTGAGCACCAGGCTTCATTTTCCCCACTGAATTACATGGAGGAGATCCTTTGGAACAAGCCTTTCTTTGTTTCAATTATGTTGCCACCTTTGTAAAAGTCAGTTGACTATATATGTGTGTCTTCTCTGATTTGTTCCATTAATATACCAGTTCAACATTCACTTGATCACCATAGATTTATATTAACTTTGAAATAAAGTAATGTCAGTTCTCCAATTTAGGTATTGTTTAACATGATTATTTTGTTTTTTCTAGAACTTCAGCATTTTTATATGCATTTTAGAAGCAGTTTGTTAATTCATACAGAATAGCTTGCTGGAGTTGGTTGGGACTGCACTGACTCCTATAGAGCAATTTGGGGAGAATTGATATTTTAGGAATATTGAATCTTAAAATCCAAGAACACAAATACAGCTCTCCATTTATTTAGGTCTTGTTTAATTTCTCTTGGCAATATTTTATAGATTTCAGTATAAAGGTCTTATATTTTTAAACTACTAATAAATTTATTCTTAACTATTTCATGGCACTGTATACAACATATTTTAATTTTTACTTTCCAATTGTTAGTTTATATATTGGCCTTGTACTTTGCAGCTTTGCTCCTTTACATATTAATTCCAATAGGATATTTTGGTAGATTCATTAGTTTTTTTATGTAAAAAAAATCTTGTCACTTGTGAACAAAGACAATTTCACTTCTTTTATCCTATCAGTATGCCTTTTATTTCTTCCTTCTTTTTTTTTTTATCAAAATCTGTCTTTATTAAAGTGAACAAATCATCAGAGTCCTACCAAAACTTAGTGAGGGATGCTGAATTTGCTCCCCTTGCCTGCCTTCAACCAGGCCAACACCAGCTCCCAGCTGGCCTAGCAGGCCACAGTAGGGACTGGCTCTGCACCGTCACACAGCACAGACGTTGCACATTTCAGTGCTTTCAGTGAATTGGTGTCTTCAGTGAACATTTTCTGAGCAGCAAAGACAAGAATTGTTTCCAGAAACCTTAGAATTGGATATAAACATTGGCAATAAACACAATCAATAAATATCATACCATTTCCCAAATGAACAAGACCCCCAGTGCGAGTTCTTTTCCTGAAGACATTCAAACACCCTGACCAGAGAGCCTGTCTCGGTCCTCCAACCACACAAGGTCTCAAATGCCCGAGTGTGGGGGTCAGGCCTTGAACAGAGGGGGGTGTGGTGAGAGGCCAGAAAGCAAAGTAAATCACTTTTAATAGATACTGAAGAACTTCAAATAAAAGGAATCCTGCCACATGCACATACCTCATTAGCAGCCGCAGGGACAGCGGAGACCACAGCAGCTATGCCCTGGACCCGGCGTGTGTCCCTGCATCCCCGTTCCATCTTGCCTTTTATTTCTTGTTCTTTCCCCTTGCTATATTGCACTGGCAAGGATGGCCATTTGGTAATATGCTAGGCATACCTCCTTTGTTCTAGTGACATACAAATGTCACCATTAAGTATAATTTTAGCTGTGGCCTCTCCATAAATGTCTTCTACCAGACTGAAAGATTATCTTCTACACTTGATCTTAGCCAAAAGGCCAAGAAGCAATGACAAGTTATCTTCTATTTCTAATTTTCTGAGAATTGTTATCATAAATTGGTGTTGAATTTTGTCACATACTTTTTCTACATTTTTTGATATGATTACCACTTCTCTCCTTTATTGTGTTAATATATTGAACTCCAAAGATTAGTTTCAAATGTTGCATCGACTCTTTGTCATGATGTATTATCTTCTTAAATATTGCTGGGCTTTATTTACTAATATTTTGTTGCAGATTTTTGTCTCTGTATTTATGAGAGATATAGAATTATAACTTTCTCTTATCTTCTCTGATTAGTATGCTGAGCTAATCACACAAGTTAGGAAGTGTTATCTCTTTATACATTTTCTGAAAAGATTTGGGTGAGATCAATGTTTTCCTTTTTTAAATGTCTGTATAATTCACCAGTAAAAACATCTGGGCCTGGAGTCTTTTATGTGGGAAGATTTTATTTTATTTTTTTTTTTAGGATTTAAAAGGGATTTAATTCACACTTCTTCTTCTTTTTTAAGAAAGTATTTCTTTCTTTCTTTTTTTTAATTGCTTAAAGAATTACAAAGGGTATTACATATGTGTCCATTTTTCCCCCCGCCCTAGACAGTCCCTTAGCCTCCCCTATTCCCCAGTGTCTTATGTCCATTGGTTATGCTTATATGCATGCATACAAGTCCTTTGGTTGATCTCTTA
>NW_006290442.1:322896-331089 GCF_000327345.1 Myotis davidii
CTTCTGGTGGCCACTCCTCTGCACCCGCTCCCTCTGTTCAGCGCAGGTGAGTGTCTGTATCCGAAATGTCCCATGAACAGGATTCGGCAAGAACAAACAAACAAACGCCGGCCGCGGAAAACGGGGAAGGCTTAGTCCCTGTAAACTCTTCTTTTACGGGCACTGCATGGTCAGGTCTGCTCTTCAGTCTGCCCCCTTTAGGCTCAGTCCTCCGTGATCACAGAACCCAGCTCTCAAATCCCCTGGTGGCGCCAGGAATCCCTCGGATCTCCTTTCCGCAGTCAGGGGCTGTGCCTGTCCCAAGGGACGCAGCTGTCTGCCATGCGGTCTCCCTCCGACCCTCTGGGCTCAGAGGTCTGGCAAACTTTCCTGCCCAAATCCCTGTTTGTTTTTTTTTATCTTTCCAGGGGAGTTCTGCCCTTCCCAGCTGCAAACCATCTCACCAGCTGAGCAATTTTGCCAATTCGGGGTGGGTGTTATTAGTTTCAGCTGCTCACTCCGTTTGCTCCTGGACACGACCTGGGACGAGTCTGCCTATATCGCCACCATCTTCCGAGTCCGAAGATTTTAAATTATGAATTCAATTTATTTAATAGATAGAAGGCTATTTTCATTTCCTATGCATTCTTACATCAGTTTTGGCAGGGTGTTTTTTCCAAAGAATTTATCCATTTCTTCTAAGATGTCAAATTTATGGGTATAATCCTATGTAATAAAAGCCTAATATGCAAATTGTCCCCTTCGACTATTCATTATGATGTGTGCTGACCATCAGAGGGCGGCACAGAACATGACAGGCGTTGGTGACATGGTGCTGGCATCAGGCAACAGTGGAGGCACTGCTTGCCCCAATGCGCCCCGATGAGAGCCTGGCAGGTTGGTGGAGCAGGTGAGTGGGAAGCACCAGGCCAAGGCGGGTGGGAGCAGGGCCTGATTGTCCTGCCGATCACCCACAGGTGGCAACCAGCAGCAGCTCTAACACTTTCATTACAGAGAAGGGGCAAATAGCAATATTAAAATATTTCTTCTAATTATTTTTCTTTCAATGTGTAAAAATCCATGCACCAGGCCACTAGTATTGTTATAATAGTCTCTAATGACTGTTGGGTGTCTTTATGATCTGTAGTAATGTCCTTGCCTTCATTTATTTATAATCTGTGTTTTCTAAGATTTTTTTCTTGATCAGTCTAGTTAGGTGTTATTTATTTAATTAGTATTTTCAAAAACCAACTTTTGGTTCTGTTGATTTTCTTTAATGTTTTATTGCTACTTCATTGATTTCTGTTCTCATCTTTATTATTTCTTTCCTTTGACTTATGTGGATTTTATTTGCTCTTCTTTCTCTACTTCATAAGGTGGAAGCTTTGATTATGGATTTTATACTTTTGCTTTCTAATAAAAGCATTTAAACTATACATTTTCCTCTAAAGATTTCTTTAACTGCATCCTACAAGTTTTCATATGTTGTGTGTCTTAGATCAGGCTGCTATAACAGAATGTCTTAAACTGGGCGGCTTAAAAAATAAAACATTTACTTCTCACATTCTGGAGGTTTGGAAATCCAAGATTAAGGTGCCGCAGATCTGGTACCTGGTTTGCAGGTGGTTGCCTGCTCCTTGTGTCCTCACATGGCAGACAGCAGAGTGAGACAGCAAGCCTTCATGTGTCTTCTAAGAAGGGCACTAATCCCATTCATGAGGGCTGGCCCTCATGCCCTAGTTACCTCCCAGAGGCCACACCTCCTAATATCATCATACTGGGGGTTAGGATTTTGACATATGAAATCTGAGGGGACATTCATTTCACAGCATTGTTTTCATTATCATTCCATTTGGAATATTTTCTAACTTCCTGTGATTTCTTCCTGACCCTGTTCTCAGTGCTGCTTGATTTCCAAATATTTGGAGATTTTCTAGAAAATTTATTGCTTCTGGTTTCTAATTTAATTCTATTGTGAAAAAACTAGGGGCCCAGTGCACGAATTCGTGCACCTTGAAAGGAACTGTGGGCCGTGAGGTTGTGGTAGGCACAGGGGCGAGTCTCGGCCCATCCTCTGTGCCCGTGCCTGGCCCCTCCCACTCTGGCCCTGGTCCCCTGTCTGCCTGCAGCCCTGTTCCTGCTGCCACCACTCCCATACGCTGATAGCACTGGCCCCACTCACACCTGCTGACAGCGCAGAGTGATTGGGGCCAGTGCCAGCAGTGGGTGTGAGCAGAGCCAGCGCCATCAGCAGGTGCAAGTGGCAGCTGCTGCCCCGATCACCCCTCAGGAGCAGGGGAAGGTGAAGAAGCCTTCAGGGGCAACTGGGGCTGGCAACCACCACTCGCACCCACTGACAGCACCGAGCCATCAGGGTCAGCACCAGCTACTGGCAGCAGGTGCAAGCAGTGGCTCCAGCACCAGCAGGTGGGAGTGGGGCTGGCGCTGGCAGCAGGTATGAGCACTAGGCAGGACCGTGGTGCATTGGAGCAAAGAAATTTCAGTAACCACTAGAGGCTCACCCCGATGACAGCGACCAGCACCCCACCCTGATCTGGCACCCCTGCTCACCTGCTCCACCATCCCGCCATGTTCCATGTGCGCTCCCTGGTGGTCAGCGCACATCATAGCAACCAGTTGTTCAGTTGTTCCACCATTCAGTCTATTTGCATATTAGGGTTTTATATAGAGAGATATATACTGTGCATAATATCAACCTTTTGAAATTCATTCAGATTTGTTTGTAGCCCAGCATATCTATCTTACTGAATATTTCAATCTGCCCTTTAAAAAAATGTGTATTCTATAGATTGGTGGTGCAATGTTCTAGAAATGCCAATTAGGTCAGGTTATTTGATAATGTCAGAAGATTGTTCAAATTTTCTCCAGCCTTATTGATTTTTTTGGTACATTTATTCTATCAATTACCAATAAACTAGCATTAAAACAAATCTTTACTTATGGTTGGGGATTTGTATTTTTCTCCATCTAGTTCTGTAGATTTTGCTTTATGTTTTTAAGCTCTGTGCACACATGTTCAGTAGCTTTGTAACATGTCACCTTGGGCACCTGAACTACATTTTACAGAATTCTCTTTCCATTATATTTCTAGTTAGGAGAGGTTACAAGAAATACTCTTGTGAGATTTAGAAGGCAAAAAGGAGGCAGGAACCATTTTATAATGCACATATGTCATTGGCAGATGTACAATTGTTCTGCCTTCAAAATCAGCTTCTCTAACTCCTGGGTCAGGTACACATTTCCGTGGTGAAACACTCCAGGCTCTATAGGATATGCTTGTCACCAAGGTCAAAGGCAATAGAATGAATACTTGTTTCAACCTGTTGTAGGGTTCAATCTTGTGCTTATGGGTTCTAGCTGCTCCTGATCTCCCCTTATTTTATATCCAAATATCTTTTCTAGCTACCTGTTCTGTAGACTTAAAGCTCCAACATCAGACATGGATATATATAAAAAATCCTACTGGATCTGCTTCCATTGTTGAACCCTGACTGATATAGAGATTGGTACCAAGAATAGTTCCTAAGGAACAGAACCTGAAGTTGTGTTCTCTGAATCAGTTCTGAGTTTTAAAGGCACTAATAGCTCTATTGCCATTGGTAAAGGGGGCACTGGTAGTCACTGGCATGAAATGGCAAAGAAGTTACTCAAGTTTAGCTTGAGATACCTGTAATAAAGTATCTATAGAAGACAAGACTGGGTGGCCAAGCATTTGCTACCTTAGCACATTTTAGTCAAAACGAGGAATAATATAGTAGAGTGGGTTAGTTGGATGATTACTACTAACTTTGCTAGAAAACTTGGAGAAAACAAATCATGAGCACAGGATTTAAAATTTCCAGTTCAGGGTCTGAATATAGCACCTAAAAGCTTCTATAAGTTCAGGGCTAAGATTTCTGCAAACCAAATCTGAAGTCTAATCCTGCAAGTGCCTGAATTACAACACAAATTGAATTCCCATCCCTGTAGGGTCTCTTTTGTTAAAGTTGAGGCACCTATTGGGAAAAAATGGGATCTTGAATATTGGAATTGGAACATATGGTCAAATTCTAATCAAGCTGAACCTCAAGTCCCTAAAAGACAGAGTTTTCTTTGCCAGTAGAAGCATCTTCTATCCCTGCCTGAGGGAGGTTTTTTTGTTTGTTTGTTTTTTGTTTTTCTGAAGAATCACATTGGCCTCCCTTGAGGAACTTGCTAGCAAGATACTGCTGATTTCCAGGACCTACCCCCACCAACCTTATTGGCTGCTACCCCTACAATTAGATTAAACTCCAAGCAGTCCCCAAAGGGTATAAAGAGTGACTCATAGGGAGATGTGATACACACAAAAAGAAATGCATGATAATTTTTATTTAAATAGACTGAAAACTGGGGAATATATATGGAAATGTATTTTATTTTTTGTTAATCTTCAACCAAGGATATTTTTTCCATTGATTTTTAGAGAGAGTGGAAGCCCGGGAGGGAGATGGAGAGAGAGAGAGAGAAACTGATGTGAGAGAAACATCGATTGGTGACCTCCTGCATGTGTCTGACCGGAATCAGGGATCAAACCTGCAACCCAGTTTTGGGCCCTTGACCTGGAATTAAACCTGTGACCCTTTGGTGCATGGGCCAAGACTCTAACCACTGAACAAACTGGCCAGGGCTGGAAATGTATATTAAGAGTGTGGGATCAACATGAATGGAAAATAAAGCTGGACGGGCCAAGTTTATTGATATAGGACCACTAACCAGAGATTCTGGGTTCACCATTTTAGCTTCAGTCTCGAAATGCTCCTAACTATGGGTTTGGTTGGTTGACTGAAATATGGACCCAACATTAGCCTACATTAAATGAAATTGAAATGTCAGAACTTTCTCAGTATGCCTAAGAGGGAGGTACCCAGAGGTTCAGGGAAATCAGAACGTTAGTGTGCAATTATCATGTGAGACCTACTCACCAACACCAGAGAGCACACCTTTCACCACAGCTGTGTGAAATAAACTGTGAGAGGAGGCCAGCATCCTTGAAGAGCTCTGTGGTGGCTCTTCTCTATAAGTCAGAAATTACAGGAGGAATTTCTACCACTGAACTGAGATCCCTGAATACTATGGGAATAACATCAAACTGAGATCCTGGGGTAGTGGGGGTTAAATTGCAGCATGTAATCACCAAAGATGGGGTGGGCATGGTTACCATGAAGGACATGGGAGCCAAAGATTTTCAGAATAGTTTGAATTGCAAAGATCTCTGATGTTCACTGCTTGATTATAGTATTTCAGAAGAGAATCATACTAAATTCTGGCTTAATATGTTTAAGCAGAAAAGTTATACTAGTAGATCTGATGAGCAGAAGTCTGGTTTGAATCACCAGAGTCAGCATCCCTCCATGATTCCCAAACTTGAGTTAGTTTACAGAACCCCTCGAGTGAAGGAAAATCCATGTCCCCTGGGGGGGAAATCCTGTTGCACTGCCAAGAACTGATGCTGTTAACCATTCTCCAGCCTTCCCTAAGAAGGCTTGCAACCATTTATTAGGGTGATAACATTGGAGAAAAAAAAGACAGAGTTTTGAGGATTACTGGACACTGGCTCTGAATTGACACTAGTTCCATGAGGCCCATCAGTCCAGGAGATGAATTCCCAGAGACCCACATCCCCATTCAGTGTGCCTATGTGGTCGATGCAAAAGACAGAGATGGATCTTAGAGAATGACCAGGGATTATCATAAACATAATCAGGTGGTAATCCCAGTTGTTTCAGATGTGGCTTTATTGCTTGAGTAAACTGTTTTTTATCACTTTTTGAAATATATCTGCCTATACTTTTTCCAATATTTTTCTTTCCTATTCTTTTTCTTCTCTGGAACTCATGTTTTACCACTTGTTTCTGTCCCACAAATCACTGAGCTTGTTGTCAATTTTTTTTTCTCTTTATGGATGATTTCTACTGATCTGTCCTCAAGTTCATAGATCTTTTCTTTCTATGTATCCTATTTGCTATTAATCTTATCCAATAAATATCTGGTTTAGATCTTATACTTTTATTGTAGAATTTCATCTATTATATACATCTTCTCTTGGAGATTTTTTAAAAATCATATTTATTATAGTTATTTTAAAGTGTTTTTCTGGTAATTCCAAGGCCTTGGCTGTCTATAGGTCTGTTTCTATTGATTAATTTTCCTCTTGACTATGAACCAAATACTCCTGTTTCTGCACATCTTATAATAATTATTTTATACTGTAGATAATGTGTAAGGAACACTACCAGCTGTTAGTTTTTATTATTGTTGTCTTTTCCAAAAAGTACTGTTTTTTCCTTTGTTCACTAGGCAGCTAGAGTGATGGGCTACTCAGTTCAATCCAATCAGGAGTTGAGCAAGTTTGGGATGGGTTTGTGGCTTTAATCCTTCTGTTAGGGAATTTAATCACAGGGACTAAAAGATCTTGTACTATTTGCTTTTAAGCGGAGCCACTACTTCCTGTGTTGCCTCAGAGCTCATATATTTGATCATACTAGAATTTGAGTATAGAAGGTTTTACTTAGATTGGGTTTACTTTTGGCTTTAACTTATTTGAAAGTGAGCTCAAGCCCTTCCCTCCCAGAGATGTCTGGTACCAAACACTCCAAGACTTCTAGACATCAAAACTGCAAGACTTCACAGTGAGACTACACACTGAAGATGGTTTCCCCAGAACCAGGCACAGGGCATGGTGCATAACCCATGCTTTATAAATAGGAATACAGTAGAGTATAATGGAGCCAGAATTCCTACAATCAAATCATAGCTCTAATGCTTTTGAGCTCTCTGATCCAGATCATCATTCAGCCTCTGTATCTCAATTTCCCCATCTGGAATATGGGGTAACAAGAGGCCTGGTGCACAAAAATTTGTGCACTCGGTGGGGGCAGGGAGAGGGGGGATCCTTCAGCCCAACCTGTGCCCTCTTGCAGTCTGGGAACCCTCTGGGGATGACCACCTGCTGGCTTAGGCCCACTCCCTGGAGGATTGGGTCTAAGCTGGCAGTCAGACATCCCTCTGGAAGCCCAGGAGCCCTCGGGGGATGTCCACTTGCTAGCGGGGAGCAGGCCTAAGCTGCAGTCTAACATCCTTAGTGCTGCTGAGGAGGCGGGAGAGGCTCCCACCACCACCGCTGTACTGGCAGCCGTCAGTCTGGCTTGTGGCTGAACAGAGCTCCCCCTGTGGGAGCGCACTAACCACCAGGGGGCAGCTCCTGCATTGAGTGTGTACCCCTTGGTGGTCAGTGTGTATCATAGTGACCAGTCATTCCCAGTCATTCTGCTGTTAGGGTCAGTTTGCATATTACCCTTTTATTATATAGGACTAGAGGCCCAGTGCACAAAACTTTGTGCACTTGGGAGTGTTGGGGGTCCCTCAGCCTGGCCTGTGCCCATTTGCAGTCCAAGACCCCTTGGGGGATGTCCACCTGTTGACTTAGGCCCACTCCCCAGGGGATCAGGCCTAAGCTTGCAGTCAGACATCCTTCTGGCAGCCAGGGAACCCTCAGGGGATTTCTGACTAAAGGCTTAGGCCCCTAAGGGATCGGGTCTAAACCGTTAGTTGGACATTCTTAGTGCTGCC
Organism: Myotis davidii; assembly: GCF_000327345.1. NCBI lineage: Eukaryota > Metazoa > Chordata > Mammalia > Chiroptera > Vespertilionidae > Myotis > Myotis davidii. The sequence goes on from NW_006290442.1 coordinate 330,487, forward strand.
ATGCAGGTGGGAGAGGCTCCTGCACTGGCCAGCCATGAGCCAGCTTCTAGCTGAGTGGCACTCCCCATATGGAAGTTCACTGACCACCAGGGGGCAGCTCCTGCATTGAGCTTCTGCCCTCTGGTGGCCAGTGCGCATCATAGCAACCGGTCATTCTGACGTTCAATTTGCATATTAGCTTTTTATTATTATTATACAGGATGTCCCTATTTCCCCCCTTTGCCCCCTCTACCCAGCTCTTGTTCCCCACTTCTCTCTGGCCATCACCATACTGTTGTCTGTGTCCATGGGTTGTGCATATATTTTCTTTGGCTAATTCCTTCTTCACATTCACTTCTTTAAATTTTTATTTTCAGGTAAGTGCTTATAACTGCACTATTATATATTTTCTATTATATCATTTAGAATTAAGATATTTTTAATTGAACCCTTGTAAATTTTAGCACAATTTAATAAATTTGGTAGAAGCAATTAGGATATTTTTCATGTAATGCAGATACATTTCAATTAATTTTTTTAATTTTTAATATTTTAATTTGAAATAATCTCATACATGTAAAAAAAACTATAAAATACTACAGCATATTATATGTACCCTTCACA
>NW_006290442.1:331563-336377 GCF_000327345.1 Myotis davidii
GTATCTTTATATTTAAAGTGGGTTTTGTTTTTGATTCATCCTCATAATCTGTCTTTTAATTGGTGCATTCATGCCACTGACTTTCAGAGTGCTTACTGATAGAGTTACTGCCATATCAGGTGGCTTCTGGGGCTTCTGGGGCCGGCCTGTGACCTGGGATCAGATCCATCACGGGCGGCAGGCAGGCGGCTTCTGGCGCACATGGGGTCCTGGATGGCAGCTAGCACTCACACTGTCCCACCCTGCCTGCAGTATGCAGTTAGCTTCCATCTTTGTTGGAGGTTAATTTGCATATTGTGTTGATTACCCAATGGAAGGCATAGCGAAGGTATGATCAGTTACCATGTTTGTCTATTATTAGATAGGATAGAGGCCTGGTGCACAGGTGGGGGCTGGCTGGTTTGCCCTGAAGGGTGTCCTGGATCAGGGTGGAGGTCCCTGCTGGGGTGTCTGGCCAGCCTGGGTGAGGGGCTGATGGCTGTTTTCAGGTTGGCCACACCCCCTTTAGGGTGGCGGGAGGGGGCCCCACTGAGTTGCCTGGCCAGTCTGGGTGAGGGGCTGAGGGCCATTTTCAGGCTGGCCAAACCCCCGGTGACGGAAGCTCCCAGCCTCTCCTTTTTTTCTTTTTTATTCTGAGATTTATTTACCTTCTCTAATTGAAACATTGCCTTCAGTGGAGCTCAGGGCCAGCCGTGGCAGGCGGGAAGCTTGGCTTCCTCCATTACTGGGGCAAGCAAGCCTCCTGCTTGCTCCAGCTCCATGGCTGCCGGCTGCCATCTTGGTTGGGTTAATTTGCATATAGTTGCTCTGATTGGCTGGTGGGCATGGCTTAAGGTGTAGTGAAGGTATGGTCAATTTGCATGTTTGTTTTTTATTAGATTAGATAAGAGCGCCTACTTCATCGGGTTGTTGTGATAGTTAAATAAATATAGCAAGTATTATATAAGTGTTAGCTCTGGCCTTGTGATGATAACCCCTTTTATCCATGCAAAGAAATTGTTAGAGGTGAGCAGAGAATGGAGCAAAAATAAAGGCAAATATTTCAGAAATCTCTCACTCACAGTTATGATTAAAAATCCTCACAGCCTTTCCTGATGGAATTAGATTGGCCCAATACCTTTGCAGATCCTATTGTTGCTGAAGCAGAGCTTCCCAAGTGCCTCCTCCCCTTTAATTCATTGCCTTTTGTCACTTCTTTGGTCCCTTCTTCCCTTCTTTAGGCTCCAGACCACAGGAGTTAGGTTCGAAGCTACAAGTTCTTAGAAACGGAAAGTTGTGACTTAGCAAATCTTCCTCCACTCGGCCTGCCCAAAGTAAGGGCTCTTCCTTCTCCACCCCTGCTTTAGTCATCCCTGGGAGAGAACGACCCAAAGAGTCCTCAAACGTTTCAGACAGAGCATGCCACTCTGGTGAGAATAATTCCCAGCTCCAGCTGTGGATGACTTTGTCTCCCAGCTTTCTTGCCTGTTAAACACGTGACAGCACATTGACTAATTGCTAAGAAATGAGGTCTTGAAGAATATTTCAAAAGAAACTGCAGCAAGCTTGTCAAAAGAACTGGGCTGGCCAGGAGTGGGACAGGCGCCCAGGGTGCAGGGGCTGGCAACACAGCCCCACTGGCAGGCAGCTGAGGCACCACGCCCAGCGCCTGTCAAAGATGCTGAGAATTCAGAGCAGGGCTGCGGGAGGTCACAGAGCTGGCCCTCTCCACTCTGAGCAGAGGCCTCAGTAAGCAGACATCTGTCACTTCTGTTCCTGTTCAGGATTCCATTCTTCTCAGAGAGGCCCTGTGACGGAAAGCCACAGGGCCCTCTCCCTCAGCCCACCCTCTGAAGGTTGAGTACAGAGTCCTTTCTGGATGGAGTCATGAGATGGAAGAAGAGAAGTGTCCAGACCACCTCCTGCTGTGCTCTCTAGACCCCAACAGTGTCCTTCCCCAAACCCAGCGCTTCTCCTTTGTATTTGCCGACTCATCAAACCCAAGCACCATGTTTCCTAAACACTCACTGATCACTATTAATCAGCAAGCTGGCGGTGCTGCTGCCTGCCCTGTGAGCATCTTGTTAATGATGGGAGAAGACTGCCAAATGGCCAGCTCTGCTCCGGATGGTGAGATATGGGTCTTGCCCAGACTGAGGAGGCAAAGGCATCGCTGTGAGCCGTCTGCCACAGAACTGAGATCCCTGGCATTTGATAACAAAAAATGAGCAGGCCCTCTCTCCACGAAGAACAATGTAAAGAGTCCATCCACTCATTTCCTACCAGAGACCAAAAACAGGGTGGAGGGAAAGCTTCAACTAGGAACAAAGGCCAACTAGCCACCCCTGCATTATAGACCTTTGTGTTTCCCTGAGGCCAGGATCTAGAGATGGACAGCAGCAGCAGCATGAGGGACTTAAGCTAGATGATCAGAAGTACTTTCTCATGTGAAGGATTGCTAACTATTCTAGGGTAGGTTACTAAGGAAAGACATGTTATCTATGACCTGCAGATCCCTTACTCCAACTTAATTAGCTCAGTCTACATTGTTTATATATGTTCATTTACAAATTTGATTTTTCTATCAATACATGAAATTGAGGAGACATACTATAATATTTATTTGATTACCTTTGGTGTGCCCTCTCAATGGAGATCGTACCCTGCTAGATGCCTGGCCATGGTGCTGGCCAGGCATCACCTGAGTGATGAAGCTAGCAGGCACGTAAATAAACCTTTGCCAATCAGATGATGTGCCAAACACTGGTTAGAGGCTGAGGAACCAAGACCTGAAGAATTACAGAGATTAACAGTAGCCCAGGAGAGCACATCCTGGATGCCTAAGTGTTGCCCAGCAAGAAGAAGAAGTCAATCAGAGGAGGCTCCGTGGGGGAGCGCAGCCTAAAGATGGGTGGGGAGTTGAATGCCCATCGTGGAGGGTTGGTTTCCATCAGGAGGGATTTTGGAAAGCCCCAAGGGGAGCATATCAGGGTCTCTAGGACTGCCGTTTCTCCCCTGATATAGGTGCTCAGAGCCATGGGCCTGTCGGAATTGACCACATGGAGGGCACATCCTTTAATTAGCACTGAGGGACCTTGAGGAGCGGAGCTCTTGAAGGAGTCCTTTCTGCCTCTCAGAGCTTCTCACAGGCCCAGGACAGGGCTCCGCACATGCACCATCCCAGTCCTGGGTCCCACAGAAAGAGGATCACAATAGGCACAACTCACCCATCTGCCCTGAGAGGGCATTCGATCCACCAAGAGAGGCAAGCTTGATTGCCCAGGCCTCCCCAGGCCGGAGCTTTTATGTGGAAAGGAGTTCTCAGGGGGCCAAACCTTGTGTCTCCCCAGGCTGAGTGCAAGTCTAATAGTAACTGAGGGACTCCACATCCACTCTCTACCACCACGTGGAATTGCAAAGGAGCCAGCAGGAACAACGTCAACATTTCTGGTAAGAGTGAACTATTTTAGAAGCTGTATGGCTACATAGTTAGGAATGAAACCCCTGAGCTCAAAATGTGAAGGTTTAATTTCTAGCTCTGCCATTTATTAGCCTATAACCTTGTGTGCGAAAGAACCAGCAAGGATGAACGAAGGTCGATCTGATGCTTAAGGTCTTTTATCCTCATCTATAAAATGGAGACAGATAACCTTATAAGATTGACCTGAGGAATAAATGAGCTAATAATATAAAATGCCCAGAACAACAGCCAGGTTGTTGTAAGCACTCAAGAAAAATGCCGGTTATTATTACTAAATACGTGTCTGGCAATGGCAGTGCAGCCTTTTCGATACAGGAAGGGTTTACAGAAGCATCTAATTGAAAGGCAGAGCTTTGAGACATACATACAATGAGGAGATAATAGAAATATTTTCTTCCTAAGGTTCTTAGGAAGGATAAATGAAATGATACATATACTGTGCTTAGAACAGTAAGCACGCAGTTAATATAGTCGTTTATTTGGGATGGCTTGAAAGTGTTAAAAGGCGATGAAGGCAGGGCCAGGGGTACAGGTATCAGAAAGCCTCTTGTCAGGAAGCTCTGTTCTATGCTGAAGTTCACAGAAGTCTTCCCTGCTATGGATGAAGACAAGCATTTACACAAAGGAATTTCCTGAGAATCAATCAGGGTGCCAGACCTGGGCCAGGTTTCCATGGACACTTGCTGCATTTCTTCCCTGGAGGCACTCATTGGTCCAGGACAAACCTAAGGATTCATGTCCATCCTTCCTGAAGACCAACACCATGACCTCCAGAAGGCCTTTGGCTATAGGACCCTAGCTTCAAAGCATCTGAGTTCCTGGAGTGAGGACCAAAGATGTTCAGTCCACCTGGACCACCTGAACTGAGGACCGGGAAGAGACACAGGTGTCGGGCTGTAAAACGGAGGCCCTGAGCTCTCCTTGCTCACCAGCCAAGCAACACAGACACACACTTTCACCTACTCACCTGCTCCAGGCCTGGCCCTGACCCCCTCCCAGAGAGACGCGTGGGTGGAGAGAGAATCAGGGGCCTCGGACCACTGGGAGAACTCACTTCATGACAGTGGAGAGTTGAGCACATGCTGCCTCAGAGAACAGTGATGGAACAGCAGGGCCAAGCTTGCCCCATTCAGCCACCAGCTCAGGATGGTTTACCTCGTGGATCCCAAAGTGGGCATAGGAGTCGAAATAATAATCTCTTGAGGTCATCCACTGGGAGCTCACTTCATGACAGTGGAGAGTTGAGCACATGCTGCCTCAGAGAACAGTGATGGAACAGCAGGGCCAAGCTTGCCCCATTCAGCCACCAGCTCAGGATGGTTTACCTCGTGGATCCCAAAGTGGGCATATAAGA
>NW_006290442.1:341152-349626 GCF_000327345.1 Myotis davidii
TCAGCAGCTTGGACATCTTGCCCCGTCCTGGACAGCTGGGTTGAGTGGACACATGATGGACACATTGCACAGGCTTGGATGGGACCACAGGCTGAGGGGGCTGAGAGGGGGTACTGCTCACCTGAGGACGAAAAAAGGAAACCTGGTGTGAACAGTGGCAGCAAGGCCCTGCCCTCTGAGATTTTTCCCCTCCTCCCTTCCTGGTCCCTGAGGCCCACTCCAGTGATCCACACAGCTGGGTTGAGTGGACACATGATGGACACATTGCACAGGCTTGGATGGGACCACAGGCTGAGGGGGCTGAGAGGGGGTACTGCTCACCTGAGGACGAAAAAAGGAAACCTGGTGTGAACAGTGGCAGCAAGGCCCTGCCCTCTGAGATTTTTCCCCTCCTCCCTTCCTGGTCCCTGAGGCCCACTCCAGTGATCCACACGGCCACTCCTGAGGGATGGGTGAGAGTCATCCACACGGCCACTCCTGAGGGATGGGTGCCAGTCATCCACACGGCCACTCCTGAGGGGTGGGTGCCAGTCATCCACACGGCCACTCCTGAGGCATGTGATGCCTTCCAGCTTTCTGGCAGTCACACTGATGGCTGAGGTGCCATGCTACTCAGAAGCCAAACAGATCTGGTTTAACCCAGCTCCACCTCTTGCTAGTCAGGTGACTTGAGCCCATCCAGGCCCCAGTTCCCATCTCCATTAAATGAGGACAATACCGTTCTTTAGAGTCGAATAGTAAACATTCAATAAAGGAAAAGATGTCCAGCATGGCGACTGGAGAGGAGATTCCAGGGCCAGTCTCCCGGAACATGAATCCTGCTCTGTCACGCACTAGCCGTATTACCTTGAGCAAAGTGATTAGCCTCTTGGTGCCTCAGTTTCCCCATATCTAAAGCGGGAATAAAATGGTTTCATCACCTAGAGTTGTTCTGAGGATTCAACACGTTGGTGTCTGTAAAGTGCTTAGAAAAGGCTGGCGCACTGAGTGTTTATTAAGTTAAAATGAGTCCCACCTGCTCCCTTAGGAAGATCACACCCACGGGCCTTTCTCCACCCAACAGGCAGCAGTTGGCCCCCAAAATGCAGGTCTCCTGGGTTCTGGGCCTCACATCTGCTGCCTCCCACTCTGGCTTCTGATTCGTGGTTGCTCTGGACTTCAGCAATTGGTCTGAACTGTGAAGACCACACCTCGGTGACCTGCCCGGGCATCACCGGCACTGCTCTTTCTGGGTTCCCAGTCCTGACACCTGGCCCAGCTGCACACCCACTGCTGCTGCCCAGCACTGACCACCCGCCACTCCCACAGGCCAAGGGGAGGAGGGAGAAGGAGATAGAAGCTTGGAGAACTTCTGGGCCCAGAAGTTTAAGCCTCACTACATAGGCACAGTCTGCCAGGGGAAGAGCCTCCTCTCCCTGGAGTGGAGGAAATGCAGGTGTGCACGGCACAGCACAGGCCTCAGAGTGGAAGCATTTTTAAAAACAGAGGGCGTTGTGTGCAGTGGTTGGTTGTCCGGGGCTGAGAATCAGGGCTCCTAGATCCTACCCGGGCTCTAGTAAAATGAAAGAAGGCATTGAGAGGCAGACAGCACAGTGCAAGAATGCAAACCCTGGGGCCACACTACCTGGCTTTCAAACCCTGCCCTGCTACTTGGCTGACAATTGACCTTGGAAAGTCATTTTGTCATCATTGTGCCTCAGTTTCCTCCCCTGAAAGCAGAGATCAAAATAAAAACTACCCAATGGAGTTTTCCAGAAATTTGGATGAGTTGATATAAGTAAAGATATTAAAACATTGCCTAGCATATAATAAGTGTTTAATTGTTATTATTAATATTCAGATTACATAAACATGTCCCTGTTCTCTGCCTCATTTTTCTCATCTGTGAGCTGGGTCACCTCAGACTTCCTACCTCCTTTCCTAGGACAGAGCAAGATAAAGAAAAAACTAGTGGCTTCTTCCCTTTATCATGCTGTGAGCACAACCCCAAGACCGCCAGGAGCTGGAGGGGAGTCAGCAGGGGGATGTGATGGTCCCATTTTCCTGGTGTATCTAGGCTACAGCCTCTGGGAAATAAGCAGGCTTCCCAGTTTAGCAACATCGGATTTCAGGTCGGCGAGATCCCGGGCTGGCACAGGCAGTCGGGCTGCCTCATTAGAATGCAGCAGGTGTGCCCACCCTCAGCTTGGGATGTTGGTCACGGTCTCAGGGAGGCTAAAAATAGACTGTCAATTGCACACTCCCGTGCTGGCTGCAGAGTCACCTCTAAAGCTGAAAAATGCTCTGTGCATGAAGCTGACCCCAATCTTGACTCTATTTAAATATATTACGAGAAAAAGTCCTAGTTGGTCCAGGCAGCATGTGTGGTCAAGGTCAAAGGGGCCTGCCTCTTGCACCCATTAATTGCCATTCAACTCATTCCAAGGTCTCCTTTTCCGTGGGGCCCCTGAGACTCCCCAGCGGCCAATTTAAAAAGCATCAACCACGTGCGCCCATCACATTCATGAGGGAAAGAAATGAGTAAATATGGAGGGTCATTCAGCTCAATAACTACAGGTCATGGGAACAAAATGGTAACTGTGGCCCTGTCACTGGTGTTACAGGCTGTCAGCCTCCTGCAGAGGGGTCTTGCACTCTGCCCATGAGCTCAAAGCTGTGCTGTCCCAGGAGGCTGGGAGTGGGGTGGGAAAGAGCAGTGGCCCAGGATGCCTGGGCATTCAGCTACGTGGGTAGCGCTTTTCATCCCACAAATACCTACTGAGCACCTGTTGTGGTGAGGCGCCCTGCGGGTCCTGTGGGAGAAGCAGATGTACAGGACAGTGCCCTCAAAGCACTCTGCTTTCTAGCAGGAGTATAAGACCTTTGAGGCTCCACTGGATGATGGAATAAGGTTTGTTTTACAAGAGAAGCTCAAGCAAATTGTTCTGGGGGCTCAAAGAAGAGAGATTCATTTCCATTTAAAGAGTCAGAAAAGCCTGGGATGGCAGCAGTGAGGAGGGTGGGGAACTTTCTGAATGAATTTTGGTAGGTGGAGGTGGTGGGGAGGACTCTGGGAGGAGGGGATGGCTTGAGCAAAGAGGTAAAGGGGAAGGAAAGCAGTGAGTTTGTTTGGGGAGCAACTTGGCGGAGATAGTGGGAGATTCGGCTGAAGGGAAATCACGGCCAGGCTGTGATGTAATTAAACAAACAGGACAGTGGGGAACTGTTGGCCACTTTTAAGCAGGGAGTTCTATGTTCGAGCTCTACTTTAGGAAGATGAATGTGATGCAGCGTCCCACAGGGGCAAGGAAGAGAAAGGAGGAGTGGCAGCCCTGGCATTGGAGAAGCAAGACATGAACTTATGAGACTATTTGCAAAGTTCAGTCAAAAAATAATGGGGATCTGAAGCACTGTTGTGTAAGTAGGGCTGCCTGCCGGAGAAGCCACAGGAAGAAAAGCTCTGGGAGCTGGCCACTGACGGCATATCAGGAACCAGAGGTGCCTCCAACAGTTCCAGCCTGGGGCCCAGAAAAACGGTGGTGCATCAACAGAAACAAGCCAGCCAGCAGGAAAGGCAGGGTGGCCAGGGAAATGATGAGTTTCAATTTCAATATGTGAAGTGTGCAATGCCATTGCGTCATGTAAGAGAAGATGTCTAGCAAGCAGACAGCAGTGCAGTCCCAGTCAATAAATATTACAAACCAAATTAAAAGGCAAGTGGTAAACTGAGAGTACATTTCTACCATCCCCGACAGGCAAGGTTAATATCCTTAATATGGAAAGCGCTCTTACAAACCAATGAGAGAAAGAAGAACAGCCCCGATTTAACACTGGACAAGGGGCTTATAGCGAATTCACATGAGAATAAGCATAAATGGCAAGTTGACATCTGGCAAAAATATTTAACCTGTTTAGAGATCAGGTAACTTTAAATTAAAGCAAAAAAGTTATAATTCTTAAATACCAAATAAGCTCAGCTGCCCCCCCCCCAAAAAAAAAAAACTGCTAAAAACTCTATTTTTAATGGCTGCAGGAAAAAAAAATAAGTACTTTCGTACAATTCTAGTGAGAACTTTTTGGAGGGTAGTTTGATAAAATTCAGTAAAAGTGACAAAAAAGCAGAAATCTGTTAGCCCAATAATTCATTTTTTAAGTAATATCCTAAGGAAAGAATCATGAATAATCATAAGCGTGTAGCTATAAGAATTTTGTGAAAGCAGTATTTAATGGCAAAAAATAGGAGTCGACTTAGAGGTTCCACAAAGCACAAGTGACTACATGAGCAGTGACAGAGTGCAGGCTACACAGCCTTTTAAATGTTGTGGAAGATGTTTAATAACACAGGAATATTACCACGATAAGCTGTGGGTTGAGAAGAGCACGTGGGAGTAGAACAGATAGAGTGATTGCATTTTGAAAATTAAAACCTATTCATGCTTATGTGTGATGAAGAGGGATTCGGGGACTGTCGTGGGGTGTTGGACTGTCAACAGCTCATTCTTTCCTTTCTGGTGCTTGTTTATAGTTCCTAAAATGTATGCCATTAACACCTACTGCTTTTGTAAATAGCAAATGGTAATAGTGGAAAAGGAAAGACAGTGCGATCCCAGAGCTCTGGAGGGAAGCTGAAGCTGGCACTCTGGATTTGGAAACCATCTGCACTAGATGGCAGGGGAGGGGAGGGGTCACCCATTATCTGCCATTCAACTCTGATTCCAAGGTCCCCTTTTCCATGGGGCTCCCTGACCCTCTTTCCCCAGCAGCCAATTCATAAAGTGTCAACCATGTGCATATTCATGAGGGGGGAAATGAATAGATATGGAGGGACATTCAGCTCAATAACTACAGGTCATGGGAACAAAATGGTAACTGTGGCCCTGTCCCTGATGTCACAGGCTGTCAGCCTCCTGCAGAGGGGACTTGCTTTCTGCCCATGAGCTCAAAGCTGTGCTGTCCCAGGAGGCTGGGAGTCGGGTGGGAAAGAGCAGTGGCCCAGGATGCCTGGGCATTCAGCTACGTGGGTGGCGCTTTTCATCTCACAATTACCTGTGAGCACCTGTTGTGGCGAGGCGCCATGTGGGTCCTGTGGGAGAAGCAGATGTACAGGCCCTCTAGGTCTTCATGTAGGCATACAGGAACCCATAGGAATCCAGACATGTCTCAGGAAGCCATTTAAGATGGTTCAGCCACAGTGGAAGACCCTTGGGAGGGGCTCTGAAAACTCCATCTTGGCCCATCTGCCTGGCCTCCTATGGTCCTGGAAAGACTCAAGACTCATGTAAGGGCTGGGTCTTGAAGAATGATGGTGGGCACATCTGTAAAGTCTGAAGTCCTGACTCCTATATAAGCCGCAGTGGGCAACAGAGGCTCTGGGTGAAGACAACCTTCAAACATCAACCAATCTCATATATGTTGTCTGAGAAGTCAGCAAAATATTGGGAATCACACAGGGGAGGAAGCCAGATATGCATCGCTCTCTTCCTCCCCACGTGTGCTTACCAGATATGATCTAAACTATGGTCCATGTAGTTGATAATCACATAGAGTTAGCTCTTCAAGCACTGTCTGTCTGCCTTTAGATATGGACCTCAGCTTCACCCGAAAGGGGGACATTCCAAGGGCAGAAAGTCAGGCAGCAGCGAGACAAGCAAGGGCTCTGCTGGGCATTGGGACCTCTCCTATTGCCTATAAATATACTAGAGGACCGATGCACGAAATTCGTGCATGGGAGGGGGTTCCTCAGCCTGGCCTGAACCCTCTCCAATTCTGGACCCCTCAGGGAATGTCTGTCTGACTGGCAGTCAGACCTCCCTCTCACAATCCAGGACCGCTGGCTCCTAACCGCTCGCCTGCCTGCCTGACTGACTGATCACCCCTAACCACCGCTGCCTGCCAGCCTGATGTCCCTAACTGCCTCTGCCTCGACCCCCACCATTGTGGCTTTGCCTGGAATGATGTCCAGAAGATGTCTGGTCTAATTAGCATATTACCCTTTTATTAGTATGGATAGCTTTCCTGTCTGCTTTGACCAAAGACAGTTCTAATTCCATCCTCATATGTACTCTCCTGCTTTCATGTCCTAGCATCTGGACTAAAAGATGGGATCCAGCAAAGTAATACTGAAGTCAGCCTGCCCATAAAGAAGTGCTATGCTAGAGAAGATGGCCCTAGCTCCCTGCTGCTCATCAGGGGTCGGAAGTCTGCAAGTTTGGGTGTGGGGAGAAGAGTCTAGACGCTGTTGGTCCTGCAAGGTGCTGTGGTCTGTATGCACATACCCTCCAGGGTCCTTGGCTTGTTCACTTGTCAACAGATATCCTCACATGTTTCACTAGCATTGGCTTTTTAAAGGCACAGACACTCCAGATTCCCCTCAGGCAAGGCCAGACACGATGCATGTTACAGAGTGTCAGCTACTGTCACCCACTGAGACCTTCCTGTTTTACAGTGTCCCTACTTGGCAGAGCCCATCTCCATATACATTTTTATTACCGTAAGTCTCAAGCCCCAACAAGGCTGTGCTCCTGGGATCCAACTTCCCTTAGGTCCTGTCACTCACCATTCTCAGTCCCCATCCTCCCACTGGGGAACACTGCCAGGAGACCTGCCAGTACCGTGGCTGAGCCAGGGCTCACAGAGGGGTCTAGGGCAATGGTTCGCAAAGTGTGAACCCCAGACCACCAGCATCAGCATCACTTGGGAATTTGTAAGAAATGCAAATTTTCCCTGGCTGTTGTAGCTCAGTTGGTTGAGCATCATCCCATACACCAAGAAATCACTATTTCAATTCTCAGTCAGGGCACATTCATTGATGTTTCTCTCTCTCTCTCTCCCTCTCCCTTCCTCACTCTGTAAAAATCAATAAAAAAATATTTTTTAAAAGAACAATGAAAATTTTCAGGCCTTACAGCAGCCACCCACATCACCATCTCTGGGTGGGGCCCAGCAGTGTATTCTGCAAGCTCTCCATGTGATTCTGATGCATCACAAAGTTTGAGAAACTCCGAGCTAGAGCTGCATTTTTCTACATTGTATTCCACAGAGTGGTACTCAGTGGTGGATTCTATGGTGAAGTGAGTTTGGGCAAATAGCTAAACAGATATCTTTTCTTTTTTTAGCTTTATTGAGGTATAATTGACATATAATATTGTGTAAGCTTAAGTTGTACAAGGTAAAAATTTGATATATGTATATATTGCAAAATATAAAGAGATTTCTTAATTGTAATCATTTTAAGCCTTTAATTTGCTAAAATGAATTGTGAATCTCCAAGAGGGAATTAGGGTATATAATTTTACCAAATTTATGGCTATGACACCCTTTTCTCCTGAGAGATCTATAAGCATCTCTAGAAATTAATGTTCTGAGGGAACCATCTGGGGATTTAGGACAATAATTTGGGACAGTGTTTCTCTAAGACAATCTGTGTCAATCGCCCTAAAGTGGGTCTCAGGCTCCACAAAATCAGAATCTGTGTGGGTGAGACCCCTCAGGCTGCATGTTGAACCAGCTCCCCCAGGGCTGCCTATGAAACCTTGGTCCAGACAGAGCTGGGGACAGCTACGTGCCTTCTCAGTTCCTCTCTGACCTCTGCTGCAGCCCTCAGAGGCAAGCCTGACACTGCCTCAGTGCTACTGTGAATCCCAGGCAATGTCCCAGCAGGGCCAAGGACACCTGGAGGGGGAGGCAGGACCAAGGACACCTAGAAGAGTGGCAGCCACCCATTGCAGAAAGCACCTTCGTTCTCACAACCAATGAGCTTGGACTGGGTTTAGTCTCTGCCACCTTCAGGCTGGGTGACCTTGGGCTAGTCCCAAATATGCTGTCACTGCCAGGGCACCATGCAGCTCAACACAAAGGGCATTGTGCCCCCATGCTTCCCATCAGCCCCGACTGTCTCTTTGTGGTACAACAGCAGTGCCTGCCTCAAATCAAAATGGCATTACAGCCCTCCCTCTGGCTCCTGGATCAGGAATTGCTAGGAAGGAATCTACCGGATTTGTTGGGCCTGACCTATTTTTTAAATAAACTGGGGCTATTTCCCAGCTATTCGTCACTTTTCCCCCAAGACTCTACATATTACATTCTCTTATATCCTCAGATATTTTGGCTACAAGAGATGTCAGGTTAATTGGATACTTGGCCCGTGGTTCTTCCCCCTTAATAGGCTTAAAAGCAGACTTCCTCTCTTGTCCTCCCACTTCCCTCCCAAGTCAACAGGAGCCTCTTTCTCTCCTTTGACTTGGAGGATGTCACAGAGCACTTGGCTTCCTCTCCACCTTCCTTTCCAGCAGGTGTGCAGAAAGACCTGGCCAATCCCCACACACCTGCACTTCTCTTGGAGCCAGACAAGCTTTAGTCCCAGATTTGAGTTAAATCACTCCTGTGGGACCTGAGCTGTGCTCAAGACTCTCCACCCCAGGCTGGGTCATTGGTAGAGTGGAGGGTGCCAGGCAGATAGAGCACCTGTGGATTCTGATCTGGGTTCCTTCTTTCCC
>NW_006290442.1:349799-368851 GCF_000327345.1 Myotis davidii
ATTCAGGTCACTATGCAAAAGCCAACCAACCTTTCCTACCCTCAGTTTCCTCTTCTGTCGAATGACAAATGTGCGCCCTGCCTCTTTCACAGGCCTCCTGTGATGACTGAAAGAGACTGAGTGTGTAACTATTTGGAGAAAATTTTGAAGTGTGGTACAGGAGTATGAGACTTCCATCTCCGGAAATGGGACTCTAGGTCCTGATGCTATTTTTGGATGCTTTCTGGGCCCTTTACTGGCACTAGACACAGTGACCTTGGCTGCCCTTAGCATTCCATTCTGTTCACTGTTTGACTCTGGTCCTCACCCTCCACATCATCCACCCTCTAGGCCCTGTTCCACCCCCACCACCCCCCTTCCTCAGAGCCTTGTAAGTGTTACGCAATTAATATCTCAGAAATGTGGCCGTCATGGGAAGTCAGTCATTTTCTCTGACACCTGGTCTTTCCTGCTCCTATGGCCTCTGCAATCGGTTATAATTTGTGTTGTTTTGTTGGCAAACGCTTTCATTCTAATTGACTCACAATTGTAGGTGTTACTTCTACAATGAAGAAATAAATTCTTCAGACAGTAACTAGACCTTAGGTGTCATTGTTTTCCCCTCAACACTTGGCCCAGAGCTGGGGCTCGTAAAGATATGTTGATTAGTTTCCTTACTCTTCAGCTGAATCAATGTTACCCATTATAAATACACTATGAAAGTGAAGTGAAAGCCATGCACTCAGAGACCTTTCAATCCCCTGAGAGGATGGGGAGGTGGCAGTCAGAAAGACAAAACTGAGAAGAATCACCACCAGAATCCTAATAATACTCAACACTATGAAGCGTTCAATGGCACTCTAAATGTTTTTACTGAGAAGTAAAATTTCTGGAATTTCTACAAGAAGAAAATATCTTGCAAATATCAAATATATTTACTAAGCACCCATAATTCCATCCATATAGACTTCTGGTGGCTTTAAGTACAGATTCAAGGTATTTGTTAGACATTTTTCCAACAATTTCTTCACATCCAAATAAAGCAAGGCCAGAATTGCAGCTCACGATTCCATGGCTCTGAGAAGCTGAGTGACTGACTTAACCCATACAGCAAAGCTGGTCAGGACCCAAGAGCTGACCCCTCTGACCTAGTCTGACCCTATCATCTGTCCATTAAGCCAATGGCTGGAGAAAAACATGCTATAAAGTCATGTTACAAGTAAGAAAGAACATCACAAGTTGCTGGCTAAGACCAGAGCCGCACCAGCTTAATCTAGGTTCTCATCTGGCTCCCATGGACTCCTCCAGACACTTTCCTTCTAGTTCTAGCAAGTCTATTTAGTCCAATAAATAGATTTCCACCCCAGATTCTTAGCAGAAGTGACTGACTCTTTTAATCAGAGATTCTGATGTAAGTAGTCACTGAAAATACTGACACTCCAGCTAGAAAGAAATGTCAGCCATCTGGGAATATTCAGGTCTACTCCAAAGGTGACCTCACATTAGCCAATGGCATATTCTAGGTAACTGGCTTGTCAAAAGCTCTCCCAGGCAATTCGGATGATCTGTTTAAAAGCCAAAAAAAAAAATGCATACGAAATAACAGTGTTTGAGACATTAGACATCAAGCAACAAAAACCCATGTCCCTGAGAGGTGACAAACAAACAAGTGAACCCTATGAAGGCCCAGTTTATTGCCTGGTGTGAGTACTGAGCAATGGTGTAGGGAGCAAGAACCTAGAGAGAGCTAGGAAAATCTCTTGGTGGAAGAGACAGAGGTAGGAATTAGGACACCAAGGCAACTAGAGTTTGCAAGGCAGAGTACAGAAGCCTATACAGACAGGGGGCTTTGTAGAGAGTGGAGAGAATGGCCTTCAAGTCTCCATCTGAGACTGACCAAATCATGCTTGTGAAGACACTACCCGAGGCCAGGAAGATTACTCCTGAAAAAATAGAGGGACTAGCCTGTGCTACCCACACAGGGCCTGACAAGGTTCTTGTGCCCCCAAGCCAGAGTGGAAAACCTTATAGTTCATGAATACGCAGAAGAGGTGTTTTCTTCCTTCACTTGTGGAAATTAGTCTTAGATTAAAGACTTCTATGACTCCACTAAATGGAGCTTAAAAGTAAGACCTGGAAGAGTTAAACTCTCCAAATCATTTAACTGTATCCCAGAACAAAGCTTAGAAATACAAAATATCCAAAAATATCCAGCACCAACAAGGTTTGGATTCCACAATGTCTGGCATTCAGTCAAAATTTTTCAGGCTTACCAAAAAAGTGGGAAAATACCACCTCTTAGGAGAAAAAAAGTCACTCTACATCAACCCAGAGAAGACACAGATCATGAAATTAGTAGATAAGACAGGATCATTAAAATTGTTATAATTTGATTTCATATGTCCAAGAAACTAGAGGAAAGATTAATCATGGTAAATGGAGATATGGAAGATATAAAAATGACCCAAACTGAACTTCTAGAGAAAAAAAAAACTGTATGTGATGCAAGATACATTGGATTAGATTAACAGCAGGTTAGACATTACAGAAGAAAAGATCAGTGAACTTCACACAAGAAAATAAAAATCTAAATAACACATGGGAAAAAAGTTGAATGGAACATCAGTGAGCTGAGCAACAATCTCAAGTGGCTTAGTACACTTGTAATTGTAGTACCCAAAGGAAGGGGAAACAGAAAAATATCTAAAGAAATATTGGAATGATGGCTGAAATTTTCCAACTTGATAAAAACCATAAACTTACAGATCAAAAAAGTTCAATAAACTCTGAGGAAAAGAAATGAGGGGGAGAAAACTACACCACTCATGTCACAATCAAATTGCTTCAAGCCTCTGATAAAAAGAAAATCTTAAAAGAATTCAGAGAAGGGATAAATACAGGTTATATGCAGAGGAACTAATATAAGAATGACAGCCAACTTCTTACAAGAAACAACACAGGTCAGAAGACAGGGCAGCAACACCTTTAAAGTACTGAAAGGAAAAAAAGGAAACTGTCAACTTAGAATTCTATATACAGCATAAATATCTTCAAAATATAAGGCAAAGGAAATATTTTTTGAGATAACAAAGCTGAGTTTTCCGTATCCACAGGCCCTCACTATAAGGGATGTTAAAGGTCATCCTTTGGGCAGAAGAAAATGACACCAGGTGGAAATCTGGATCTATGCCACGAATGAACTCCCAAATCAAAGACTGGGGCAAGGTTGGTAAATACAATACACTAAGCATTTGTTTGTCAAATTAATCCCTTAGTGTGAACTCATTCTCTGGGCCCTTCACTCCCTTTCACTCCCGAAAGGAGGAAGAAAGTACTCCTCTCATTTTAATAATTAAATTTTAATAATAATGGGAAAGAGGGAGAAGACAAGACCCAGAGGCTGTATTCCCAGAGAATACCTATGAGTCCTGGAGCCTGAGAAAGGTCATATCTGGAAGCCCAGGAAGGCCGTGTGCCAAAGAGAGAAGTAGGAAGGCCAGAGTCCAGCTGCCATCCCCTCAGTGATCTGGGTTCTAAACTGTTGTTCCTGACTCCTGCATCTTCTACATGCCTGCAAGGCCCTGCAACCTCCCCAACCCCCTCCTGCTAATCAGTCTCTGGCCTTCATTCTGTTCCTTGTACACCCCCAAATTTGTTCCCACCTAGGGACTGTGCACAGCTGTTTCCCCATGTATTTGACTGGTTCACTCTTTCACCTCATTCAGTTCTTTATTCAAATGTCACCTTTGCAGAGTGGCCCCACAAGATTACTCTATCTGCAAATACCACCACCTGTACCTCTTTCTATTCCCTTACCTGCTTTAATTTTCTTTAGAACTCTTATCGGTACCTGACACTAATTCATTTATTTCTACATATCTGTCTTCCCCCTAAAATGAAAGCTCTATAAATGTAGGCAGCATCAGGCTCTACTATAATCCCAGCTTCTAGAACCTACCTGACACTGAGTGGGAGTTCAATAAAAATCTGTGGAGGGCATGAATAAATGAGCACATGAATAAATGAATGACTTCCTTAACATGGTGCCTGGGGCAACCATGCAAAGAATGGGACTGAGAAGCAAAGGAAGTCAGTCCTGGAGGCCCACTCTCAGTCCCACAACAGGCAGCTCCATCCCAGGGTGTTTCCCCAGCTATCCACACTTGATGGTCCCCCTCTGTGCTGGCTCTAAGATGCACACCCCGCCCCTGCCCACCCCGCCCCCAGTCCCTCACCACCCCCCCATCCCTAGCACAACAAGTGGCCTGCCCCACCCTGCTGTCTCTCTGGGGAGGCTGAGCACTCCAGAGTCCAGGAAAGCTGGGCTAACTTTGTCCATTTGGCCAAAGTGTAAGCTGGGGCTACCAGATTCCTTACAGATAAGGTTCAAAGTCATTTGCAAGGCTTACTGTGGTCTGCTCCCCACTATGATCTGGCTCCTGCTCCCTCCTCAGGTTCCCTCCTCAAAGGCTGCTCCAGTCCTGCTGCCCTTCTCTGGGTCCCCTCACTGCACTGTGCCTGTTCCTCCCAGCACTGGCACCTGCTGTTCTTCTGCCTAGAATCACCAGCTCCTCCCTCTCTCCTGCCACCTACCTGCCTAAGCCTACATGAGGATAACTCCAGTAAGTCTTCAATGAGGCTCAGATGTCATTCCCTACAGCAAGTCCACTTTGATCACCTTCCTTCACCAAGTTAAGTGCTCTGGTGAAGAAATCAGTCATAGAACATGTCATCTGCCCATTACAGAAAGATAGATGTCACCAGAATGACAGGACCTCAGTGCTTTGCCAGACCCTTCTCTGAGGGCAGCCTTTTGAAGTTGCTAATCAGAGGGTCCCAAGTCTCTTACTAGGTGTTGTGGGATTTCCTTTCCATGATGAGTGTCACAGTCCCTTCCACCTAAGTGTCATGAAATTCCCCCTCCTATACATCACACCAGGCAATTCTCAGAAGAGGGCTTACATTTCATCTCAGTATAAAAGAAAGCCTGTATGTGCTAAGAAATGGAGGGAATTGAAGCACGCAACCTTCAGAAGGCCTTTGTCTCTCGTCTTCCTGCATTGCAGTTCTTAGTAAATGCTGAAGTCTTATTTTAAATTATTAGTCTTGTCTTTTTCCCCAACAACTGCCTTCTGTGGGTGCTTCCCTGGCACCCTCCTATTGTCTTCACAATGCCCCTGTAACTGCCGGTGTACTCTCCACTCCCTAACAAAGCATAAGTTCCTCAAAAGTAAGGACTGTTTCTTACTCAGGCACATTCCCAGGGCTTATCCTAATACGTGGCATGGGGGTGACACATTGTACATTCTCATGCTTACTGAAGGAACGACTGAGTGAATGCATAGATGGATGCATGGGCAAAGAGCTCTGCAGAGGAGACTGAGAATCAAAGAGTTTAAGCAGCTTCCCCACAGGTCCCTGATGTCAGCAAATGACAGAACTCAGGGTTTCCACACTGCCAGAGTTGGCCGTAGGCAGGATTGCCGAGAACTTGGAATGTCCTTTCAGAATCCAGTTTTCCTTCCACTCCCCAAGCATCTTCCAGAAGATAGGGGTCCATGTGTCATCTCGGCTTTCTTAGGGCTTAACTTTGATATGCAAACAAGGTCTACTTTTCTGAATGCATCCAGGACAGGTGAGCATCTAGCAATCCTAGTCAGCATCACAACCACAAACCAAACAACAGCACCATTTGTTGGCCAGGCCCTACGGTAAGTGCATTTTCATTATTATTTCATTTGCTCTTCATACAATCTTTTGAAGAAAAAATACATGATTCCCATTATATATATATGGAAAATGAGCCTCAGAAAAAAAGTAAGTAACTGGTCCAAGATCATAGCATTAAAAGTTGGAAGAACATGGAATCAAGCCTACGGGAAGCTGCCTACTATATTTCAACACAAAATCATGTTGCTTCAAGGTCAAGATCCTGAGGTATAGGTAGCCAATAATGATAGACCCACCCCCCCAAATGGTTTCCAATCAAAGTCCCCAAGGTGTAGCATTCTGGACTATCTCTTAAGTACCTCACCATTTTCACAATTAGGCACAAATATTTGTCTCTCTCCTGAATCACCCAGAACAAACTGGCGAGAGCTTTCCTTTATTTAGGCTTGTAAAAAAAAAAAAAAAAAAAAAAACAAGAAGAGGAAAGTTTCTAATTAGGCAGTTTGAAAAGGCTCCGGGCTATACAGATCCTCGGCCTCAGAGCCAGGACCATGTGATGAGGAAAGACCCATACTTGGATCCCAGAGATCTTGTTTCTGGTCCCAACTTTGCTACGACTTCACTGTGTATCCTTGAGTCACCTAGGCCTTCTTTGGCTTTTGATTCCCATCTCAGAAAGAGAATGGACTGGATTCAATACCATGGATTGAACAGTCATATCTAAAGGGACCAAGCTGGTGACGTGAACTGGTGGAGTGAATGACCATAGGTGATGACAGCCACCATGGGCAGCAGAGGGACTGTGGCAGGTAGAGAGCAGGCACCTGCTCTAAGCAGTGGCCAATGTCTCATGCTGTTATCTTCTGATTCGAAGATCATATGTAGATTACCAGCACACTACAGAGAGGGCCTTCAGACATCATTTGATCTACACACCCCACCATGAGAGGTCGGAGTTCCCTAATCTAACTTATACTGGTGATCTCCAATAAAAGAGCTGATGGATTTGGAAAGGCTCCAAGAGTCTGGGTGAGCAACTCCTCTCCCAACCACATCTTACAGCCTGATGTGCCAATCACATCCCAACACCAACCTGGTCACAGATTTCAGACCCAGCCAGAATTCTGACATTGAACCAACCAGGCTCCAAGCTTGGAGGAAAGTGAACTGTAGGGTTTTTGTAGGGGACAAAGACAATATTTCATGGAGCAGAAAAGATAGGCTGACTTTAGCAGAGACTGGAAAATAAATACAGCAACCTGACTCATAGGACCATAAGGGCTGAGAACCTGGCTTTGTTCCCTAAACCAACTCTTTGATGTTGACAAAGTATCTCTCCACCGAGCTCCCCTCTCCAAAAGGCAGTTGTGATCATTCCTGCACCCTTCCTCCATCCAGCACCTCCTTATCATTAAGGATTTAGGGCCTGGAAACAGACTCCAAGATGTGCTAGGTCACACAGGGCTACTTGAAGAAAATCAATGTAGCAATACCTGACTTAATTGATTATTCATTATCTAAAATTGGACAGAATGAAGTACTGCAAAATAATATACTATATGGAATGGATCTGCTGAGACAACAAATGGAACTAAAATTGTTACTAGTAAACATTTTCCAAAGACTACTAACTTTTGATGCCCTCTTTACTCAGACAGTGGCTCTTGTTTCCAGAGCCCTTAAAGTGACCAATACTCTGCATTTCCCTGACACTGATGTGGAAAGTAACATGGGAGAGGCAAGTTTATCATGGAAAAAGAAGATAACATGTACTCTATCATAGAGTACAATCATATTTACTAAAACCTGCAATGGGAAAAGTATAATTAACACCTGAAAACCCAAAAGGGACCTCAATGAGTCACATGGTCCTGTCCCCTGGCTTCAGGTAAGCTGCTATTAACCAGGCCCAAAAGGTCTACGGGACTTACTGGGGGGCCCCAACCAGCTACTCAACTTAAATATAAAACCCCTGCTAAACCTAAGATATAAAAGAAATTAAACAAGAGTTAGCTGTTCAATAGCACATACCATATTTGGTTTAGGAGTCAGAGATCTGCAAAGAGGCTTCCAGAACCCCCAAGACCAAGCCCATTGTGTCATTAGAGACAGACAAAGAAACAGGGCATGGAAGCCCACATTAGAATTTCTGGGAGGACTGGATGATGCTGGAGGATTGAATAATGTCCTATAAGGAACTACCAGGACATCTCCTTTTGGATTCAGACACTTCTCCTGGTTGACTCTCTATAATAATCTTTGTCCTTTTTCTCATGAAAGGTAATGAGCTTGGTAAGTGCAGAGCAACTGAGAACCTCAAACTCCTTCATTCTTGCTTTTGCAGTGCTCTCAAGGTCAAATACAGCCTCAGAAAAGACTTGTCTCCTAGTAAACAAGTTGCAGAGCCTGGACTATCACACAGGTCTCCTAAATCCCATGAACTGTATTCTAAATGTATTTATTACTGAAGCATCTCCACTAAGGCTAGATGAGGTGGAGAATAGTGATCCCGATGTTAACTCACAATGACAACCAGCTGCAGACAATCTCCCTGAATTTCTCCTCTGAGCAAGTAATTGCTACCCACGACTCATTCATTCATTCATTCATTCAACCAGCATCTACTGAGTCCTCCTGGAACCCAGGCATCATGCTGCAGTAGAGAATGGACTGACAGTGTGCAAGAGCAGCAGCTGGGAAGCCAGATTCCATGGCCCAGACAAGAGATGATGAGGGTCTGACCTAAGGCTGTGGGGATAAGGAAAAGGTGAAGAAAGCAAATGATGCTATGAAAGTAGAATTCACAGAATTTTGATATAAATTATCTGGGATTGGAGTAAGAGGTGAGAGTAAGGGAGGCTTCTAGTATGATTTCTGATTTCTGTCTAGAGTGAAGGAGAGAATGGCAGTGTCCTTATTGTAGGCAGGCATACAAGGAGAGGAACAGATGAGCAAGTGTGGGTCCTGTGGAATTTGAAGTGCCTGCAGAACACTGAGGAAGAGAAATCAAGCCAGAAGTGCAAGTCTGGGTGTCAGAAGTCCTGAAGAGGATGAGATCATCCAGGAAGAGTAAGCTGGAGGCAGCATCATTCAGAGGTGGTCCAGGAAGAAGGATCCACATGAAAGCTTGAGAGAAAACAGTTATCAGAGATGTGGGAGAAACAGGAGAAAGTAGGACTTAGGATCCCAAAGAGGAGAGAGTTTCAAGAAAAATGCAATGCCCAGCAGTGTCCTGTGCCTTTGGCTGCTCAGGTGAGATGATAATCCACCACAATGGGGAATAAGGGGTCTCTAAGGCTGATGGCCAGAGCATGTCAGAAGAGGGTCATTTCAGGGTTAGTCATAGAATCACCCTTCCTCCAGCCCCCCCTCCCCCACCCCAGCACCACTGTGGAGCTAGGCTGCTGCACCTGGCATAGTACCCAATGGAATACAGCATCCTGGCATGGTCCTGTATCCTGGGAGATTCATCAGGTCCCAGCAGTTGAGAAAGAATGGTCCAGCATGCTCACTGGGGAAGACAAAGAAGTGTGGCTTTAAGAGATTTGAAACTCAAATCTTCCCTTTCTTTTTCCTTTATCCCTGCCTACGTTTGGAACAAGCTGGACCCGTAGCACATGAGTAAGGTTATGCATCAGTGCCTGGTCAAACAGGCATTGAAGGAGTGGCTGCCAGGGATTGAATTCTCTCCAACATGCAACATCCAGGCCCACAGAGTCCAGAGCCATGAATCTGGGGCTGCCTCCCCTGGCAGCTGAATAGTAAGCTCTTCACAGTCTTTCCTGCCTGAGAAAGAAAGGACCACGACTCTTAGTAGCACAGAAGCCCATGCCTGGGAAAGTGGGAATGAAAGGAAGAGCCTGAGCCAGCAGAGTGAGAGGGAAAAAAAGGGGGGGACAGTGGCTTCTGAGGAAGAGTCTTTCCCAGATAAATACTTGCTTGTAACCTGCCTACCCTACATCCTTTGTTCAAGTCCAGGCCCTAGAAAAGGTCAGCTCCCCATGAAGCTGAAGTCCAGACTGGTGCCACCTTCCTGCTCACCCCAAACATCATTCTCTGTGCCATTCTCCACCAAGGGGGAAACATCTCCCATCTTCAACAGCACATTCAGCACATGTGGGCGTGTCTGGATGGGAGGTCATGTGGAGGATGGCGATGAGCTCCTTTCCAACTCCACTGACAACTCATTGAGAGGAAACGGGCACAGAGTCTCTGTGAGGCACTTGAGACAGCGAGGGAGTGACAGCAAAATGTAAGACGCGCACGTACCTCCCCCTTTTTCAATCGTCCCCATGCTCATTGACTCCAGTTATTTCAGGGCACCACCATCACCTGAGAGTCATAGAACGCAGCTGGCAACAGAGTCAGGGCCTTGGGTTCTGCCTCTCGGTTCTGTGCACTTTCTACAGTGAGGAACTGGAGTGAATAATCAGGGCAACTTGAAGCAGCTCCTCCTTGGGGCTCAGGATAGAGGCCAACTGTCCTCACCAGATTGTGTGGGGCCCCCTGCAGAGGTGGGAGAACGAACCCAAGGAGCTCTGAGACTCTGGTTGCTAACGCTGAGGCGGAACTGGAAGAAGGAAGAGAGGTGGGCGCAGGCTTGGCAGAGCTTCAGTTAAACCCCCAAGAAAAGCCACCAGCCCTGGCCTGCAGACAAAGTCCTAGCGCCCTGCAGGACTGGCAGCCCAAACCCTTGGTTTGGTTTTCTTCACGTCCTGAAATACGGAGCATTTTATTTTTAACCTTATAAACAGGAGAGTGGATGGCAGTGCTGAACCAAGACAGCTGTGAATAAAGGAGGCCTGGGCAAAGCTGGGGGCAGAGTGCTTGGCCCACAACAGGAGCCTGGGGCCCAAAGTGCCTGTGGTTTGGAGCCAGAGCCTCAGGGCTGCTCAGCCGCCTGTCTGAGGGCACTGCCCACCATGTCTCCTGCTCAGATCAGTCCATGATGATGCGTCAGGCCCAGAGGGAGAAAATATGTCAGCTGATCCAAACCCCAAAACTCCCCTGCCTCAAGTGAGGGTTTTCACAGGAGACTCTACAGTCTCATGCTACTGCCAAAGTGCAGGGAACTCCGCTGCCCCAGGCAGAGCCCTGACTCCCAGACCTTTCTAAGACTTATGTTGTGCCTGCTCAAGAGGACATTAAACTTATACTGTTGTTTATCCAAAGGTCTCCTCTTACCCAGTGTGCACGGACTATAACCATTCTCTCTGCAGTTTTGGTTTTGTCCCTTAGCAGTGAGCCTCTAACTGGAACAGCCTAACTCCATGGTCAGCAAACTGCGGCTCATGAGGCACATGCGGCTCTTTGGCCCCTTGAGTGTGGCTCTTCCTAAGCCTTAGGAGCACCCTAATTAAGTTAATAGCAATGTACCTACCTATAGAGTTTAAGTTTAAAAAATTTGGCTCTCAAAAGAAATTTCAATCGTTGTACTGTTGATATTTGGCTCTGTTGACTAATGAGTTTGCCGACCACTGGCCTAACTACTTGCTTTGGGGGATGATGATTATGACCACAGGGATTTCCTCCCACAGTGGATCCTATGTGACTGATACAGTCTGAAGCAGTGGATTAGGAAAGAAGCAATAAATAGATATTCATTTAAACACTAGCATTCACAGGGCATTTTCATACAGGAAAGATACATGCAGTGTCACTCATTGAACAAGTGGTTTTAAACCTCTAATAAGTACCTGGCCCTGTGGTTGGTTCTGGGAGTCAACATGAAGCACACAGACAGAGTCCCTGCTGTCACAAAGTTTCTGGTAGACTTACAGACAAGGAAATCAGCAAATAAAGTGCAGTGAGATACGTGCTGTGGCAGAGGATGCCCAGGTACTATAGGATTACATAGGAAGAAGAACTAAGCCAGACTGGGATAAGGGGGTAGTATCAGGGAACACTTCCTGGAAGAGGTGACATCTAAGCTGAGACCTGAAGGAAGGGTGGAAAATACCAGGTGGTGAGGAGAGGTAAGTAGTTGAGTATAGCTGGAGCAAATTGGAAGGACTTATAAGAAATGAGGGCAAAACAGTTGGGGGGGGGGGATATGATTGGGCACAGCCTTTTACACCATGGTAAGGAGGGGCTCTTTCTCCTAGTGATAATGGAAAAGCCACGGAAGGGTTTTAAGGAAGGGCTTATATAACCAGATTTCCACCTTAGATGCACCTTCAAGCTGCCATGGGAATCAACCAAAGCAAGGAAAGGGAGGATTGTGGAGAGCATGCTGGAGGGTGCTGCAGAGATCCAAGCAAGAGATGGGAGGATGTGAACTAGGACAACAAAAGTTGGACGGCAGCCCTGGCCGGCTCACTCAGTGGTTAGAGCATCGGCCTGCAGACCAAAGGGTTGCAGGGTTTGATTCCCAGTCAAGGGCACATACCTCGGTTGCAGGTTCTCCAGCCCCAGGAAAGGCTCATATGGGAGGCAACCAATTGATGTGTCTCTCTCTCCCCCATCTCCTCCCTCCCTTCCACTCTCTCTAGAAATCAATAGGAAAAATATCCCTGGGTGAGGATTGAAAAAGAAGTCAGACTGCAAAGAAAAGATCAATTCAGAACAAAGGGGCAAACCCTTGAGACGTAGAATCATCAGGTCTCACTGTGGAGAAAGGAGAGAAAGAGCTTATGAGTTTGGAGACTTGGTACTAAGCAAGGTGGGATGGCAAGAGAAGGGCGGATTAGGAGAAAGAATGACATTGCAGAGGAGTTTGAGGTACTTGTGAGACATCTGAGTGGCCATGTCCCGAAGGCAGTCAGACATGCGGGTCCAGGCTCAGAAGAGAGGTCTAGGGATTAGAAAGAGATTCTAACAAAAGGAGGTTGGCATAGTATATGTCTGATGTACAGGTTTACTTCCTTTTATTCATTCAATAAATATTCATCAGCAGTTGAACTAATACACATTCACAGAGAACATTCCTTAATTGGCATCCTATCTACACCTGTGATGGGCTGTTATCGCTTGTGTGGGATTCTCTGAGGGGCTCCTTAGAGACCTGCTGTCATAACTGCTCGTCAGGGAGTATCGAAGGCCTTGAGTGTAACTGTCTATGGGAACGGCAGTCTTTCATTTCCTGGCAGGCCCAGCCTCGAGAGCCCACCACTTCTCTTTACTTCAGCTAACAAGAGAGTATCTTTCACAACAGGGCTACAGATGGGACCCTAATTGATGAATTTGTGAATAGCCATTCTCTTTATAGTGGCATTAGCCCAATTTGGTCTTAGCTGTAACCTCCCACCCCCTCCCTGGGTCAGGCCTCACACACAGTGAGTACATTCTACTGGATTTACAGCCAAGTGGACAGGGTGTTTAGCTGGGTAATTAAACATCTATTTGGCCATGTGAGCCTCTCTCTCCCTTCCCCTCAGTGGGAACATGGGAAATGGTCACCAATCCATCCAGTAACCAACAAATGGGAACTGTGCCCTTTCCAGCAGCCAGGCTTGTGAGCGGCAGAGAGGAGACTGAGACCCTGGCTCTCCCTCAGGAGGTCTGCAATCCAGCTACTCTCCACCCCTCACTTCCCTCACATTGGGAGGGACTCAATGAGGTTTCAGTTTCATTCTCTGGATGTTAAGTTCTAGATCTCAGAGCTGAATGTGAGCTGGGAGGCGGATAGGCCAGCTCACAGAGAACCCGATTCTTCCTGTACCTGGGGCACTTCACACAGGGACTAGTGGCCCCTGGGAAGGGGGTGATAAAGAGCCATCTTCAGTCTTTGGGGCTCTGGTTGGCTGACCTGAGAGTGACTGAACCAATGATTCAGTGATTCAATGACCTGCATTAAAGATGTCTCCCTTGGCTGTTCTGCTCCAGCCTCTGCCACTAACTTGTTAATGTCATCAGTAAAGGCCCTTTATTCATCTGCTCCCACATAGAAACACCACTTGTCAAACCCAGATTACAAATAATAGCTAATCTTTCTTGAGCATTTACTGTGTGCCAGATCTGTGCTTTACATGAAGTAGCTTATGTAATCCTGACAGTCACTCAAAGGGATAAAGTGCTGTTACCATATCCCAGATGAGGAAACCAAGGCACTGATGACTGCAGTAACTTGTGCAAGTTAGCAAGCAGCAGGCTGAGATCTGAATCCAGGCATACTCATTCCAGAGGCTGCACCCTTAACCTCCACACAAAACTACCTCAGACTGAGAAGTCTGCATGGATTAATTGTTTGGAAGGTGCCAAAAAAGTCCTTATGCTTCCTGCCCTCCAAAATAGCCCTTCAAATAAGCTAGTAATGTGCTCACAATTCTGCCACTAAAATAATTCCTCTGGCAGCAACAAAGAAAATCCCCTGGGAGGCTCAGGAGATGGAGCACAGAGTCTGTCACAGAGTGACAGCTCCAGTCAGCCATGAGCCCCTTCCCATGCATGGAAGCTAATCGATTCCTTCCCAAATCTTCCAACGAATGGGAGCTGGTGTGGGGCAAAGGTGAGGTCCAGCTTGAGTTTGGGAATGTGGGAAAAGTGGGAAAGAGGCCTAAATCAACAGCAGAACACATTCCAACTCTGAGAGCACCCCAGCCCCACTACTTATTAGTGCTATAATATTGGTCAAGTTAATCAACCACTGCAAATTTCCATTTCTTCAACTGCAAAATGGGAATATTAAGAATTGCTTTGCAATCGTGTGGGGTAAATTAAATCAGACAGTGCTTAGAAAGTGACTGCACACTGTGCCCCACACATAATGTGAACAGTAAAATGGCAGCTCTTATGTAATCACTGCTACTGCCCAAGGAAAGAAGGCCTCATAGCGGGAAGCCAGTGGGCACGGTGGACAGCTGAGGGAGCAGTAGGAAAGGAACTTAAAAGAGAGTGACTACCTTCACTGGCTTGGCAACTATTCCAAAGCCTGCTATGTATTCATTCAGCCTTTCAGCCATTGTCTACTCAGACCTACTACATGTGGGCACTGTGTTGGATGATGTTGGGGATTGAGTCAACTTCCCCATAAAGATGTATTGAAGTCCTAACCCCTGTTACCCATAGATATGACCTCATTTAGAAATAAGGTCTTTACAGATGTAATCAAGTGAAGATGAGGTCACACTGGATAGGGTGGCCTCTACTCTAGTACAACTGTTTAAGAGGTACAGACATACACAGGGGAGAAGGTCCTATGAAGACAGACAAGGATTGGAGTGATGTGTGTACAGGCCAAAGAATGCTGAGTGTAGCTGACAACCACTAGAAGCTAGGAAAGAGGCAAGCAACAAATTCTTCCTAAGAACCTCCAAAAGGAACCAACCCTACTGACACCTCTATTTCAGACTTCTAGCTTCCAGAACTGTGAGAGAATACATTTCTGTTGTTTTAAGCCACCCAGTTTGTGGTACTTTGTTATAGAAGTCCTAGATAAAGAATACAGGTGATAAACCACAGACATAATTTTTTTTAAAAGTTCCTATCCTGAAGCATCTGCGATTCATTTCATCCCAAGAAAGAAGCTGGATGAGAGTCCAGGCTTAATATGGATGCCCTTGGGTCTAGTTTCCAAAGAGGTGTACTTTGTTACACAAGAGTTTCCCCCTGACCCATCAGCTAGGTACCCAAGCATGGGGACAGCTTAGATGAGTAGATGGTGTGGAATGATGATCCCAGCCACAAGTTGTAATAGGTCCTTGTCACCCTCAGGGCATAGCATTGAGGACAGTGAGAGTGGAAATGGCAAGGTAGTAGTGGAGGCAGGAAAAGAAGATTGGAAAGGAAAGGTGGGGATGAAGGCCTATTCTTTGTTTCTTCCAAATCCACCATTCCTTATTTCTCCAGTTATTTCTCCATTCTTTCTCTTCATATTTTAAGTTTCTACTCTGGCTGTTCTAACATCTACACAGCCTAGTAGACTGGGGAAAAACAAACAAACATGAGTCTTGGTGGCTAGAAAACCAGAGTTTAAGTTCCAGCTCCATCATTACTAGCTATGGGATCTTAGGCAAGTAACACTAACTTTCTATGTTTTGGGTTTCTTCATCTGTACAATGGGGATACTATGTAACTCATAGTATTATGTATTGATGCATGGTGTACATTATGTAACATGTGTCTGTGTGCAATTATGGTGGGATGCATTAACATTATGCTATATGCCAAAACATTTTAAGTGTCATATGAAAAGGAGAGACCTCTCATTATGCACGATTCCTAGACCTTATACAGAGAAACACTGTTTTTAGATATTACATATTTGGATATGTTAGAAAATTAGCACACAAAAAATGAAAAAATAAATCAGATGCTACATTTAAAGGAGGTAGGCATGGTATTGACTTGTTTACTCAAGACTGAAGAGCTTTGTGATATTGGGCAAGTTTTTCCATCTCTTAGCTTAAAAAAGATTTGACTTTTCATCCGGCTCTAAGATTCTATGACTTTATGAAAATGTGCACATGAAGCTGTTTCCTCTTATAAAATTACATGTTAAAAAGAGATCTTTACTCGTGGGTCACCCATTACAAGTCTGGGAAAGCTGTGATGCTTGAGGGAATTCTAATAACAAGTGAAGTAGAAAAGCCAATTGATGTGTGAAATACCCCATAGGCTGGATAACACTGGAGAGGCAAATATCAAATACTCCTCTCCCAGCTATTCCGATTAGAGGGCTACTACCCAAATCCCAGAGAAAGGTGTTGGCCTCACTTGGAACAAAAACTAGTAAAAAAAAAAAAAGGTGGCACAGTCTTAACACAGCCCAAAATGCAAAGGTTACTGGCCAGGTTTTGTCTCATTTTAGAATAAGATGAACAGAGGTGACTCTGGTTGCAATAGAAGAGACATCTGAGACCTAAGGAAGAACCTCCTAACTATTGAACTTCCTGACAAGGAGTTTGGGGAAATCGCCTCTTCTGAAGCTTTTATCAAGTTGCCAACTGCGCATCTGGGTTAATTACGTAAGTGTGCAACAGAAGCATGGCCGGTGCCCTTTTGGAAGTCCCTTCTTGCCTGTGCTCTCTCTGTTCTCCCACTGAGTCCATTCACAACACAATGTCTGCTTTTTACACAGCAACATTCCGCTTCCAGTTACCTCGGCAATTCACATATCGTCATGTTGCCCACTTTTTTCCTGTTGGCACAGTAGACTCCAAGGTGCAAGTACTGTTTTTACATATTTTTGCATGTTCCACAACTGGTATGCGTGTGATAATCACTTCACAGTGCAGTTAGCAATGAGGAGGAAATGAAACCCACTCCTGAATTGAAGACAGGAGTACTGTGTTTCAGCAGAAAACCAATTTAGGACTCTATGAAAAGCCAAATTTCCCAAGGGAAAAAAAATATGGGTATCTTCTTAATTCTCCTGAGCGCATTTATGGACTGAATTAGGTGTTTGCTGGGGGAGGAAAAAAATTGATTTGGGTCATTCAGTGGAGAAACAAGAAAGTGGGAGAGTTCATCCAGTTTTCACTCTTTTGGCAAAATTTCCAAAAGCTAGCAGGATAATAATCATAAGCAGTTACTGAGCACTCACCATATTCTAAACACTTTGCATGAATTAACTCATTTAATCATCACAACAACCTTATGAGGCCTCAAGAGGTTAAGTCATGTTCAACATAACACATCTAAGCCCAGAGCTGGATTAAACCAAGCAGCTGGTACTGGAGGACACACGGTTAATTAGCTCCCTCTCCGCCCCGCCCCTTTCAAGAAAGAGACATGGATGCAGACCATCCTCAGAGAAGTAGCCCTGAGTCCTGCCTCCTCTGGCCCTCTTCCTCCTCACTCCCTGACCCTTTAGCTGAAAGGAACTCCCTGGGGAGAGCCAAACAGTAGCTAAAACCACCAGCATATGCCATGTCAGAGGTCAGCTCATGTCTCCCCATAACTCACACAGCAGCACTTACTGGGACCCTTAATCCCTCTGTCCTAATGTAGGACTTTCCCCACCCATAACTATTCTCTCTCCCTGGCCAGTAAGGCATAGAACATTCAAATAACAATCCCCAAAATGACTCCTCTGCTAAAAACTGTTCTATCACCCTTTAGGGCCCTCCTTTAGGTGCTAAAACTCCAATCAAGGAGTCATCACCATCAACAATGCATCAGACTTTCTCTAAGACAGCTGCTCACAAGGCTCCATTGTCCCCCTGGTTCATAACTGGGCATTGTGACTAATCCATTTATCTGCCATTCAGAAGAACACCACATAGTAAGAGTCAGTATTGAATAGAAACATGAATAACCAAAATGTGCCTATGCTTTCAGTTGCTGCAGCACCTTGATCCCCAGGATATTTACTCACTTTGAGTGTTAAAGATCCACAGGAATGTAAGTATAGCAGAGGGGTGGGAGCTAGGAAGCCCAGTTTTCAGAAACCCAGAGTGCCAAAACCCCAGGAGGCTCGTGAACTCTTTCATAATTCAATGAATCAATTCAGAAGACATTTATCAACACTTATCACTTACTGTGTGTCAGGCACAGTGTTAAGAACAAGGTAATTTTTTAAAAGTTCATTATCTATCTGGGGAAACAGACATATAAGAAGCCAGTGATCTTTAATAGGAAAAGTGAGAGGCAGGTGTAAAGAACAAGGAGAAGGACACTCGCTCTCTGTGGGAGTGGAGGGTAAGTGGCCCAGAGGAAGTGACCTTTGACTTGGGTTTCGCAGGTTGAGGAAAACTTTTTTTCCCAGAGAGAAGTGGTGGAGAGCAACCCAGGCAGAAGGACCAGTATGCACAAAAGTATTCAGGCATGATGTCAGTGGCCTATATAGAGAATTGCATAGGGCAGGTAATAAAGGGCCTATGCTAAGAAAACTGGGCTCCATCCTGTATCCTATATGCAAAGGGGCTGCTACATGGTGAGCTTTAAAAGAGATGTCTGATCACGAGCACATTTGTGCTTCGGGAAGCCCATTGAACATCAGAATGCAGCTGGATTAGGAAAAAGGAGCAATAGTTGAGAGGCTACTGCCTGAGTCAGGGCAGAGGTGAGGATGACCTATCGCAGGCACTGAGAGTGGACTGGAAAGGAGAGCCAGATGGGAGGCTTTGCAGACATTTCAGAAGACCACATCAGAAGGTTTCTGGTGATGTGTGGGGAACAGGGGAGGAGAAGAGGCTGATGAGAGTGGGCACGGTGTGTGATCCCAGCTGAGGAGGAGAAGTATGTTTGAGGGAGCCAGAAGAAGCAGAAATGGAACTAACATGTGCCAGGGACCCCGCATTTCCTTATGTCCACAAAGGGAATCAGCTCAAGTTAAAGAAACAGAGGCCAAAGTGGTTCAAGAGTGTACTCAGGGCCACCCAGTGCCAACCATGCCCTCCAAAACTGTGCTTTTGAAGTCCCCACTGCCACAGCTCCAGACGTTGTTAAGAGAGGTTCAGCTCACAATATAAGTAGTCTTGTTCTTCACTTTCCCCTTGCCTAATAATTAGAATGTCTTTCCC
>NW_006290442.1:368909-369163 GCF_000327345.1 Myotis davidii
CTGGCTGGTGGCTCCGTGGTTGGAGCATTGTCTGTGCACTGATTCCCAGGCAATGGCACATACCTGGGTTGTAGGTTTGATCCCCAGCCCATTTGGAGGGGCGTGCAGGAGGCAACCAATTGATGTGTCTCTCTCGCATTGATGTTTCTCTTTCTCTGTCTCAACCACTCCCCTCCACTCTCTAAAAATCAATGGGGGGGGCATGCAGGAGGCAGCTGAGCAATGATTCTGAGCTGAGAACAGAACCAGAGGAT
>NW_006290442.1:379114-380323 GCF_000327345.1 Myotis davidii
CCACAACAAAAATGTTAAAAAAGAACACCTCCCATCATCTTTGTCTACCTCCAATATTTCATCTCTGCCTTCCATAACCCTCACTTCCCCACTCCCATTCATACATACGTGGCATCTTTTTTGGAGCACAAATGTAGGGCAAAGGGCAAAGAATCAGAAGTGGGATCAAACTGTATTCCAAGACTGGCTTAGCCTGCCAGGTGACTTTCAGAAATTGCTGGACCTCTCAGCCTTAGTTTCCTCAACTGCAGAATGGGGCGGGGCGGGGGGGAGATTAATACTAATCTTTGCTTATCTCACAGGATTATTGTGAGAATGAAGGGAGATAAGGTGCTTGCCAACAACACCGACAAAGGGCAAAAAAAGGTGATACAGGATCATCTGATGATCTGGCACCACTATCCACCAGACTGTGATTCCCTGGAGAACAGGGGCCTGGTGGTCTCCATCTTTAGTTCTGGGGTACCTAATTGTTCCTAATACAGAGTCAGTGCTCACAAAGTCATGTCCAGTTAAGAACAAAGACCACTACCACCATCAGAGCAGCACAGACACAGAAACACCACAGAGGCATCCTTGCCTTTCTCTCCCACCATACATGCAGGCAAACCTACAATTTCCCACTTTTAGAAGTATTGCTCTAGTCCTGGCTTATTCCACAAACAGCCATTTCCTGGAAAAAAACCAAGTGATTGTCATGTTTCCTGGATGGCTTCATTGGGCATGTTTGAACATTAAGTAGGTCTGAATTCCTCCCCTCCTCAGGAAAGTTGCTAAGAACTGAACCCCAGACTCACTCCCCTTTAAGGAGCCCCCTTTGGTCTGTCCCTCCCACTGCCACTGTGTGCAACGTTTTTGTTTTTTGGTTTGTTTCCTGCCCCCCTCCCCCCCCACCCCCCGCCTGCCCAAACAGGAGCTCAGAGCCTCTACTGCTATTTTCATTGATGCTTTGAGCAGAGCTGGCATGTGCAACTGCTGAGAAGGGGGAGCACAGAACCGTGGAGGAAGCAGTAAAAATAGCCTGGCGCGTGTTGCTATGCCTGCTATGGACGCCTTTAACCCTGGCCGAGGTGGGGAGCTCAGCAGAGGCTGCTGCACACTGAGGAACCCAGCAGGGGTCTGCGTCCAGACCCCAGCAAATGGCCAGTGCGGGAGCTACAGGCCCTAAAGAACTTTTTTTTTCAGGAACTGAGAGGGACAGGGTGGGGG
>NW_006290442.1:380688-382387 GCF_000327345.1 Myotis davidii
CGCGAGGGGGTTTCCAGCTTCCAGCGCTCCAGCACCTAGCAGCACGGACTGCTACATGCTGCTAGTCCAACACTTTACAGGCGCGCAGCCTTGACTCCGAGCTATTTTTAGAAAGCTCTTCCGCGGGTGGGCGATCCAAGCGAGGACAGCGAGGGTATTGGTAAGGCTAACTCTCCACTGTGAGGCTAAGAGCCTTGCACTCCACATCATTCTAAATGTCTGCTCTCTGGTGGAGAAGCGTGCGGGAGAGGGAGAGCAGGTGTCCGGGGATCGCACTCTATTGGCTTTGCCCTAACTCAGGGAGAGGGCATTAGCTACTGAATACCCCACTGTTTTCAAGCCCCAGAGCGTGTTTGTTTCCAAATCGACAGTTGCCAGATGCATGCTGCTTCTAGTCTCTCAGAGAATGGAATTGTTAAAAGCTTTGCTGCCTACGCGGTGGGGGCAGTGGTTAGCTGCAGTTCAGCCCTCTGGGGAAGAAGACTGGGGAAGGGTCTCTGCACTTTTTTGCATCCCAGCACAACAGAGAGACAATCCTCACGCCACACCTCCATCCCTGCCCCACGCTGCATATGGGTAACCATATGTGAACTGTACGGCAGCCCCACCAGACAGCCGGCTATTAATAGAGCCTGGAGAGTTCGCTCCCTGCCTTTCTCCTGCCACCTAGTAAGGAATGATCACACACTTACCCCACTCCGCCCCCACCTCGGCTCACCGCTCTCCAGGAAGGTAAGGGGACTGCCCACGCTGATCCCCTTCGTGACTACAGGTGCCCAGAACCTACGGACTAGTCCAGTTGTAAGGACAGCAGGGTCACTGCGAGGGCAGAGAACACAGCGGCCGGTATTGGGGCGCAAAACCCAGCAGGGCTCTTTGCGGCTCAGGGCCAACTCGAGAGTAGAGAAAGGTCAGCTACTGGGCTGCCAAAGGCGGGGGGTTGGGGGGGGGGCACGAGCGCAATTTGAGGAGCTAGAGCGACATTCAAAAGCTGATGCGGGATGAGTGACTGCAGACCCATTTGACGCTGCAGCCCGGGGGGCGCGCAACCACCACCACCGCCGCGGCGCGGGCTCTGATGCGGCAGGAGCGGGCGCTGTCCCTGGTCCTGAAGGTGGTCGCGCCCTCGCTCCCTCCCGGGTTTAGCGCCCCAGAGATGGCTCTAAGATAAGAGGATTTCAGACATCTCCAGGTCCCCAAACTGGGCCGGACGGTCTGCTGGCGGTGCCCAAGTCCCACTGCCAGCCCAGCTTTGCCCCCTACGGCTGGGAGCTCTCCGCGGTGCTGCGGGGACCGGTAGCTCAGGGACTCGAGCTTGAAGGGTAAATCTGAAGCAGCGCTGGAGATGGTCAAGGCACTGCAGGGAGCAGACCTGCCCCAGGATTATCCTTCTCAGCTCTGCACAAAGCCAGGACTTGGAAGCCCTAACGGAGCAGGGGAGAGGGCAGAGGAGCGCAGCTGCCCAGGATTGGGAATTGGGGAAAAGAGAAGCAAGCAGCGGGTGGTAGGAGAGAAAGATGGGGTGAGAGCGACTCTTTTGCATTTTCAAAAGGAGGAACCTGAGACATGCACTGGCTCTCCCCCACCCCAACGCACGCACACACACACACACACACACACACACACAGCCAGCAGATGGAACTGGGGAAAGTTTGGCTCTAGGTGTTGAGCGGCCGCGGCAGCGGCAGCAGCGACCGCG
>NW_006290442.1:382401-384248 GCF_000327345.1 Myotis davidii
CCTCCTTACCCGTTCTCGGCAGCGTTCTCCGCCATTTTCCTCCTTAGGAGCAGGCAGCGGGAGGAGTGTTTCATGCCCATAAGAGCCAGCAAGGGTTTGGTGACACACAGATAGTAGAGAAAGAGAGAGCTGGTATAGCTTTAAACGAGAGAGAGAAAGCGAGAGAATGGGTGGAATAAAAAAATTTTTAAAAAGCCCAACCCAGCCCCTCTGCCGGAGCGTCAGCCGATACAATCAAGCACGGTGGAGTCTTTCCTGCAGTCTCCACTTTGTTTTATTTCCTCCCTTCTCATCTGCTTCGGATTCCTTCACACAGTTTCAAGTTCTTCGTGCGCACCCGACCCCCTCCCCGCCCCTCTCCGCCCGCGCGCTGCGGCTGAGCAGGAGGGAGGCAGCCCCGAAGGCTCCGCGGTGGCGGCGGCGTCCCTCTCCCTGGCTGCTCGCAAAGTCCGCCGGCCCGAGGCAGCCACCAACTCCTCTCAACTTCTGTGGATCCGCTGGGCGAAGCAACACGCTTCCTGCGCGTCTCTCCTAGGGGCTGAGCTGGGTGAGTGGGGGCGGGGTAGGAGGTTCGGCGGAGCAGGCTGGGAGCAGACTGAGAGCCCCCGGCCGCCCCCTCCACCGGCTGCGAGGGTCTCTTGACCGCCTCCGCTCCCCGGCGTTGCGGACAGCTTGCACCGGGGGCAAGGGCTGCCCGAACGCTGCAGGGCCACACGGGAAGCTCGGAGAAAGCAGGCGCTGGAGCAGGACTCTTGCAGGTTCTTAGACCCGCGTGTGCATCCTCCCACCGAGGACAAGCTCTGGGCAAGATTGGGCCACAGTTACCTTGCCCCCACCCCAACTCTCCCTCTCCTCTGCCAATCCCTGGGTCTTTCCTTAGAGCAGGGCTTGGGAAGCGAATGGGGAAGGTGTCTGGATGAAGGAGGGTCCTTAACTCTTTCAACTCTAAGACTAAGTACGGTATCACGATCTCGCCTTTTCTCCCACTCTCCCTACCCAGGGCACTTGGGGCTCCAAGCCTCCCTCAGGCTGAGAGGGTGGGGCGAAGGTTCAGCCAGAGGTGGCCGGGGAACGAGGGCGGGAGAAAGTCAAATGGAAGAGCCTGAGGTCCTGCTCCCCCTAACCTAATTTTCCCTGACTCTCACCCCCACAAACCCATTTCTCTTCTCCCTCCTCCCCCCTCCCCCATTGTCACCAGATTTGAAGTCCCTTTTATGGAGAGAGGGAAGGAAGGTGTCATATACCCATTAGGATTCTCTTTATCCTTTTTAAAGGGAGATTGGGCGGCAGCAGGGGGTGTGAATTTTTATACAATGCATTCCTGTCTTCACTTTGAGAGCTTTTTTCCCCCTCCCGTCTTGCTCGCCATCTGTCGACTGGTGGGAGACAGAATAAGGGGGGTGGGGAGAATCCCACTCTGTCTCTCCCATTACAACAGGCCACTCAAGTGGGCTCTTTCAAAATCAGCTGCACTTTCAAGCTTTCAGCCCACAAGTCAGGAACAGGGACCTCAAAGATGCTCTCTGAGCATCCTGACTCTTCCCACTTCATCCTGTACCCACATGGGAAGATCAGTGCTGCGTGCATGTCCTATTTGTTTTTGAGCATCACCTTTGACAGCTAGTGACTGTGAGCCTGATTGTCCTCAACTAACCCAGAATCCACTGAAATGGGCTGGAATCTAAGGATGCCTTCATCACCTGGTCCTAAGGAAAAGAGAGAACACATTGCAATAAGTGAAGGAGGGAGAGGAGAGGAAGGGAGGGAGAGTAAGAAAAGTGAAAAGAGAATGGAAAAGAGGCTGGAATTAATGTGTGTGTGTGTGTGTGTGTGTGTGTGTTGAGGAA
>NW_006290442.1:384278-396580 GCF_000327345.1 Myotis davidii
AAGAAAGAAAGAACTTAACCTCCTTAACCTTTTTCTTTCTCACACCACAGACCTGTATTAGTGTTGCGAGTGTGAGTGAGCAGAGTCTTTTGGCCACACTTGCTCATTCTCCTTCCCTTTCCCATCCTGCCAACTTGCAGAAAGTGGTAGGGGGATAGATAAGGTGAATCTAATGACTTTCCATCTAAAGAATGAACAGCATTTTCTCTAAGTATCTTTCTCAGAGACATCTGATCTCCTACCAAGAGTCTCAATACTTGTCCAATCAAAGAAAACCAGAAAGGGAAGTATCCTCACAGCTCTTCAGTCCAATCCTCTCATTTTACAAATAAGGTCATTTGTCCCTGGTCCTTCAGCCAGCTGTGGGAACTTCCCAGAGCAGCGCTCCAGCCTCCTGAATGTCAGTCCAACACTCTCCTCTGACCCCACCCCACACTGCCTCTGCCTGCCATTCTGTGACTAACTGGGAAGGAGGGGAGCTGAGACAAGCTCCCACCAAAATAGGCTGCTGCCTGTGCATGATTATGTTGCTATGAGAACCCCTGTGGGTGTGTTTCCTCTGTTCTCTGTTGAAATCTTTTGCTTTGCTTGGCTTCTCCCCAAGCACAGACACTTCTCCCCTTGGAATGGGGAATGGAGAGGCTGAGATGGAGAGTGGTATCCTCATGGCATGAATTTTCTATTCCAACCCATTCAACCCAGAGTCAGTCAGTGAGGAGCCTAGGCCACGGAGTGGTTTCATCATAGCTGGAGGGTTAGTGAGTTGTCTTTTTTGTTGTTGTTAATCCTTACCCAAGGATATTATTTCCATTTCTTTTTCATTGATTCTTTTTAGAAAGAATAGAAAGAATGAGGGAGGGAGAAAGGGAGTATGGGAGGAAGGGAAGAGCAGAGGGAGAGAAACACCCACCAGTGTGAGAGAACACATCAATTGATTATCTCCTGCACACACCCCAACCGGACCATGCCAGGGATCCAACCTGCAACCCAGGTACATGTCCCTGACCAGGAATCAAAACCTTTAGTGCAGGAGCCAAGGCTCTACCACTGAACCATGCCATCCACGGCCAAGTGAACTGTCTTGGAAGAGGATCCTCCAGTCCTCTGTTGAGCCATTTTAGAGTGGAGAGGAGTTGTCTCTGCTATGCTCCCATTTAATTACAAATTCACAAGCAAAATAATCGTTACTTTATGACACTATGTTTTGGGGTG
Source organism: Myotis davidii (assembly GCF_000327345.1). NCBI lineage: Eukaryota > Metazoa > Chordata > Mammalia > Chiroptera > Vespertilionidae > Myotis > Myotis davidii. Next base: position 385,491 of record NW_006290442.1, read on the forward strand.
GTGTGTTACACAACAAAAGGTTACCTGAAAACCCATCTTTCTAGGGTTTTGAAAATTGTGTGATGCATGAGATGTGCCTAGCACATAGTAGGTATTTTGTATTTTCTTACCATCCCCACCATTCATAGGAATTCAGTCTTTTTTGTCTCTCTTGCATAAGTATATTAGATTAATTAATTTAGTCATTCTTCGAAGAATTTACTAGGCATCACTTACATGCCTAGCTCATCAGTAGGCACTGGGCTTGGCAAGAGGCAACAAAAGATATGGAACTGACCATTGAGTAGCGCTGAATTTAGTCATCTTGAATGCCTTGAAATGTACAGGACTTTTACAGAAGAACTTTGGAAGGGGTTTTGATGGGATGCAAGAAGAAATATGAGATGACAAGGTATACAGGGAATTCGCAGGACATGAGTTAAATGGGCAGTCTGAGACAATAGGTTCTACTAAGAGGTCCCAAAGCATATTTTGCTATGTCACTTTTCTTACACTAGATCGGCACAACAAAACATATTGAATAGTATCTGTGAAGTGCTAAAACAATGTGTGGCTTTTGGTAATAGCACAGATATTGTGTTAACATTTGCTAGGTCCTGTCCTAGGTTCTGACTTAAACTTCTAGAGCTTTTATTACACAGCAGGAACTCTTCTAGTCTTAATGTGCTCTCATGCAGTCTTTCAACAGTCATTGCAGTAGGTATTGTTATTATCACTGCGTAACAGATGAGGACACAGAAATCAGAGAATTGCCCAAGTGGTAGAGTCCAGGTTTGAATCTAAGATGCCTTATTCCAAAATATGACTTTCAAGAGGTTAACCAGTTTTTAGGAGCAAGACAATGATTGTCAACCTTGGCTACATGGCCAACTCATCTGGGGAGCTTTCAAAACACCAGTGCTTTGGTTCCACATCCAAGGAGTATGATTTAAAGGGGCCTGGGCACCAGGATTTTTTTAGGTCCCTGAGTGATCTTATGGGCATTTATGGTTGATGATAATCAGATAAAGATATTTGGAGAAGACATAAAGACTGACAGAGGAAGAAGGTCCCTAAGTTATAGAAAGGGCCCAAAACTACAAGCATACCCACATTATAGAAAGGTCCATCACAAATACAAAGGTTTTTGAAAGCCACAAAATCCTTGAGTGAAGTTGTGCTGATGGTTGAGCCAGCATGCAAAGGTTGGAATGAGACTCTTGGGGAGCGCTATAATTGGAAAAGTTATCCAGATTTATGAGATACCACAAAAAAAGGTGAGTTTCTGATCACTAGAAGGGTCAGACTATTTGGCATAGCTATTGCTGCAAACCCTAGAAGGTTAGCAAAGCCCCTAGGGGTCCACCTGCCCCATGCTGTGACTGCATAATTGTCTTTTTTCATCTCTGAGCCCTCCAGAAGGTGAAGACTACATGTTGTAGGCTCAACTTCAGAAGCCAACCAACACTTCCTTTGTTGCCTCCCCAAATCCAGTGCCTGGGGAATCAGGGTGCAGTTTCTCTAACCTGTAGACCACACAGTCTGGGGAAGCCAGAATCTGGCTTGTTCAAAGGTGGTTGCTGTAATACAAGTTGTATATAAGAAATGCCATGTGGCCTCTCCCTCCTCCTCCTAGGCCAGGGCTCATGTGTGGCTAAAACACACTGCAGTGGGTCCACAGCTCAAGAATGATACTGTTAATCCATCACACCTCCTGGCAGCTAACCTGGTAGTGTTCTTAGTGTCTTCTGGGCCAGATAGGAGTCAAGCCGAGGCTGCAGGCAGCCCCACACCTGCACAAAAGCCTCCACAGTCTTAATGTTTTCTAACCCAAGACCCAGTTATTTCTTAAACTACGTTCTAAAGAACAACTTGCAAGAGCCACCAGTGTCTGCAAAGTAATTTTTGTTTTGTTTTTTTGGGGGGGGCGGGTTGGCCATTAAAACCAGAATGTCATTTCTTCCTTGCTCTGATAATGTTGAATCAACTCACTCTGGTGAGTTGTGCTGGATATGATATTGTTTGAGTATTTATTCTAACATGACTTGGGAGGCGTTTTCTTAGTGATTCTGTATTAACAGCTTTGTCCTTGGTGTTTTATGCCCCTAAAAAGCTGAATATTAGACTATTGTTACCTACCTTTCTCTCACAGCTTCTGAGAAGAACCTAAAAGACATTTTCTCAATGACCTGTGATGGAACCCCAAACTTCTTTGGAGAAGGAGGAAGAGGAATGCAGTAACAGAGCCCTAAAGACACTAAAATATTTGTTAAATGCTGTCACAACAGGAATTAGTTTTTCCCTCTTGGCTGCATACTTTACTCATTTCCTCCTTTTCAAATCTTTCATTAAAGGATCACTTTTTCTAGAAAATCTTACCTGAAACCCTTCAAAGCCAGCTAAATATCAATTCCGTCTGTTTGGTGCAATAACTCAATATACATTTTCTCCAATTAGCCCTTACATAACAACTACTATGAAACAAGCATTGTGCTGGGTGTTCTAGAGTAAAAACTGAAAAGACATATATGGATTGATTCTTATAGGTTAAATGTAGCTATACGCAATGGCCTCTAGTCAGGTAGGCTCTGTGAAAAGAACATATTGGTATGGACAGGGAGACCCTGGAGGCTGTGATGCCTGGACAAGAAGCAAAGTAGCCTCCAATCAAGTAAGGCTGGGGACATATTCTTTATCAAGATACTAAAGTTCTTGTGCACTTCCAAAACTTTCATAAATAGTTTTGCGGCCTTGCCCTCCTGTCCCTGCCCCGCCCCCCGTCCCCTGATTACATACTGATGTCACATGGGGCATAACACATTATGATTTGCCCTAGTGCAGGGCTGGTTTCTGGTGAATCAGGGGTGGCCCGGCCTGCAAATGCACAATGAGCCAAGACGACTAAACAAAGCTGCGCTTGGTTCCATCTGCTTCCTTTCTGGACCATTTAACCATCCTGATCTCTTCTCTTCCCAGAGGGTTTGTTATTTTAATTTAAGCTTTGTTAGATTTTCTCCAATTTAAAACTGTACCTCTCTAGGGTAACACTAACATTTTGCTGTGTATCCTCCATTATTTTTTGCTCATGCAAATGTGTGCATATACCTATGAGCATGTGCTCTTGGCATATGTTGTGTAAAAGTGGAATCATATTGTACACATTATCCAGCAACTTGCTTTATTCATTAAACAGTATATAATAGATTTCTTTTCAGGTCATTACATGCAAATCCAAGTTACTATTTTTTAGAAACTGTATAATGTCTCACTGTGTGGCTAAACCAGACTTTTTAAAACCAGGACCCTACTGATGGACTTTCATATTGTACCTAGTTTCCTCTCATTCTAAGCAATATTGCAATAAATGTTCTTCCACATATACCCTTATGAACAGGAGCTTTTATTTCCACATGATAGTTTTTCCAAAGTGGCATTTTAATATATATTGCCATATCCTTACCAAAATTTGATTTATCAGAGTTTGAACCCTTGGCACAAATCCAACCTTTTTCCTCTCTTGTAATGTCAAGTGAAAAAATATCTACTAGAAAAAAAAATTTAAGCCCTGGATCAGGCACTTGAGAAGGCAGGTCCATGAGATAAGAGATACAATCCTTGTTTTGAAGTTGTTTTTTACACCAAGAGTTTTACAATGACTGGGACAGGGTTCATGAGACAAGCTGAGGCATGAGATAGTTCTCTGGAGTGACAGCAGATTGCTTCCAAGTGCTGGGCAGCATGGCATGAATTTGATGTTACCAAGAGGTTCTGTGGTCTGAAAAACAAGGAGGATAAAAATTGACATCAATCACCTGTCACTCAGGTGTAATGACCACAAAGGACACTCAGACCTGCGGGGTCACCCTCAGTCCTTTATCTCTGAGAAAGCTGTGCCTCAGTGATGGCAGAATGCCACTGCTGCTTGCACATAGCACCTCATAGAAACACCACCACCTGGAAAAACACTCTCTCCCCTTCGGAGAACAGTCTTGCTTGGCCCCCTTTTAAAACAATATCTATTGTATTCAGACTTGCCCACTTAACGCAAGGAAACCTTACCATTTAACACCTCCCATTTGAGTCTATCAGAGGGTGCTTCAAAGTGTGAGAGAGGTCCAAGGGGGAAAGAGGTGAGAGGAAACAGCCATGGGCAGAGCCTGGGAGAAGGAGCAGGGGCTTTGTGGCCTACAGACCAGTAAATTCACTGCTTTGCTGTTTAAAAAGGCTTAATGAGCCTTTGTCTTTTGCAGAGGGGCTGTGAGTATCAAACAAGCCAATGAAGATGACACATCTAGCACAATTTGGGGGCATCAGTGTTTTAATAAAAGGGATTTTTCGACCTATCCAGTTTGGCTCAGTGGATAGAGCATCAGCCTGCAGACTCAAGGGTCCCAGGTTCGATTCCGGTCAAGGGCATGTACCTTGGTTGTGGCACATCCCCAGTGGGGGGTGTGCAGGAGGCAGCTGATCGATGGTTCTCTCTCATCGATGTTTCTAACTCTCTATCCCTCTCCCTTCCTCTCTGTAAAAAATCAATAAAAAATATTTTTTTTAAAAAAAAAAGTGAGTTTTCTTCCCAACATCTCTTCATTGAAGACCATGTCTATCCGCATGAGATAGACACGTAGTGTGGTGTGGGAAAAGAGTGTCACTGCAGGGGTCAGCAGGCCTGTGCCCCAGTCCCAGCTCTGCCATTAAACAGCAGGATGGCCTTGAGAAAGTTACTCAACCTCTTTGGGCCCATTACCTCTTTTTTTAAAAGAATGAGTTTGCGTAAGACAAGCCCTACATGCCCGCCCTCTCTGCTTTGTCGTTCTATGCATGGTGTGAATTCTGATTCTAACCACACCCAATCACAACAAACACCGGTCACATGCATCTCACACCAAAATTCAACAACGATGGCCAAAACAAAGGCATGAGAGTAGAATGTCCCTCCCACTTGTAGGAGTAATGGAATGGAAAGTTTCAGGTCAGAGATTCACAAAGGAGGCCTGCACATAATGTTGATTATAACATCCACTTCTGCACTGGGCTGTGGTTAAGACTTTCCAGAGGACTTCTTTTTTTAAGAGTGCTGTTTGATTTCTGCAGCCTCAAAGGCAATAACCCAGCAGCCATTATAAATAGTCATCATTTGATTCCCCCCATTGCTTGTCAGGGGCAGAGATCCAATGGGGGAACCACTGAATTTCTGGATCACACAGATTACAGTGCTGTAGTCAACATAACCCCATCTGCTCTCAAGGATCCATGTCAACACATGAATAGTGCAGATCAGCAGGTTATCCAAAAATCACTTCTCTTTGACTCAGATTATGTATACTCACTCTCAGATACTTATAGAATTTCTACCTGTCTAATGATTCTTGGTTTCAAGCATATTCAAATTAATGTACTGTCCTGCAGACACTATGGTAGCCATGGATGATGGTCTGGGTGGTTGGAGTAGCCAGCCAGAGCCCCCTCTTACCAAGGGCAGTCTACTCTGTGGCTTATTCACCTTGGGTAAGTGGAAGTCCACTATCATCCCAGCACACCTCTCATGCTCTGGGATTATTCAAGTTATTCCACAGAAAAAAACTATGTGAATATTAGGTGATGTTTTAAAACCACACAGCAAGAGAAGAGTGGCTTTGATTTCTTGGAGCATCCAGGTATCCATTTAATTAAAATGCAGCTGTGGCTTCCAGAGGAAAGGGCTTTCCTCTCCTGGGATGGAAATGCTGCTGGCAAAGTGAAGAGCTGCCTCCTGTGGGTGTAGTTCTTCTCTCCTAGAGTCTCAGAGTGGGAGTGAGCATGGTGACCTCAAATGGTGACTGCAGGCCATGTGCCCATTCCAGGCCAGGCAATGTGCTAACTGCATTATACACATTGCCCCACTGAATCTTCACACCAATCCCAGGGGTTAGCTGCATTGCTCTCCCCGCTGTACAGGTGATGAAAGGGTGGCTCAGGGAGAGTAAAGAACTCATTCAAGTCACACCCTAATAAGGTATTGAGCCCTACCAAAGCCCATGCCTCCCCACTCCACCAGTGGAAGTAGCACAGACCTCAGAATATACTGACCTGGTTTAAAATCCACAGTCGGATATTTTAACTCTGTGACTTAAGGCTTAATTTCTCTGAGTTCAAATTTTCTTATCTGTGGAAAGAGTTCGGTCTGGTAAAACTATTGTTCAGGGTTGTTGTAAAGTGCTTACCCCAGAACTAGGCTCATCATAGACCTCAATAAATGGGCACAATAGCATGCGGCATATGGCTGGATGTGACCCACTTAGCTCAGCAAAACTGCATCTGCTGTTAGACTGTTAGGCACAACTACAGGTGTAGGAAGTGCACCCCCTCCAGAGGCCAAAGTAACTGTCAGCTGGCAATGACTCTAGACAGGCTAACCATCTAAATGGCACCTGTCACCCTGTATTATTGCTGAAGCTCTTTCTGTCCATCCTTTTAGTTACTGTTCTAAGCAGTGTCACTCCGGGTTGCATACTGTATATGCAGGTATGGAAGACATTGATATTTTTTTAACTTCCGGAAAATTCAGTTTATGCAGTGGCCAAAGCTGCCACAGAACATCAGAACCTAATAAATCCAAGTGTGGGATTAATCACAGGAAGGAAGGAAAGATGCAGCAATTTGGGTGGAACAAAGGGACAATGATATCAGAACAACTTTGCATATACGCCCTGACTTTCCCAGCCTGCAGAGTTGGCTTTTCTTTTTCAAGCAGATCTTTACCTGTGTCTTTTCCTCTTGACCCGTAAACCAGGCACTGGAAGGTTCAAGGCATGGCTTCCAACAGGGAGGCTCTGAACAAATCTTTTCCTCTTCCTTGTGCATCACTTTATCTCAGGTTAGTTAAGACAATGATTGGGTTTCTCTCCTCTTTTTACTGATTAGAAAACGGGATCCCTGAAACTGTTCTTGCTTCTGACCTTCCCAGACTGAGTTTGGAGCAAACTTGCCAGGCCTGTAGAACCACAGCCGAAGTTTGGGTGGGTAAGAAGGGAGACTGCATCTGTGAGCTACTGGACTTTCTCTAAGCAGGGCCAAGGGCTCCACTCCGGCCACTCCAGCCTGTGTCATGCTAAATAACAACTGCCCAAAGCGTCTCTTCTCAGCCCCTCTTGGGACAGAGAATCCTTTATCACCTCTCCCCCTATAAAGGCCTTCCCAAGGATGTCTAGGAGACCTTGTAGGACCACATATATGTACTCACATTGAGTCTTCTTTTTCACCTGTGACCCCCCTTAGTCAATGTCCAGTAACCTTGAGGTTGCTTTCAGGAACTTACATTGCCCATGCTGACAATGTCCTTCATAAGGATGATGATGGTTATGCCAGGGCTGCTGTCTCCAGGCACACCCAGCAACTGCCAGCTATTGAACAAATAAACCCACTCCTAGTGCTCTGAGTTTCATCAAGCCTCTTGGAGAAACACTCCTTTCCATTTCTGGTCCTAATCTTTCCAGTCCTCTGTAAGGGCACAAAGCCCAGTGTCAGTGTAATGTAGATAACTCACCACCCCCTCTGTTATTGTTTCCTCCCCTGTCTTCCACTCAGAAACTATGACAAACTCCTCCCTTCTTCATCCATAGACAAAAGTGCCCCAAGCAGGTCAATTCATGCAAATGAAGCCTTGGGGAGTTGAGGGGACCTGACTCCACCAAGTCTCAATGTCCATACATAGGAAGCATTGGGGGGACGTCCTCTGGTGGCAGGTGTGGGCAGATTCGTCTTTCCCTTTGGAGTCTGAGACATTTGCTCATGCCTTATAAAGGGAATTTTTTGCCAATATGTCTGGGTCATGTTCTGTCTTATTTAACAAAGCAGGTAGTAGTAGCATTTACAGGTTGTCCACATTAGGTTGAACCCATTCTCAACTCTAACTTCCTTTTTCAGCGAGTTCCAAAATCTCTCTGCCTTGGCTTCCCCTGCATACCCCCACCACCAGCAGCTATCAACTTTCTTGGAGAAATAGTCCTTGCAGTTTATCAGCTTTCAGCTGTTGTTAGCCTTCCCAGAGGTACTTGCATCTCAAAAGGACACATTGGAAGCCTGCTTCACCTCCAAATTACAAAAGAATGAATCTCTAATGGTGGAAGGTCAAGCATCAGTGCCAGGCTGGTGTGAGCAAGATTTGGAGGTGGAAGTTCACCCTGCACTCTTTAAAATCATGTTACACAGGTATTTCATTCTGCTTACTGCTAAGTTGTACCCTGACCTACAGGCTGCAGAGAAAGCATGGAGTTCTAAGGGCAGGAAATACTGAAGTGGAATCAGGAGATGAAAATTCTAGTTCCAGCTCTGCCATGAGTTGCTAAAGACCCGGGGGGGGGGGGGGGGTCAAGACAGAGACCCCTGAGAAATGGCGGGTGACTATGGTCAGCCCTTGTCCTACAGTCCTTTGTATTTCATTTCTTCTGCAATGTGAGGACATTGAAAAAGCTGAATTCATGGGTTACTTTCAACTCTTTCATTCTATTATTGTGAACTCTGTTGTTGGTATCCAGAGCTATTGCCTCCAATTCTCAGAACAAACTAGGAGGCGCAGCAAAATGTATTGGGGAAGCTTGTGCTCTGACAGCTTAGGTACCCAACCCTATCTATCTTCAAGAATACCCAACCCTACTTATCTTTAAAATTTGTTTTTCTCTAAAAAAATAAAGCTTTAAATACTACCTCCTCCTCCTCTTGAGAAGCTCAAATGTTCATGATCTGCTGGTAGAAATCTTTCTTAAAATATTGCACTCAAGTTAGACTTGCAAAGAAGTCTCTCTAGCTGGGAAATAGAGAAATATCCTGGCCAGCGTTCTTCCATTATTCTTGCATATGGAAGGAACGTGCTGGTGAAATGCATCTGTGGACTAGTACTTCCCAGTAATGATTTGCAAGGCAGCCATAGACAACTGTTGTTCCTCTACCACTTTCCCCTTTATACTTCCTACCCTCTCTCTGCCATAGTTTCCCCTAGTTCTTCTCTGGTGCTTTTAAGTGGATATAAAGTTCCTGAAGTATGACTTAGAAAATCTAAGGTTGAACCTGACACCAATGTGTACAATATAAAAACTCTGTACAGCAGGTTCAAGAACTAAGAGACCTTTTTATTCCGGGTAAAAAGGGCATGAGGCTATGTGCATTCAATGCGCTTTGGAGGGTGGGGAGAATTCTCAGACTATTCTTTCCCCAAGGTCAGAGGATCTGCAGGGGAGCAACAACTTCACCTTCCTTGGTCAAGAGCAAATAAAATTCAGGAAAGCCTTCCCAAGAGATGCTACAGTGACTGCCTCTTGTGGGTAATTTTTTTAAGTGGAGAGAACACTAATATGAGGAAATAGAATCAGGGGGCAGGACACATAGCTTCAAGGGTCCTCTACTTGCCTGGTCAGTGTGGATCAATGGTTGAGCGTTGATCCATGAACCAGGAGGTCATGGTTTAATTCCCAGTCAGGGCACATGCCCCAGTTGTGGGCTCAATCCTCACTAGGGGACGGGCAAGAGGCAGCAGATCAATGATTGTCTTTTATCACTGATGTTTCTATCTCTCCCTCCCTCTCCTTTGTTTTCTGAAATAAAAATATATACTTTTAAAAAGGGTCCCTTACTAGATTGCACAGTCTATGAAATTACAATAAAGGACTAAAAAATATTAGCCAAGTTGCTGGGGTTTTCTGAAGACAGTCCATTCTGCTTGGTTGGTTTCCAGCCTCTCTCCAGTCTAGAGAGCTGGGGAGAACCATGTGATGAAGGTCCATCTAGGTGAAGGGAAGATCAAGAAGGGCTCTGCTCCACACAGTGTTAGGCCTGACCTCCACAGGAGTAGCTATCAGGGAAACACAAACTTGGGCTGGGAATATTAGCCCCTCATGGTTTTCTCAAACATGATTATGCAAAGAATAGAAATTGAGGGGGGTAGGGGATTACTAGTACTTTAATAACATATGGATTTTTAAAGAGCTTCCAAATCCTACCCTGACAAATGATCCATACCACTTCCCAGCCAGAACCTGTTGTACCTCACTCGTACTCTGACCCATACCAGGAGGTTTCCTAAAGCAGGACTTTGTGGATTCCCCAGACTTTTGGTACCTATAGCCTCCTATGACAATTTTTGTTTCTTTCCTTCCCAAGCTGTCAGGGTCTCTTCCTAACCAGTCTTTCCCCTGTCCCAAAGGCCAGGCCATGTCTCCTTCTGCTCAGCTGGGCATATTGCTGTTCTGATCCATCTAGGCCTGCCATTGTACTGCTTCCAATCTGAAGAAGTCAAGAGGTATGATTACTGTAATCCAGAGCATCAGTCTCAGGAGTCAGACAATTTTCCCAGCCTCATCCCCTCTGAGTACTCATGGGATGGATTTGAGAATTAAGAGATAGCAAACATTTACTGGGTGGTAGAAACCCCAGCCAAATAACCAAAACTCTTTAGGCTCCAGAGACAAAGGTGTTGGATGAGGGTTGAGAGAAGATTGTCAACACGCCATGCCCATTCCACATTTTAATACAGCGAACCCACAGGGCAGCACAAGATGAAAAGATCTTTTATATGGGCAATTGCTTCAGTTCAGCCAATCATCTTGGGGAGATGACTAATAAGTTCACTCTTTTTCAACCAAGAGCAAACTAATTGAGACTGCCTTGTCCCACTTTTGACAGAAGTATGCGCAGTCAGCAAAAAGTAGGTTCTTCACTCCCATTTTTTTCATTTTGCTTTTTTATGACCTCTAGTAATTTTTTAAAGTGAAGCAGTGGATAGTAAACTCTTGGAATCCAAAATGTCCAAAATGACTTTTTCACCTTCACACTTGAGTGACAGTTTAACTGGGCATACAATTCCAAGGTCAATATCTTCCCCAATCCCACAGTTTTGTGAATACAGTTCCACTGCCTTTTCGTATCTAATATTGCTGTGAAAGATATGTTGTCGCTCTCTTCTTTTTTAGATTATCTTTTTTCTTTTTCCCTTCTCTCTAGAATTTTTTTATTTCCTTTTTTTATTTTCCCTTAAACAGTTTTGTTTTATTACTAGAGGTCTGGTGCATGAAATTTGTGCACGGGGGGGGGGGTGTCCCTCAGCCCGGCCTGCACCCTCTCCAATCTGGGACCCCTTG
>NW_006290442.1:396636-397791 GCF_000327345.1 Myotis davidii
CTCACAAACCAGGACCACTGGCTCCTAACCACTCGCCTGCCTGCCTGCCTGCCTGGCTCCCAACCGCTCACCTGCCTGCCTGCCTGATTGCCCCCTAACCGCTCCCCTGCTGGTCCGATCACCCCCAACTGCCCTCCCCTGCTGGCCCGGTTGCCCCTAACTGCCAACCTGGTCACCCCTAACTGCCTCCCCTGTAGTCCTGTTTGCCCCCAATTGCCCTCCCCTGCCAGCCCAGTCACCTCTAACTACCCTCCCCTCCAGCTTGATTGCCCCCAACTGCCCTCCCCTGCCGGCCTGGTCACCCCTAACTCCCCTCCCCTGCAGTCCTGTTCACCCCAACTTCCCTCCACGGCTGGGCTGCTTGCCCCCAACTGCCCTCCTTTGCAGGCCTGGTCGCCCCTAACTACCTTCCCCTGCCGGCCATCTTGTGACCACATGGGGCTGGCCATCTTTGTGAGAGAGTGTGATGGTCAATTTGCATATTACCTCTTTATTATATAGGATTGTGATGTATCTAGTTGTAGGTCTTTTCTCTTTCATTCTATTTCTACTTGGTTATCTTATTTAATCTTGGGATTTTTGTTTTATGCTGTTTCTTGTCCATCTTCTTGCAAATTTTCTGGTGGTGGTTTTTTGTTTGTTTTTTCTTTTTCATTTTCTTCATTTCATCCATTCTATCCTTCTGAAACTTTCTTCTTGTAGACAGCTGCTGGAATATCTGAATATGTTCTCCATGTCTCAACTTTTCTTTCCATATTTTCATCTCATGATCCTTTTAGATCATATACTTAAAAGATTTCCTCAGTTTTATCTTCTAGTTCACTAATTTATTCTTCAATTATGTCCACTCTGTAGGTCCAGCCCATTTGTTGGTTTTAATATTTGGGGGGGGTGGGGGGGTAGAGAGAACATTTTAAGTTTCTGAAATTTCTGGCTGATTTTTTACAAATCTGAAGCCTGTACTTATTCCAAAAGCTCCAGAAAAATCCTGTTCTTTTTACACTATTAAAATTTCCTTGGGTGTGAACTTTTGTTTACTGTAATCAGTACATTTTTTCCACAGTATTGGTTTTTCAAACATTTTTGGTGAATTCTGGGTACATATTTATTTTTGTACCATAAAGTTCATGTTAATCTGGTCAACAGAGGGAAAGA
>NW_006290442.1:397811-404608 GCF_000327345.1 Myotis davidii
TACTATTGGGCAGGTTTTACTTTGGCCTACCCAATGTAAGTGAGGGAAGGTGCCTACTGTTGGTGTACATTTTATTTTAAAAAGTTTTACATTTGAAAAATAATTGTTAATTCATTGACATAGTAACTGATCTCAACATGTCCCAACCCCTCCCATTTTAAGTGAATGCAGAACTTGGGATCAGATGGTAAGATCTTTGGCCCCAGTTGTATGGCCTTCCTTGCCTTCCCCTAATTTCCAAGGATTGGTAAATTGAAAAAGATCCTAATGTTTTTCATTAATAACAGATATCCACATGAGCTAATGCCTGATGGTTTCTCCTGATTTCATAATGCAACTTTGTAACCCTTCTGAAGTATTAGAAAATTTGGATTCAAGAGAAGGGGATAGTTCTCTGATAGCACAGACGGATATGAAACCAGTGTTTTCCTACTCTGTCTTTGAAGTACACATAAAAGTTTAGTGACACTGTATCATTTTATGTCATCAGAGTACAAGTTTCTGGCCTGCAATTCACACTCATAATCTGGGAAGAAATTGCAGCCATCAGACACATTATGGCTTCCTACGGAATGTAGAGGGGCCCCAGCCAAGATTCTATAGAACAAATCCCTGCCTGGGCTGGCAGGGTGGATGATGGGATATCACACATAACCTCATGAAGAGTTATGTAAATAGATCATGAAGACATTGATACCACTGGAGAATTTATCAATAATGTGGCCACTTCCCCTCAACTCACCAAGCCCTGGTACTGTCCTCAAGGTCTTGCTTTCATCACCATAAAACCTTTCCTGGGGCCTTCCAGCCATTGGGAATGTTGTTTCATAAACTCTTACATTATAGATGGTATCACTCACTTTGAAACCACACCTTAGAGAGTTTTGTTCTACTTTAGACAAAAGTTACATCCAACAACTGTGATTATGCAAAATACAGCTTAAGGGGAGGAAAACACTCTCAGAAAAGGAGAATAGTCATCAATTGTCCATACAACACCCCAGCCACCAAGCTGGTTTATTACCCTTAAGTTGAATACAAAGTTAAGCTTGCTCATTAAAAATAATTCTCTTGTCCCCCCAGTTGCCCTTCAATTTGTTATGGTTATAGCCAAATAGGCTACAGTGGCAGCAAGAACAGCTAGAACTTGGCATGATGAGAAATGGTTTAGAAGAAAGAAGCACCAACCACTAGAAAAGGTTGGGGGATATTCAAGGAAAGGTCAAGTTAGGACCAAACCATTCAAAACACTGTGCTCTGTGAATTCTGTTTCTTAAGGCAGAGGAGGATATCCTTTCAAAGATCTCCATCAAAAGTATTCACATAAAATATTTTAGAACTTAAAAGGCCTTAAGAATATCCACTGAAGGGAAATTTAGGCACATGGGGCACCCCATGTCCAAACCAAGATTAATAAAAAAACTCAAGCCACCTCCTTCTTTTTTGTTGCACAGGTGCTTAGCTATGTTCTGGCCAGACATCTCAATTCTCAATTGTAAGCTTATAGAGGTCTTATTATTTTGTCTTGTTTTTCTCATTAAAGTTAGCCCAATGCTGAGCACATACAAGTTGAATGAATGAATAAACGAATGAGTGAAGGAACACATCTTACTTCTGATGCCTTTCTCTAACTTTTGTTTGTATGTTCACTGTGTTCTGGAGAAAGATTAGAAAGCAGATTTTTTTTTAACAGCTAGGAAGCCTTGTAAATAGGCACTGCAGCTCCATAGTTCTCATTAACACCCATTCTTTAGTCTCCTCATCATTTCCAGCACTACCAAAAGAAAATTAGTTCTCATCTATAGTCAGCCACACTCCAGGCTAATCTTACAAATGTAAGTTCCTGTGGTGGGGAGTGGGGTGGGGGTGGAGGGTGGATGATACAGGATGCTGATTCTCTTAAAAGTGCTGCCTGATTTCTTGAAGATCAGAGCCTGGTGGGCCCAACTCCTGAGGGGCCCTCCTCCCTCCACCACTTATCAAATGGACAGACTTGAAGCCCAGTGCCTATTTAGCTCACAATCCTGGCTGCATGCTTAGAGGCTCCTGTTCAGAATGGGCAAACAGCTGCAGACCACTTAAGAGACAGAAAGGGGAGAGCTCCAGGGAAGGCATCCTGCCTTGACTATTCCAATCAGCCCAGCCAGGAAGAACTCTGCCTGAGAAGGCTTTTGTGCAGGAACTCAACCAGTGTGCCCCATCTCATGGTTTCCTTGCATAGCATTCACAAAACTCATGCCCCAAGATAGATGGGAGAGGAAAAGTGAGGGCACAGGTACTGAGGAGACAGGGATGAGGCTCTTGTTTACATTCATCAAGCCTTGTGGACTTTCCATATAAATGCAAACCACCTCTCAGGCACTTCTCTGGTTCACTGTTCATGTATTTGCCAGTAGCACACTCTTGAAAGAAATGGTCTACCTGAGACCAGCCAGCTTAGTTTCCCATCACCCAACAGGCTCATCTTTCTGTCACTCTACATAGATGACAGGAAGATCTTTGAAGACAGGAAAAGCTTCAACCTCCCTTATTCCCAAACACTCTGACTCCTAGCAATAAGGGCTGATGTATGTTTAACCTAAACTACCCCCGCTTACAGCTGAAACCCTCTTCAAATTGCTTGGCTCCCAATAGGGCAGAAAATGTTGTGGCCTCTGCACTGGAAATTCAGTGTTGGGAGGGAGGACAAAGGAATTTTTATTAAAGTCAATCTTAAGACCAGTTACATAAATGAGCTCTTCCCTCTATAAAGATGCCTGGTTTCTTAGTAGACAAATTACATGACTCCTAAAGCTCTGCTGAGCATCCAGCCTAACCCCATTTCTTAGCAAATTATCAGAAATTCAACTTTAAAAGTTCTGACATGGAAAATGATATTGAAAAAGAGAACTTGGGGCCCAAAATTAGTCACACTTCAGCCCCGTACTATATTGCCACATGTGCAGAAGAGAGTGAGCATAACAAACAAGAGTGCTCTGGGGTGCCAGGCTCCAGGAAGGTGAGCACAGTAGCAGCCAGTTCCTTGCCCTCCCTGGGAATCAGCAGTCCAGAGCCCAGCTGCTGGTCTTCCTAGTGCGGTCAGAGGAAAGAATCCCTGTGTAGGCTCTTGCAGGACAACCAATGGGGGTGGTGTGTGCAGACTGCTTGCAGTTTATCTCCCATTCTGTTAGAGATCAAAAGCAACAAATACCCCATTCTGTCTGACAATGCAGGAGTTGGCAGTATTCTGCAGGGCAGAAGGCTGGCAATCAAGCTCAACCCCAGTCTTCAAGCAGAAGAAACCCCCAGGGATCCCTTTAACTAAAAACAAGAAGGTTCACCTTTGACCGCATTGAAAATTCAGAGAGGCTCTGACCTGCCTGAAAACTGACTTTAAAACACAAGCTAAAACCAATTTGGTGGTTAAGCTCAGTCCTTGCCTGACAGTCCCCTGAGACAAATGTCTGAAATTCTACCAGACAACCAGAATAAAAAACCATGCATTTCCTCCAGGACTTTGCTCTATACCTCCCCTCTCAAATTTCCTCTATCCCCTGCCCCCCAGTGCTACGTCTCATTGACCGCCATTGTCCCAGTACCTCAGAGACAGCTCAGGACCCTCCAAGGCCACTAGGATTGATTTACACAAAGTAAGATGAGAACCCAGTCTTCTTGCATTGAATTTTCCTTCTGTCAAGGAAGGCAGGGGATCATCCATATGTGATGAGAGTTACCTGCATGCTAATTTCAGAGGGCACCCTTCTGCCAGGGACCATACCCTTAGGGAGCTTTTGATCTGATAGGCCAACAGCCCCTACTTCCCAGAGAAACAGAAAAATAGGTAAAAGTGTTGTAAACAAATAATGAGAGGAAGAATTTGATCATCATGTGGATAGAATTCCATGTTTAAATTTGTTCATTCAGCAAATGTTTATTGACAGCCTGACATGCCAGAGGTCCTGAGCTAGGTCCCAGGGATAAAGATAAGACATGGCCCCTACCCTTGAGGAGATGCCTTGAACAGGGAAGAACACTTGAGAGAGGAGGTAACTACAACACGGCAAGAAGAAGTGAAGGCCTTGATGGGAGTGTGAAAAGACTGCTCTGAAAACATTTAGAAGCAGCAACTAGTCTCAGAGTACTCAGGAGAAACTTCCAACAGATACTTCCTAAGAACTCTCAGAAGTTATGAGGAATTAGTCAGAGGAGGAAGGCACAGGGGTAGGCACAGGGATGGGCGCAGGGGTGAACTTGGGCCTGCAGGAGGTGTGAACAGAGTGGTAGTAAGGAACTGTGGCATCTTCTGGAGAGGATGGCAGCCCAGGTGTGCTGGAGCAGAGGGCATGTATCAGGTGAAAGCTGACAGACAAGAGGCAGTGGGGGGTGAGCTAGGATAGGAGACAGTGGGTCCCATTTGCTACGTGCCTATAATGAGCAAGGTGCTTTGCTAGGGATAAAAAGACAAATACAAAAACAAAGACATGTATATATTACTTCATTTTATCCTCACAGCACCCTGTAGAAGAAGTAGGCATATTACCCTCATTCCATACACAAGAACACAAGCTCACAGAGGTTGAGTAACTTACTCAAAGTTGCACAGCAAAAATGCTGTCAGGATTCAAACACAAGTCCATCCAAGTCACACTCGTCATGCTCATAAGCTTTGGACACCCCACGTTAAGGAACTTGAACTTTATTTGAAGACATCAGGAAAGTCCTCAAGAATTTTAGGCAGAAGGATCGCCTGAGCAGATTTTCATTTGGGGAAGTTCATCCTGGTGGGTGTGTGGAGAATGCGTGTCAAGGGTCCACAGACAAGGCCAAGAAAGCAGGCAGGAGGCTGCTGCATAAGTCCCAGCATAAGATCATGGGACCTGGTGGACAGTTGTGGCAGAGGAAATGAAGAGAAGGATGTACTAACTCCACAGATAGGAGGAAGGTAGAATTGGCGGAACTAAGTGACATTTAGGGTCGGGATATAAAGGAGAATGAACCGCCAAAGATAAGTAGGAGGAGCAGAGGAAGCAACAGTTGGATTGAGTCAGAGTTGGGTCTCATGTAATGGTTATATTAGCCAGTTGAGTGGTTGGAGACAGTATTACCAAGATAGGGAATCAAGAATAAAGAGCAGATTGGGAGGTGAGGGAAGGAATTCAGTTTTGGGGATAGCCAAGAGGAGGTGCCCAATTGAGAGGAGGCTATGTAGATCTGGTCCCCAGAAAAGACCCCTGGCTTTGCTTCCATTCCATGGGGCAGCATTTGAACCTTGAAGAGAATCAGCTCTCCCAGAGCATGATGGTTGGGCATTGCAGAAAGTAGACTTGGAACTCTGGTAAATCCCAGTCATTAAGCAGAGTGAACAGAGGAAGAGGACCTCAGGAAGGAGCCTGAAAAAGGCCAGTTAGAGAGACATAGGAAAACTTAGAGACAGCGCTGTCCGGGAAGTTGAGGCAGGAGAGCATCTCAGGGGAGAAGAGTCAAGGGCATCCCACTGAGGATCTTTCCAAGTATGGGAGGCCTGAGAACTAGTCCATTTTGGCTTTATGATCCTGAGGTCAGCAGTGATTTCAGCTGAAGAGGATGCACAGAATGTTTGTGAAAGGGCAGTCTGTGAAAGCCAGATTGTGGGGGTCGAGACATGAATGGGAGGAGATGCCAGAGACAATAAATGAAGACAATGCTTTCAAGAACATTGTCTGTAAAGAGAAGCAGTGATGAGGCCATGATTTCATAGGTACCCACGTTTGTTGCAACTTTCATTGAAAGAGCCAGGAGTATGTCTCAGTGCTAATGGTAAAAAGAAATTGCTGGTGCTGAGGCAAAGATTTAGGCAATGAGAAAAGGACCATAAATGGAATACGCTCCCTCAGGAATGGGGAGGGTTTGTGGGGAAGAATTAGCTTTCTTCAAAAGAAATAGTCCTTTTTTTGGGAAGGGCGCTGCCAGGAAGAGTAGGCAGGAGGAAACAGTGCATGAGAAAGATCCCCCTCATGTACTGAACTTGACTTTGACCTTGAAGTAGAAGGTTGCTGGGAGATGGGTTGCAGACAGCCTAGTTGATAGGAAAGGAAGTGTTTAAGGAGATAGGTGAGGGTTTGCCATCATATTTGTGGGAGCAGGACATGAGGCTGGTCAGGGACCAGAGATGGACTGTGGGACAGCACCAAGGACAAAGCACAGGTTGGAAATCCTGTGCTGGCCCTAAATCCATGAGGTTGTGTGAACTTCAGCAACTCTTAAGACGCCCCAAGCAGAAGCAGAGAATGTGTTCAGCCAGATTGAGTCAAGATTGACTTTTTTGATGGCCAAAATGGGCAGACAATGGGACAAAGGTACTGCAGGAGAAGATGACAGGACCAGTCATAGAAAAGCGAGTGAGGAGTCTTGTCCTGCCGCAGAGCAGAGATGGCCAGCCCTCTGGAGCTGCTGCAGAACCAGAATCCTGTTCCAAGCTCCTAGAAGCCAATCTATATTCATTGTTCATGAAACCCTGAAGCTCTTGGGTCAAATTTTCCAGACATATACTTGTGTCGAAAACAAACTCTTGAGGACTTGGAATGCCATTCCAGAAAATTTTTTCTGTTTATAAAACTTTGCAACAGTGTTACTCTCCATGTTTTCATCCACATACGCTTGTGAATCTTTGTTCTCAGTGATGAATTTTGTTAAGTCTCGTAATAGGAGTAGCCTGACAGATGAAAGTAGTAGCTCGTGCATATCTCTGAAGGTCACGAAATATAAACCTGATGTAATATCTCTGTCATCAGTGATGCAGCAGCAAAAGTACCACTGATAATATCAAACGGAGACATAAA
>NW_006290442.1:404833-405160 GCF_000327345.1 Myotis davidii
CACAACAAAGTTTCAATTACAGAAGGTAAATAAATCCCAGAATAAAAAGAAAAAAAGGAGAGACTGGGAGCTTCAGTTGAAGGCTTGGCCAGCCTAAAGGGGGAGCAGGCATCCTGAAAATAGCCATCAGCCACTCATCCAGGCCGGCCAGGCACCCCAGTGGGGACCCGCACCCTGAAGGGGGTGCAGGCAGCCTGAAAACAGCCATTATCCCCTCATCCAGGCTGGCCAGGCACCCCAATGGGGACCCCTACCCTGATCCAGGACACCCTTGAGGACAAAAGGCCGGCCCCCACCCATGCCCCAGGCCTCTATCCTATATAGTAA
>NW_006290442.1:405480-417833 GCF_000327345.1 Myotis davidii
GTCATAAAGTTTTCTGTCAGACTATCAGTGTACATGTATACAGTAAAAAATAAATGTACTTTTCATCATCATGTACTGTGTTTTTGTTGCTCGAATGAATTTTATTATTTCTTCAATGTTCTTCACATACGTACACCTTAAGAGATATCAAGTAGGCGTAACATGTTCTCAAAAAATTAGGGTTGGCACACAGAAGAATTTTGAGTCAGAGATTTTGCTGGTTTTGGCACACACTCACAAAAAGGTTGCCCACTCCTGGTCTAAGGGTTCACAGGTAGAGGATAGAAGAGGGAAGGGGGCATGAGTGAGTCACCATTCTCAGACTCTTTTGGATAAATTCTTCACTCCTTTATGTCTTTCTCATTCCTTCCAAAAGCACAGCAGAAAATGGGAGCCCAGGTGGGGCCCTGAGTTGAGGATTTGGCTCTCTATCCCATCTCTAATAATGCAAGCATTTAAATACTCCCCAGTACCTTCATCACTACCACTTGCTTCTCCATAAAGAAACCATCATTCCTTCCCTTCCCAACCCCAACTCAGCTTAGTTCTAATCTCCCAGAGCTCAAGACACTGGTCACCATCCCTTCATTTTCAAACCCTGGACTTCACCAAATATGGCCTCAATGGAAAGCCACTAAACAAAAGCTGAGGCCTTCCCTTTATATCTTTTTCAGTGGCAGGTTTGAACTCATGTCTTTAAAAAACTCCTGCTTATTTTTAAAAGTGGGCCCTGTGTCCCAAAGCTTGTGGCAAGTCGGAACTTAGGGTCCCTTGAGTATGGAAAAGGTGATCTCGACCGAAGGAGCTTATCCCAAATCACTAGGTTGATGTTCCTCTGAAAAAGGGCTTTGGTTCTCCTCTCCTTTTAAGCCAGCCTTGGGCACAGCTGTCCACCAGAGGCAGTGATTCACAACTGTGCAGTTGCTGCATGCTGAGACCGCATTCTATGTGGGTGTTCACTTCACACCTGCCCCATAACTCCACCTAGAAAACACGTGGACACATCCATTCCAGCAGTGGTTTCCCAGCCATACCATGGAGGTGAGGCACACACAATCTCCCACTCACTGAGGAAAACAAAATGGCAAAGAGCCCAGTGAAATGGGGCAGATTGAGTCAGGCCTTCCCTGAGCTGCTCCCAAACACAAACCGTCTCCCATGCATCCCCTTTACTTCTACTGCAGGCTTAATGCTGTTCTTAGCCCTCTGAGCAAAAGGCACTTTGAGTGTTTTGCAGAAATAACCAGTTAGCTCAACTGGTGCCCTCACTATGAGATCCCAGATACCCAGGAGATGGAGGGTTTGAAATCCTCTTATCAGCCTCTCCCTGGGGCTACTGAGGTCTATGGGATGTTTGCCTTTCCACGGAGACTGCAGCATCTCATTCTCTGGCTTCTCTTGAAAGGAGTCATCCCACAAGTGTTATCTTTCTAGCTAACTGAAATTTGACACCAGAGGTTTTAATACTTCTTTAAAAAGTTGCAATTTTGATAGAATTTTTTTTTTTTTTTTTTACAAATGTATTACCTATGACCCACTCACTCCTCTGCCTTCTTAAACTAAGCACTTGGAAAATAAAGCGACCTTTTCATGATGACTCACGTGGGGGTCGTTAGTTTGAATGCCCATTGCTATGTTGAGGTCAAACCTCCAGAGTGCAGGGACCATGTCTTAGTGGTCTGTGCCCCTCGGCACCTAGGGCAGCAGGTGGCAGGAGGGATGCCGTGGCAAATGGGCTGCACTGGCAAAAACCCGCAGGTTGGCGCAAAGCCTTCCTCAACACCTGAAGCCTCTCTTGCTGTCAGGTTTTCTTTTAACATTTTTTATTAACATATATTTCACATATCCTAAAAATTTACCCTTTTTAAGGTGGTTTTTATTATATTCACAAAGTTGTGCAACCATCACCACTATCTAACGCTAAACATTTTCATCACGCCTTTAAAAGAAATCCCATACCCATTGTCACTCCCCATTCACCTCCCACCCCCCAGCCCCTGGCAACCACTAATCTACCTCTGTCTCTCTGGACTTGCCTATTCTGAATATGTTTAGAAATTGGACCAAACACTCTGTGGTCCTTGTTATCAGGACCACAGTTTTCATTTAACCCAAAGTCTTCAAGGTCCATCTGTGTCTCGGACACATTGCTACTCTTCCTGCTCCTGCTTCTGCGTCCTTTCACCGCCTCCCCTGCATTTTAATGTGCTGTGAGCATGATAACAAAATGTATTAGAAGTGTGTGCAAAAGTAGTAGATGGAGCTTGTGTAAAAATGAGTTCTTGTCAAGTGTGGGGCATTTGGGGACTTTTATTTCAGGTGCTCAGAAGTGTTGCCTGCTTGCTTCCAATTTCTTGGCTGTTTTCACAATGGCCAAGGTTTCTGGATGCAAATAGATTTCAGATAAGAAAAACGTCAATATAAGAATTATTCACTTCATTTCCATTTTGCCGTGTATTTTTACAAATGTTTGCGTAACTATTCTCTATTTTGAGCCCCTCAGCAGCACAGAAGAATTGGTAAATATAAGAAAGAGAAGAGCAGCCCTGGACATTCAGAAACTGGCATAATGCTCAAAACTGTGCCTCAGCTATCAGAACTTGGCTTGGGCAGTAGGTCATGGCATTCTGTTGGACATAATCTCACAGAGCACCAACATCAGACACAGTCGCTCTGTGGCCACAAGGGAGACAAAAAACAAGACCATTTCATAATCAGATAAAAATAAGGCCACTGTGCAAATCACAAAAATATCAAGCATCTCCCCATCCTAACTAATGCAAGTAACTGTTGCTTCTTTACTAACCACAACTTGAGCCCAATTCCATTCTTCCCGCCTTCTAAATCAGAGTGATTAAGTTGCACAATCATAGACTTACACCTGCTTACTGATATTGAACACAGAGGAAATCCTTGACTTCCTAAACAAGTTCAAATCCCTTAAGTGCTTTCTAACACTCTCGTTACTGGTGTGTGTTCCCCCTTCTTGCAATAAATTCACAAGCCCAACTTTGTTCGACTACGGGTATGTTATTTTTGGTGTTTATCTGGAGGATAGTGACAGAAATGTTCCACTGAGAGTCAGAAGAACCCCTCTCTTCCTTGAACCAAGAGACCCTCACCTCCAATATGAAACCTGTTTGGGACACCCTATAGTTCATTGCTAGGAGGTAAGCTCTGGATGAATTTTGCAATATTTCCTTAGGGCCTTTAGCTTTGCACTTATTCTGTTTTCCTAGGAATGATGTGCTAATGGACTTCATGGTTATCTGCTTAGATATGGATTGCTCCCTAGTAATGGTTGTCTAGCCTTCTAGTAACTGCTCTTATATCTGTCTAATGCCTTAAGCACGGTCTTCAGATGGAAAAGTTGACAGGAACAGCATACACACAGGCCCAAGAAGTCCATCCTTGAGCTGGTCTCTGGGGAGAAGGAATTCAAATTTCAGATCAGCATCCTTTGGGACAAACTTTAACCCAGGTCACCATTTCAAAACCTCATAACAACTTCTTCCCCAGCCTTGTGTTTGTGTTGTCCCAGGGAACTGCTTTTTTAAAGTTTTGTCTGCCTGGACTCTGGAGGACTTTTAGACAGTCAAACTGGTGGTAATCAGCCTTTGACTTTTGACCGTGTTCCAGAGACACAACTTAATACACTATTCTTGTTCCCTTGGGGTTTTCTAAGTTTAAAACCATACTCTCTGGGCCAAACATCTGCTGTTATCGTGTTAACTCATCTCCTTATTTCTCTAACACAATGTAAGAGACAATTTGGAATTGCAATGGCCACTTGGGGGAATTTTGACATGAACTAGATTGTTAAATTTCAGAGGTACTGTACAAAGAGTGAAGAAATCCTCACAAAAACCTGGTCTTAACTAAAAGAGATCATTTCATTTAATGTAAAAGATACATTACGTTCTCCTTTGTTTCCATACTCGGGGGATTAGTAAGTGCTGGCTTTTTATCATACAGCTTGATAAAACTGTCAAACACCCAAACTATTGTCTAAAACAGTATCTTTCCAGTATATATGTCAAAATCTATTTTTCTATAACTAACCTTTTTTTTTAACCTCACTTTACAGAAGGAACGCTAACCTTAGAGTGATAATTTCATACCTATTGGAAGCCAGCTCCCTCTAATTATTTTTGCTTGTATCCATCTATTTTCCCATCTCTTAGAAAATTGTAAAGGCAACTGATCAAAAACATCATTCAATAGTTGGGTACACATTCTAGGAATATCTAGACTCAAGATAAACTCTCAAAAATTCCTGAAAAGGAAATTATTCAATTGTGTTTCTGTTTGTGAACACAAAAAGATGGTTTGTGTTTTTTTTTTAACTCCATGTCTGAGATAATAAGAAAAGGTTTTAACTCCAAGATAGTCTTGGGCTTGATTCAGAATCTCTAAATTTTATTTTACCAAAACCAAAGAATGTCAGTACAATATTTTGCTTTGATTAAGGCCATAGTTAAAGTTCTCATGATTCAAGCTTCCTAAGTTTTCTATATTGGCTTTATGATATAGGTTATGCTGTTTTCATAAAATGTTTAAAAATAAAATTATATATACACTAGAGGCCCAGTGCATGGATTCATGCACCGGTGGGGACCCTTGGCCTGGCCCGAGGGGATTGGGCTGAAACCAGCTCTCCGACATCCCCCGAGGGGTCCTAGATTGCGAGAGGGCACAGGCCAGGCTAAGGGACCTCACCAGTGCACCGACCAGGCCTCTAGTATGCATATAAGATCTTTGGTTAATCTCTTCCAGCCCTTCCCCCTCCCCATTTCCCTCTGAGATTCATCAGTCTGTTCCATGCTTCCATGCCTATGGTTTCTACTCTGGCGCTGAGCGTCTGCCCCCTGGTCAGTACGCATCATAGCTACTGGCTGGTCAGCTGGTCACTTAAGCTTTTATATATATAAATATATATGTGAAGTTATAGTCAACAAAAAGAGTCATGACAATGCTTGGTTGGGGATGTGCCCAGGGCCTCAAGATTCCACTTCATGTGCATGTCATCTGCTGCTTGTTATTGGCAGGTCTCTTTTCTCACTATAAGCTCCCTTACCTCACTCCTCTTTTGACTCCCTACAGTCTTCTACCACTTAAGAAAAAAAAAACAAAAAAACTCTCGTGTTTTCCTTCAGTCTTAGCTAGTAGCTACAATTTAACTGATTATTGACAAAATAACCCTTCTTTAATATTTAAGAAGGTAGATTTCCTTCTGCAGGTCCCTCTGGTTCTTAAGTTTCCCTGACATGATTCCAAATTTGAGTTTTTAAAAATTGAACCTTGGCCTCACTTCAACAAGATGTTTCTGCTGAGATTATTACAACCATATCAGCAAAACCTAACCCATTGGGAATGGGAACTAATACTGCGACTCCTCTAGCTACAAGAGTTAGTATGCTCTTGCTCTGCAGTAACTATTTGACTCTACTCATAGAATCTGCCCATCTCGAGGGACAACACATTGGTTCACTCCTCTTGTGCTCAAGCACCCCACTAGAGGATTAGTTGTTATGTGGACATCAGGCTTACACCCATCTGCCAGCACACTGATTTACCCTATGTATTACCATCCCTTCACTGGATCAAGTTTCCTTGAAAAGTATACTCAGAAACCTCCACAAGATGCAAGCATAGAGCACTCCATGCATACTTGGGAAACCCCATATGGTTCCTACAGTAGGGATTAATGTGCTGAGAAAGGTAATCCAGACTTGTCTCTGGCCCTAACAGATATCACAAATGCTAGCTACTTCTGCTTTAGAAATCCAGGAGATCAGTTTACCCTTCATTAGCCAGACTTGGCTAAACATGAATAATCACATAGCCCTGAATTTCTCCTTAGGTAACCAAGGAAAATTTTATATTAGAGCAAGCACGTCTTGCTATCCCTATGTCAATACTACAGGATGAGTGGGGAATGTGTGACTAGGCAAAGAGAAAGCCATTTGGAGTCTAGGACATGTTTTCATTGTCTGAGTTTTATAATCTGAGCCCCTTGATTTTGAGGCCTGTTACAAGAACTAACCATCCTTTCATTTGTAATGATTGCCTATGTTGCAATTGGTTGATATATTCTCCCCAGGGTCTTTGATGCTACTGTGCAACCATTAAGTCACAGGGGTCAACAATTCATCTCACAACAAAAGAACCTGACAAACACTGACCCTTAGTCCAACTACACACTACATTCTCTGAACACCATCCTGATCCTGATCAGCAAAATTCAGCAAGGGCCAGGCAACATCTGGGTGTCAAAGATTAACATCCTGCAGCTCGACTCTGTCTCCCTTGGCCAAAAAGAAGAGTCTTTGACTAGAGGGCATTGGCATATTAATTTATCTAATTTTTCAGAAAAAGGCAACAGAGGCTCATAGAGGTTAAGTAACTTGCCCAAGCTCACACTGCTAACCAACAGCGACGTCAGAACTGGAACCCAGGTTGCAGGACTTGGCTTCGGGTCTCAACAAAAGTGCATCCTATCAAGTTGCCTCTGTCAGCATCAATGAAAGAGAAGAGGAACTTGGGGATCATCAGAACTTCCGTGCCAGAGCTCCCAGCAGCCTTGCGCAGGCCCATAAACCTGCAGAATGTCCGAGCTCAGAGGAACGTTAGAGTCTATGCAGTCTAAACTTTCAGGTGACAGATCAGGAGACTCAAGGCCAGAGAGGGAAAGGGACTTGTTCAAGATCACACAGCAAATTAGGGGCAATATCCAGACTTGAACTGAGATCACCAGCACTTGGTGCACTGCAGCCTCCTACCCTCCCCAGCGGCAGTTGTAGTCATCCCACCTGGTTGCTACAGCATGTGACTGTGTTCTGCTTTGGGGTCCTTCCTTTTAGGAAAAAACATCTGCAGACTGGGTGGTCAGTTTCTCCCTTTCAGTCACATGAAATTTCTCTCTTGGTACTTTATTAGAAGCTTTCTCGAGATTTTTTAAGTGTATAAGGCTATATCAGCCACAGAGGTTAACTATGAAACAATTCAACTTTCCTGTGTGCATAGTTCTCCACAATAAATAGAGATGAGGAAGCAGCAAGTACAACATTAGCAGGAGGGCAAGCCAAGATTACTTTTTCTTTTGAGCAGGCTCAAGTGATCCTTAAATTCACCCATACAATTATCTTTTAAGTTCAGTCTCCATACTGAAATTCCAAATCTCAGAGTCTATTTATAGTCAGATAATCATGCTATTCCCCTGCTCAAAAACTGTGATTTTTCCCTATGCCTTCAAAATAAAATCACAAATCCTTTGCTTTTTATCCAAGGCTACCAGTGAGCTGGTTTAAATCTACCTCTGGTGCTCACGTGCACTCTCTCCTCCTCTTCAAGTGCTCAGGCACCTCCAGCTGATCACAGGAGAAATAGCCGCTTCTCTTCCTGAACCCTAAACATGTTACCTCTCTCTTCACAAGTCATTTTCAACCCAAATACACATACTGAAGTATATGTGTCTTTTTCCCTTAGGGGCATGCTATTTTCTTATCCCCAACTCCCAACTATCAGAGAGCCCAGTGCATGACAGGTCTTATTACATATTGAATACATGAATGAGAACTTGCTAGGAAAAATTACATTTATTCTCCCCCTTCATGTCTGGGTAGAATTGACTACCACTAAAGAGAAAACAGATAAAAAAAAACAGAAAATCTCTTGAGGTTTTCTCAACAGAATATAAACATAATATAAACATATCAACTGAGATGGCAAGTTGAAGAAAGTGTGACACTGCTTTATTTTTAGGATTGTTTTCCTTAAAGAAGTACACTAAAGAATAAGAAATACATTACAAAGTTGAGAAAATGCTATTAACTATCTTGATGGTTTGTGTGTACTTTTTAACCAGGATTCATGGCTGGGGAAACAAAAGAACCCCTTTGTCTGTATAATTTTGTTCCCTACCTTTATTGCTTTAAATAGGCAAGATGTGGTTTGCATTCCTTTCACCACTAATGTTTGCTTTTTGTCCCTGAACAAAAATAACTTGCCCTCAAAGGTTTCTCTCAAAGGTTGTTAATTTTGCTTGCAAAGATCCCCTTGCCCTTATGCATGCCACGCACTATAAGGAAGGTCTTGAGTGTTGCTAATGGAGGTTCCCTCAGCCCCATATATTCTGTCATAAAGCAATAATAGGTAGTGGGGTTATTTATGTTAAACACCAAATAAGAGTGGAACTTGGGCAGTGATTCATGCTTTCCATGTCTTTTCCATTTGTACTAGTCCGGCCTAACAAATACATTCCTGTGACTTAACTGGCTTCTACTAGTTCAGCCAAGAAGCAGCAGTACTTTTTGATGTTGGTTACAGTCAGGGGACTGTTGACCCTCCCCAAGGATTTTAATTTCTTTGCATACCCTCTTCTTGGCTTCTGACCCTGCCAGCAGCTCTGCATAGGCATTCATATCGTAGCACATAGTAGGACTCCTGATGAGAATAAGTGAAAGGCCTCAACTCCCTTCTCTGTCTGAAACTCAGACTGCACATGAGAGGACTTCCTGCTCCAAGACAGGAAGGAGGTGATCTCGGAGAAAAGAGGTTCTGCCCAATGAGGTCAGGGCAGGGCTGTTGGAAGTTTCCGTTAATTCCGTTGGGGCAGGCAAGTGGCAATTGGCAGTTAGTTCTGAGGCTGAGCTGAGGACGCTGGGATGGATGGATTCTTAAATAGCCCTTATATCATAAGCCTCATTTGTGCCCAAGGAAATGAGAAAAGGGATATTTGCAAATAATGCCAAAACCTTTTGTTAGTCTTTAGCTTCCATATCCTTCCCAAAAACTTTAGCCCGAGTGTTAAACAGTCCAACTTTTCACCTTTTTCCCATTTCTTCATTGCAGAGGTCCTTGCTGGCAAAGCAATCACTTTTAAGTGGGAAAGATAATGGGTTGTAAAAGTTTTCCCAGCCAATTTACAGAAAGCTTTGTTGGAATTAGCTTATGGATCTCTGAATCTTAGCTAGGTTTGTTGGGTCAGGGACCTTGCTAACTTATTGGCTCAAGAACTGACAGAGAAGGTGTTTTCTAAATGCTTGTTGGCTGGATAAGCAAACAGCTAAATGAAATTTTATCTGAGCCAAAAAAAAGTGCCTTTTCTAGCACAGAAGTTGAGATGCCCAACATCCTCAATGCCACACATGCTGGAAAAATGCCAGTCTGTCAGCCTCAGGAAAAAGTGGGCAGAAAGAAGAACTCCTAAAGTCTAATGCACGGTATTTCCCTCCTCCCTTTCCTGACCCCACTTCCACTGTGGTGCAAAAAATCCCAGCGAGGCCAGTCATCCAAAGAGCAAAGCAGGAGATAAAAGAATCAAAGAATCATTCTTTGCTGTGGCCATTTAGAAGGCTCCTGGAAAGCTGGCTTCTCCCTACACCATTGCTCCATGAGCATGGTGGTGACAAGCTTGGGCTCTGAAATCAGTATGCCCCCAAATCTGACTCCTGGGTCCTCTTACTAGATATGAGATTTTGTGTAAATTACTTAGCCTCTCTAAACCTCAATTTCCTCAATTTGTAAAATAGGGATAATACTGGGTAAAGCACCAAGCATAATCTCAGGAATATAGGTAATGCTCAATAATTGTTTATTATTATTATTATTATTATTATTATTATTATTCCTGCACTCCATTCTGTTATTTCCTTCTTTCTCTTCCTCACCATAACCCCTAATTGAATGATTGCCTGCAAATAAAGACTAGAGTGATCAGAAAAACCAAGGTAGTTTTAGACAGCCAATAAGTACTGACAAGTCTGAGAGCAGACAATGCAGCCCCAACAACTGCTTGGTCTTTTGTAAAACACAATTAGAGGCTGGTGATGTCCGTAAGCCACATAGATTCCTAAGAACGACAAAGATGTGTGTGTATTCATAGAGTAACTCCTGACCCTTTAAAAGAAAGCAAACCTTTTTTGTTTCCAGGACGTCTCAAATGGCACCCAGATCACCAACAGCATGCTTGAGAGCGGCAATGCCACCTGGAGAGCTGCATGGCACCTTGAGTCTAGCTAGGCCTGTGAAGTGAGATAAGTCACTTTACACACTAGAGCAGTGGTTCTCAACCTTCTGTCCCTTTAAATACAGTTCCTCATGTTGTGACCCAACCATAAAATTATTTTCGTCGCTACTTCATAACTGTAATGTTGCTACTGTTATGAATCGTAATGTAAATATCTGATATGCAGGATGGTCTTAAGTGACCCCTTTGAAAAGGTCGTTCTACCGCCAAAGGGGTCACGACCCACAGGTTGAGAACCACTGCACTAGAGTCTTAGTCCCCTTGTGTGTAAAACAAAGGAGTTGGATTAGACGTTCACTAAAACACCTTCAAATTTTAAGCCTGAAGCTTTAAATGGTTCTATGATTGTCAGAGAGGATCATAGAAAAGTAAAATACACAAAGCTTAACCTCCCAGAGGGACAATAAAATGGGTTAATTTGAAGTTAACTATAAAGTAGTATAGTTTGATGTAATGTTATGGCATTGGGAGGTCAGAGGGCTTGGCCCCCTCAAACTCCTTCTCAACAAATGTGGCACCTAGAACAGCCTGAGGGGAGGCCAATCGATTCCATCCTACCCCAGCTCTGAAGATGCCTTGTAGTGAGTGCCCTTGAAGAGTGCACTCAAATACTGGTAGAGCTGAGATCTAATGGCATCTCCTGTTCATGAGAAACCTCTTCTGCAAAATAAAAGCTTAGAGAGGATTCCTTTGTTCTCTAAAATGGGTGGTGGCACAATCCCATCTGGACTCTATTTCTCTGGCCTTAGTGTTTCCATGGCAGGTGTAGTCAGAAAGTCCCATTCCCTCACTTTACACCCCTAGGAGGTGAGCCACACCAAGAAAATACAAGTCCGTTCCACTTTTTTTAAGCCTTTAAGAGAGCCTACAGCTTCTGTCTGTTGTTCACCTACTTAACCTGGTAAAGGGTTTCAATTCTTTCTGCCTGATAATGTTCTTTTATATATATATATATACTAGAGGCCCGGTGCACAAAAATTTGTGAACTCGGGGGGAAGAGGGGTCCCTCAGCCTGGCCTGTGCCCTCTCATAGTCTGGGACCCCTCAGGAGATAACGCCCTGCTGGCTTAGGCCTGCTCCCGGGTGGCAGAGGGCAGGCCCAATCCTTAGGTGCAGACCCTGGTCGGGCTCAGAGCAGGGCTGCTTGGGGAGTTGGGGCACCGGCCCTGTCATGCACAGAGCAGGGCGATCGGGAGGTTGTGATGTCACCC
This sequence comes from Myotis davidii, assembly GCF_000327345.1. Lineage (NCBI taxonomy): Eukaryota > Metazoa > Chordata > Mammalia > Chiroptera > Vespertilionidae > Myotis > Myotis davidii. The sequence goes on from NW_006290442.1 coordinate 416,722, forward strand.
TCAGTCATGCTCAGGGTAGGGCCGAATGGGGGTTTGGGGCACCGTCCAGTCACACTCAAGGCAGGGTTGATGGGGAGGTTGCGGCGCCACCCCATCACGCACAGAGCAGGGCCAATCAGGGGGTTGGGGCGCTGCCCCCTGTCATGCACAGAGCAGGGCCCATCAGGGGGTTGGGGAGCACCCTCTGTCACTCATGGTGACAGTGGTGGTTATGGTAAGGAGTGGTGTGTGTGTGTGTGTGTGTGTGGGTGTGTGTGAATAAATAGTATTCAGCCATGAGAAAGAAAGAACCCTACCATCTGTAACAACATGAATGAACCTGGAGGATACCATGTTCAGTGAAATAGTCAGAGAAATACAAATACTTTATGTAGAATCAATATATAAATTCTAAAAATAAAAAGGTCAAACTCATAAAAGCATAGAGTAAAATGGTCCTTACCAGGAGCTAGGAGGCTGGAAAAATGAGGAGATGGCAGCCAAAAGATACAAAGTTGCAGTTATGTGGAATGAATAAATTTAGAGAGCAAATATACAGCATGATGACTACAGGTTATAGCACTGAATACTGGAAATATGCTGAGTAGATTTCAGGTGCTCTCATTATAAAAAGAAATGGTAATGAAGAAATATGTTAATTAGCTTAACTCAAAATAATTACACTATATATGTATATACCTATCAATCACATTGTTCTAGACCTTAATATGATTTTTATTTAAAATACTAGAGGCCCGGTGGACGAAATTCGTGCACTGGAGGGGTGGGTTCCCTCAGCCCAGACTGCCCCTCTCACAGTCTGGGAGCCCTCAGTGGATGTCCTACTGATGGCCACAGTCTGGCAGCAGAGGCTCAGAGCAGGTGTCCCATGTGCGCGCGTGTGTGTGTGTCTGTCCTCTAGGGCCTGCCCCCAGCTGCGCCACATAGGCTCGAAGCAGTTGCCATGTGTGCGTGTGTGTGTCCCCACTGGGGGTCTGCCAGCAGCCACATTGGAGGCTCAGAGCAGGCACTGTGTGTGTGTGTGTGTGTGTGTCTGCTGGGGGCCTGCCACCAGCCACACCATGGAGGCTTGGAGCAGGCGCCCCTCTGTGTTGATCTCTCAGGTTCCTGTC
>NW_006290442.1:418280-424666 GCF_000327345.1 Myotis davidii
TGGGATTTATTTACCTTCTATAGCTGTCACGGGAGCTGCGAGCCGGCTCCAGCTCTGAGGCCCGGCTCCAGCTCTGAGGCTGTGGCTGGCTGAAAGCAGGTATCTGGGTTTGTTTAACTTCTATAATTGAAACATTGTTGCCATCACTGCCGCTCTAAGCTCTGAGGCCGAAGCTGGCTGAAAGCAGGTATCTGGAGCTTGTTTAGCTTCTATAATTGAAACTTTGTTGCTTAGAGTGTAGCTTAGAGGCCGGCAGCGGCAGGCCGGGAATGTTGGCTTCCTCCATCACTGGAGCAAGAAAGCCTCCTGTTCACTTCAGCTGCCTGGCTGCCTGCCACCATCTTGGTTGGAAGTTAATTTGCATATCCTGCTGATTAGCCAATAGGAAGGGTGTTGGGGTTATGGTCAATTTGCATGTTTCTCTTTTATTAGATAGGATTTTTCCCTCCTTGCTCAATACTTATTCAATGGGCCACTATCCATGTTTCAGCCTTTTACATCTGACTTTCACTGCTATCTCTCCTCTAGGCCAAGCCATCTCAATCCTATAACCCTTCTCTGGAGGGGTCACCTTATTTATCACTCACATTTCTTGAGTTTTTATTCCTACTCCTTTGGATAGATTCAGAAGGTCATCCTAGCCATTTCATGAAAAAACAAACAAACAAACAAACAACCTGTGAATGGGGGAACAATTGGGTTAGACAATGAATCATTCATGATGTTGAATGTATGCTTGCACGTCATGATTTTCCATTGGGTAGGGAAGTTTTGCATGGGGCTCCAGAGATTTGGGAATCCCCTGAAATTCTATAGCATTATCATGGATGGATGTGTGGCTGTTAATTATTTTTTTCTTGGGATGGGGATCCATAGCTTTCATTAGCTTCTAAGAGAGGCCCATGATCCAGAAAAATGTCAAGAACACTTCATGTAATGGCTCTGTCCCCTAAGTTAGACAGTAGCTAGTCATCCCGGCAGAAATTGTAGCTTGGGTCAGAGATGATGGTGAAGCTAAAGGCAGGGCAGTCAAGGGGAGGCTTCCAGCTCCTCTCTCCTGGCCTCATATATGAGATAACCCCAGTCTCCTCTGAGAGGGTGGTAGCGGCAGGGCAGCCCTAGCATGCTTTGACGTGGTCATTGGGAAATGTAGTTCAAAGGACAGAGGAAAGCAACATTTCCTGAGCACCTAGTTCACAGCCAGGAGCTTGCTAGACTATACAGCTTACGTACCTTTTCTTGCTTCATCCTCACACATTCTCTGTGAGGTGAAACTTATTATCCTCATTTTACAGATGAGGGAACAGGCTCAGAGAAGTTGTGAACTTCCCTTACGTCATATAGCTAGCAAGAGACTACTGAATTTAAAACTTTATGGTCCAAGGTTTGTGGTCCTTTTACTATATTCTGCAGCCCTGTCACATCTCCTGTGTGCCGGTGGAGTGGGAGGAAGGGCACAGACCTGACCCTAATCCCTTGGAGATTCTGGTTCTCATATCTGCAAAAGGGAGATTCATTCAGGCGGCCCTTCTTCTTTTTTAAAAAAAAAAAAATATATATATCCCCAGGCCGATGCTCTAGCCACTGAGCCAAACCGGTTAGGGTGTTGCCCTTCTCCTTATCTCGCCGTTTGTCAGAGAGTGGTTAAGGGGGTCAGGAGGACCTAGCCAAATTTAGTTTAGCAGGCTCGGCTCCACCATCCCTCCCCAGACCCTCCACTACCAGAAAGGGGGGAGGGGGCTGGAGGTTAAGGCCATCGGCCAGATATGCCCTTAGTACTACAAAGCCCAGAGAGCAGGTGACTTCATGACCTCCTCTCTGTAAATTGGGGTGATAGCTCAGACATGATTAGGAGAAAGGCCCTGATTGCAAAATGGAATTGCAGCACCGAAGGCCCCAACAAACAGCCCTCACCAGGCATGTATCAAAGCCTCCACACTGCTATGTGAATGGCAATTTTTGTTCAGGGTGGCAAGGGCAAAGGGAAGGATGGGGAGGACAGAAGCAGAAGGGTAGAGCCCCTCCTCTCAACCAGCTCACGCACCCCCTCGGTCATATCTGGGAGTCCTTGTGTTCTACGTTATGTACCTACCCCCAGGCTTGGGGGTACCTTCCGCCACCTCCATCCTCCATTTCCACCCTGCCAGCCACAAAGGATGAAGTGGTTAATCCTAATGTTCTGGTGAAGGACTGGGAGCCATTCATTCCCTTGAAACTTAGTTTCCCACTTGAGAAAGGTCAAACGCACTCCTCCCCTTTCCTCAAATGCTAAGCCATGAATGACTTCCTCTGTGGTAGGGTTCTCTTCCTTTCCAGCTCCCTTCAAACCCCCACCTCTCCTGCTCTAAAGTGCTTTCACACAATGTGGGCTTTCATTAAGATCAATGATTCATTTCCCATCAAACTTTAAATATTCCCCTCTGAAATGAGTAATTCTGACTTTGAAGGGAGCGTGCGGTGACAGCCGTGCCTTTCTCTGGTTCCTGCTGCCTCCTACCATCCCCATCAAGGCCTTAAAAGACAAGTGGGAGAAGCCTCAATTAGTGCACCCAACACTGAATCAGGAGCTTAAGTTGCTGGATAGGGCTTGATGCAGGCAGGTGGGCCCAGCAAACACTGACCACCCTCAGCTGGAGGCAATATGGCATGGGGTAGGGACTGCATGTGAGAACTCTGACCATCCTTTCCAGCTCCTACTTTTCGGAGTCTATTAAGGGCCTTTGGTGGGCATGTGTGGGGACTCTAGTACCCAGGGCTTTTCCACACACAAACAAAGAGGTGTGTATGGCTACATCCCAGATTTGGCGGACACTATTAGAAAGAGATTCAGAGAGTCTGCACACTGGCAATTGACCACGGTGTGGCCTTGGCCCTAGGTCCCAGTTCTCTCACTGTGCAATCTTTTCTTAAAACCTCTGTTCCCTCTGAAGAAAGCAGCCACCGACCATTCCTTACACACTGGTCACCGTGCTTTGTACCCTGTGACACCGCCATCCTGGCTACAAATGTTTGTGCCTGGAATTAGTGCCTGAGCCAATAGTGGCCACCTTGAGACCAAATAGCACCTCATGAGGTGGCCTTGCTGGGGATCCAGCCCTGAGAGCCCAAAAGTGCCCTTCTTCTTAAGGAATTAAAAGAAATTTAGAGATACTGACTGGAGAGCAAAGAAACAGCAAGACGCACTGGAGGGACATTGAGCCGGACGAGATGAAAGAGATGGCAAGTGCTAGAGGCAGAGACCAAGCCATGGTTAAGAGTTGGTGTTTGGCACCTGGGCCCTTTTGAGCTCCCATGCTGGTCCAATACTCTGTGAAGCTAAGAGCTAGATAGTTGACTCCTTGTATATCCATCCCTTTACCTGAGCTGGCCAGAGTCTATCACTGCTTCTTAATACCTGGAAGAGCCTATCATATATTTTTTGAAAAACACATGAGCCAACACGCATCGAGCTCAAGACAATGCTCCTCCTGAGGCTGGGATCACATTTCATGGATGGAGTGGGGCAGGTGTGAGAGCCCAGACTTGGGTATTGGGCCTAAGAAATGGACTTATGTGAACAACAATACAAGGGTACCTGGCATAGCAGGACGCAAATTGTAGGGGACTTGATATGAGCTTTGTGGGTGGAACGAAGAGAGTGGCTGAGCCACAACAGCCCCTGGAGCTCAGGTCTCAGCTCGTGGTCCAGTCCTGACTGTGGGAGGTTGAGCTCAGAGAAGGGAGTTCATCTTCAACCGATGCCCCCTGATTCTGTGCTCCCCAGTTCTTAACCCAGACACATTACCGCCCAACCCCACTTCAAGGTCACATTGGCATGTAGAGTACAGCCTCTGGAATTTTCCAATAGAAGGAAAGGTCTTTGAGGTCAGGAACCATGTCCTCCCTCTTCATGGCCTCAGCAGCAGTGGCCTTTAAACTACTCAAGCTTTGCAAGAGCTGGCCCAGGAGTCTGTATTTCCAACAAGTCCTCTCACCTGCTGATTCTAATACTCAGCCGGCATGTGCAAACTGCCACCCTTCAGGCCCGCCACCCAGTGGAAGCTAAGCAAGCAACTTGGGAAGAGAAATCCTGGAGATGATCTTTGGTCATTAAAATATGGTCCCATCCAGGAGTTTTTACATCTCTCCCCATGAGGCTCTAAACTCTGAACAAGTGGGTATGTGTTTTTTGGTTTTTTTTCTTCAAAATGCCAGCAAACTGTTGTTCTGCTTATTATATATGGGGCTTGCTGAGCAATTCTCTGATTAACACTCGCCCCCCGACCCCCACGCATGCTTTCCCCCAGAAATGCTTGCTTCTCAGGTCTTTAGGTATTTCTACAGCATCCTCTAGGGAAGCCAGCACTTTGCCAAAGTGACCAGGGCTGTGGTTTTAACTCTCCTCTGCCCTTCATGATCCCCAACATTAAGTTCTCTGGCTGGGACATCCGGGACACCATGGGAGGGGAGACGGTAGCAGGTGTGTTTGAATAACAAGTTGCTTCAGGCTATGGAGTGGCCCTTCATGTAACAGTCCTCATGTGAGCTGGTAGAAGTATCAGAGTCCTGGGAGCCACCAGAAGAGGCCACCTGGCCCAGCCTCTGGTCCTGGACAGGAGAAACCCCAACCTAGGGCAGCTTCAGAAGAGACCTCTCAGGATATTAGCTCTTGGATCAAGCCAGTGGGGAAAATGCAAGAAAAGCATGGCTAGGAATAATTTTCAAGCTCCATTTCAGATTCTTCTAAAATGCCCTTTGTTCTTGCATGTTGCCAGTATGTTCTCTTTTCATGGTGTTTGAATGCAACCAACAGCAAGGTTCCTCATAGTCTCAACTCAGCTGTCCAAAAACCAAGCAGGCCTGGCATTCTCTCCTTTAAAAACATGGCAGGTCACTGGAACGATGTTTCCATCTTAGCTGTCATCAATAATTTTGACTTGGTGTTCTGCAGCTTATGTATCTAGAGAAGCCACATCTATCTTCTCTCCTCCCCAACTACCAGACAGAAAAAATATCCACAAGCTTCTTCTGAAATGCCCTGAGGCACAATAGAGCCAAGAGACAATTAAGGAAATCAGCAACATCAAGGCAACCAGTTAAGGCACTTCCCCTGGAAAATGCTCTAGCCAGAGGTTTCTTTGGAGTGAGCCAAGGTGCGGGTGGAAACGTAGATTTCTTACATAATCCTAAGTTTCTCTTCTCCCACAGAGGGCTGAGCATAATGTGTGGCCTAACTGAATGGGAAAATCCACATGGTTCTCTTAGTTAACCAATTCTATTGGAGGTCTAACTTTTAAAGCACTAAGGCGTAACTAAGCACAATTAAAATCATTGTAAGCCAAGCAACTTGAGAAAATAGGTAGCCTCCTGGCTGTTGGCTGGGCAAAAAAAAAACAAACTTATAAACCAACAATAAATATGCCCACAATAGTAAACTCTTGTTCACCCCAAGTACACCAAGGATCTTTTTGCAGGTGGACCTGTGTCAGACACTTAACAGTGGGGTGTGGTAGAAAGAGCACTGGACTGGGAATCAAAAGACCTGGGTTCTTGATCTGGTTCTGCCACTACTGTCTGTGAGACTCTGAGCAGGTTACTTCCCCTCTCTGGGATTACATGTGCTCATCTGTACACTGAAGGGGTTAGGTTAGACCATCTCCAAGGGCCCTTCCAACCGGAAACCTTGAATCCATGAGGATTTCCTTGGCAATTCGTGAGCTCATCACATAAACAGCTCCTGTTCTCTCAGGACCAATACTTGCCACCATTTATGTGATGAAAGTAAAACAACACTGATGCTTTAGGTATTTCTACAGCATCCTCTAGGGAAGCCAGCACTTTGCCAAAGTGACCAGGGCTGTGGTTTTAACTCTCCTCTGCCCTTCATGATCCCCAACATTAAGTTTTGCAAGGGCTGGCCCAGGAGTCTGAATTTCCAACAAGTCCTCTCACCTGCTGATTCTAATACTCAGCCAGCATGTGCAAACTGCCACCCTTCAGGACCTGGCACCAGGCCTGCCACCCAGTGGAAGCTAAGCAAGCAACTTGGGATATTGGCTGGGCAAGCCTCCAGGATGTTGGCTGGGCAAACACAAACTTATAAACCAACAATAAATATACCAACAATAGTAAACTCTTGTTCACCAAAGTGACCAGGGCTGTGGTTTATAAGTTTGGTCATCCCTGGGGCCCCAAAGCCCTGCCAGGGTCAACAAGAGCAAAACTATCCTATCTAATAAAAGACAAAAAGGATAATTAACCATACCTCCACTACGCTTCCCATTGGCTAATCAGCAAGATATGCAAATTAACTGCCAACAAAGATGGTGGCTGGCAACCACGCAGCTGAAGCAAGCAGGAGGTTTGCTTGCTCCAGTGATGGAGGAAGCCAAGGTTCCCTGCCTGCC
>NW_006290442.1:425170-449044 GCF_000327345.1 Myotis davidii
CTTGTCGAGTGCACAAATTTTTGTGCACTGGGCCTCTAGTTTTCATAAGAAAACTAAGATGTTATTTGCCTTTGCCACTGTGTTGACACTGAGGGTGGGTGGCCTGCTGTGCCTGCAAACTTGCAGAAGGAAAAAGAAGCCACTTTCACTTAGGAATGTCCTCAGTGAAGCAGTAAACAGTAATTTTATTAAATCTCAACTCCTGAGATTTAAAATATTCACTGTGAGTTGAAGCTTGGCACTGGGGTACCCCTATAGTGACACCCCCTGGTCTCACCAATACCACTGCTGCTCCCCTTCACTCCTCGGCCACAAATGAGACAAGTATGACTGACTGCCCCTTCAAAGTTGTCCTTATCAGAGTCAGGTGTTGGAACGAGTTATCTCCTGTCTCTATTTATTCTAAATGAGTTTAATCTTGAAAGCAAGATTGCCATTAGAGTGCAGTTTGCAACAAGGAGCATCCAGGTTGATGGGAAAACAACAGCACAGATATGGGACACAGCAGGGCAAGAGTGATCCCGGGCTATAACGTCAGCATACTATCTTGGAGCTGTAGGTGTCTTACTGGTTTATGACATTGCTAAATATCTCACATATGAAATTGTAAAGTGATGGCTGAAAGAACTGAGATATCACGCAGATAGTGACATTGCTATTATACTTGTGGGCCATTGCGTCATTTAAGGGCAGTTTCTACAGGTGAAGCAAGAGCTTTTGCAGAAAAGAATGGTTTGTCATTCATTGAGATATCAGCTCTGGACCCTACATGTATAGTAGTGGCTTTTCAGACAGTTCTGACAAGGATATATCACATTGTTTCCCAGAAGCAAATGTCAGATGTGAGAAAGACATGTCTCCAATCAACAATGTGGCTCCTATTCATGTTCCACCGACTACGAAAAAATAAGGCAAAGGTGCAGTGCTGTGGGACATATAAGGCATTTCTCTTCTCCCCTAGAGGACTGTTATAATCCATTTCCCAGGTCTGAGATTTACATATATTTCTAATTCTTATGGTCACTCTCATGTTTTGTTTTTTAAAATATATTTTTATTGATTTCGGAGAGGAAGGGAGAGAAAGAGGGAGAGGGAGATAGAAACGTCAATGATGAGAGAGAATCATTGATCATCTGCCTCCTGCATGCCCCACACTGGGGATCGAGCCCTCAGCCTGGGCATGTGCCCTGACCCAAGAATCAACCTGAGACCTCCTGGTTCATAGGTTGACATTCACTGAGCCAAGCAGGCTGGGTACTTTTGTGTTTTATTACTTCCTCATACTTCACGAACTTTCCATATTTTAAGTCTTTAGGTATAGCTTTATAGAATCATCCACTTGTCCCGCATGACTGCAGCTTTTTTCATGCTGTGGCTGCACCAGCCTTAGTTTGATGAACTGAATATTTGTTTCCTTTTCATCGTGCAAACATGTCACTGTAAGACATGAGAACTGGATCACTTGAAGCTCACACCTGCTGATTATTTTTCCAGAGAGCCCCTTATAATTCAGTCTTTGCTCAGTGCAGTATCTATTTCCACAAATCTAAGAATTGCCCTATAAACAGCAAGATCTTGAGAGTCTGAGAATTTTCCATTGTTCTGGAATCACTTTCTAAAACGACTTAGTAGGGTTATGTAGTTCAGTAACTTTTGTAAGCATCAAGGTTGATTTTTTTCTGGACAAGAATTAATAAATGCAAAGACTGCTCAAAGCATGTTCTCTGTGACAAAAAGGAAAATGCATATCAAAATAAGGTGGTGGTCGTGGCAAGCACGTGTGTGGTCATGTGAGTCGCAGATTGTACCAGCCACTGTCTACTACATGGAACACACTTTTTACTTGAAAGAACAATTGATAGCCTATGGCTATGGAAACATTGGTATCTGGCAGATATTTTTTTCAAAAATGAGTGAGCCAGTCACTTCAACAAAAACAATTAATAGTACTTTTTGGCCAAGAACAAAATTTGAGCTTCAAGAGGAAATTCAAATTTTGGAAAATTTGCATCTACCTTTGTGACATTGACAGTATCCCAGCACCTATTTTTTTTTCTAATAAGATCAATAGCGTCAGTCGGATCCTGGCAGCAGCTGCAGCAGCGCTCGTCTTTCCAGGCTCTTCTTGCTATCTCTTTTAGCTTCCGGAAACATGGCCTCTGGTGTGGCTGTCTCTGATGGAGTCATCGAAGTGTTCAATGACATGAAGGTACGTAAGTCCTCAACACCAGAGGAGGTGAAGAAGTGCAAGAAGGCGGTGCTCTTCTGCCTGAGTGAAGACAAGAAGAACATCATTCTGGAAGAGGGCAAGGAGATCCTGGTAGGTGATGTGGGCCAGACAGTAGACGACCCCTACGCCACTTTCGTCAAGACGCTGCCGGACAAAGACTGCCGTTATGCCCTGTATGACGCAATCTATGAGGCCAAGGAGAGCAAGAAGGAGGACCTGGTGTTTATCTTCTGGGCTCCTGAGTCTGCACCTCTTAAGAGCAAAATGATCTATGCCAGCTCCAAGGATGCCATCAAGAAGAAGCTTACGGGGATCAAGCATGAATTACAAGCAAACTGCTACGAGGAGGTCAAGGACCACTGCACTCTGGCCGAGAAGCTGGGGGGCAGTGCTGTCATCTCCCTGGAGGGCAAACCTTTGTGAACCCCCTTCAGCCCCCTGCCTGGAGCATCTGGCAGCCCTTACAACCTGTTCCCCGCCCTTTCCCATGCTGCCAACTTCTAACCGCAATAGTGACTCTGTGCTTGTCTGTTTAGTTCTGTGTATAAATGGAATGTTGTGAAGATAACCCCTCCCCATGCTGCCTGGTTCCCCTCCCCTTTTCCACCTGGTCTCGGCCACTCGTGGAAGCAGGACCAGTAAGGGACCCTTAATTAAAAACAAAAGGAAGAAAAACAACAACAACAAAAAGATCAAAGCAACAAATATAATTTCTTTTATGTTGCATAATGAAATGTTTCAACATTGAAAAGACCTGCATAAACATTTTCCAAATAAATGTATAATGTTATAAAAATCTCACATGGGTGAAAGATCCATTCAAAGTTTAAGATAAATTAATGTATTTAAATGTCACAGAATAGGAAAAGTTCATTAATATGGTTTCAGATTCCACATAACTAACTTTAAGGAAACACTTTTTTGTTATTTTGCTGTAGTATCACAGAAGACTATGCACAATTATTTTTTAAAGCTATTAAAATATTTGTCCCTTTTCCAACTACATATCTGTGTAAGACTGCAATTCATCATATACTTCAACCAAAACAACATATTGCAACAGACTGAATGTAAAAGCAGAAATAAAAATTGAGCTGTCTACTATTAAGACATTGAACAGATTTGTAGGAAAATAAAGCAGTGGTTCTCAGTCAGGTGATGTTGTCCTCACCCACCCAAGGCGGTGTCAGGGAAAGTTTTGGTCATAACTGGAAGGAGGGAGCGCTCCCAGCATCTTGTGGGTAGAGCTCAGAGATGCTGCAAACATGCTGCAGCGCACAGGACAGCCCCCAACAAAGAATTACCTGGTCCAAGATTTCAGTAGTGCCAAGGGAAACCCTGATATCAAATAATGCCACTCTCACAACGTTTTTTTTGTTTCAAAAATATTGGTATTAGCATGTAATGGGCTTGTTATTGTTATTTTAAGTGACTTAGTATTTTTTTATTTCATAGTTTTAATTTATAATTTAGTAACTATCAATAGATATAATCCACATAAACAAAGGCTCTTTTTCACCATAGCTAAGATTTGGAAACAGCCTAAGTGCCCATCAATAGACGAGTGGATTAAAAAACTGTGGTACATCTACACAATGGAATACTACTCAGCAGTAAAAAAGGAGTTCTTACCATTTGCAACAGCATGGATGGAACTGGAGAGCATTATGCTAAGTGAAATAAGCCAGTTGGAGAAAGATAAATATCACATGAATTCACTCATTTGTGGAATATAATGAACAACATAAACTGATGAACAAAAACAGAACTAGAGACAGAGAAGCATCAATCAGACCATCAAACCTCAGAGGGAAGGTCGGGGAGGGTGTGGGTAAGAGGGAGAGATCAACCAAAGGACTTATATGCTAGCATATATCCTAACTAATGGACACAGACAACAGGGTTGAGGGCATGAGTGGGGGGGAAGGGTAATGTGAGATAAGAACACATATGTAATAACTTAATAAAAAAAAAAAGGTTCTTTGTTGTCCACAATGATTTCTAAGATGATAAAGGGCTTCTGAGACCAAAAAGTTAAAAAACTCCTGACATAGACAATAGGATATATACTCGTAGATTGCAAAACTAAATTTGTTGAGCAGCCCTACACGTTAGCCACACTAAAGATAAGAAAAGTTCATGGCAGGTTGCCAAGGACAGGTAGTTTCTTCTCAAGAAAGGAAGGTATCTAAAGGGGGCAGAGTAAAGAGATCAGTGTATGGTGTCAACAATGACAATTTAAGCTTTTTATGTGTCAGGTTTCCGATCACTGCTAGAAATGCAACCGTGACTAAAATGCAGTCATTATTCCCCAAAAGCTTACTGTCCAAAAGGGAAGAAAGACATAACTGAAATTGTAATTAAAATGTGGGTAGGGAGAGAAATATAAGCATGGGGTGTTGAGGTCAGTGGGGATGAACCTTAGGTTAGAGTGGTGGGATTTGTGAGGAGGTCAAGACAGGAAGGGCTCTCTGGAGGAAGTGACCTCTGAGTTGTCTTGAAGAATGAGTAGAAATTTGGTTACTGAGAGTGGAGGGACACTGCAAGAGAAGGTGGTGTTCCAGGCAGTGGGAACCACATAAGCAAAGACTCAGAGTTATGATATAGCAAGATAGATTAGGAGAAGATATGAAAGGGTATGGAGAAGATGAAAAATATACTAGATAAAAGCATCAGAAAATAAATTTAGTGGCCCCAGTAAAATTAAGATGTTTTAAAATAAAAAAATAACAGGTTTGATAACATCAAGTTATATTTTCAGAAGGCTGCTTCCTATTTGGGTATACTATACAAAGTACCTGTTTGGGAAACAAGAATAAGTCTTTGTGCTCGTTTCCTGAAAGCAGCCAGAACCTCTGAAAATGGTTCCCTATTCACTTGACTCAGAAAACTCCACAAAATCATGCAAATCAAGAGGTTCAAATCTTCATGTTCACTTTAAGAACACCCCAGCCCAGGAATTCACTCCACATTTTTCATAAAGGATTTATATGGTTGGTTCATGCAGACATGTGATATTTTTTTCCCCACCAAAAAACTTGGTCAAGAAGGTTGAATGTTTATTTCAGAGCAATATATCACCATTCTGGAAAATGGGGTGGCCCTGCTGAGGGAAGAGAAAGGGATGTTTTTAACAGTGATCGTGGCCTGACTATTCCCCTCACAGCCTTCATCAAAGGTTGGATTGATCCAAAGGACACGCTGGCATTTGCCCAGAGTCCCAAGGGAGAGCCTGCCCTTTCCAACAGCAGCCTGTTTGACACACAACTGGTACTCTGCTTCCAATATAAAACAGATGGATACCATTGGCATTAAAGAGGGCTAGCCAAGACCCAAGCCTTGACTCCCAGAACCCCCCAGGGTCCCTGTGCAAGCTGGTGTCAGGGTGGCCCACGGAGGACAACCCAGGATGGGCATTTTCCCCTACAGTGGGCGACCTTTTCCCAGGCTGTGCGTGGCAGTCAGGATAGGGAGCTAAGACAATGAAGGGAGTCCAGGCTCGGGTTCATCTGAGTGTGGCGGTGATTCTACAAGCAGGAGAAAGAACCATCAACAGAGGCAGGAAGCCCAGAGGCAGACTAAGAGTCTCTGAGCAGATTGGGGCAAATGGCAAAGGTGTGAGGATACTGGCAATGAGCAGTGAGTGAGAGAGTGAGTAGGTCAGTCCTTAAAAGTTACGTGGCTCAGGGGCAGGCAACCTAACTGGAAGGATCTCACCCTTAGAGATCCTGGCTGACACCCCTCTTGCCAGTAGTCCAGTGTTGGGGAGTTACTCCTGGACATTGTGAACACCTACAGGCCCCCGCCTAGGAGACCAGTGGGTGTGCCTGAGGAAGTGAGTATGGGCAGTGTGCTCTGTGTCCCCAGAGGGGCCTTGGCCTTTCCTCCCCCCTGGTCCAGGATGCAGCCTGGAGCGAAGGCTTATCAATCAAGTCTCTTAAATCCCAGCGGAATCCTATGCCCCCCCCCCCAATTAGTGTTACTCCACATTGCAAACCAGTAGGTTCCTGCTTTGCCAACAGGTGTGCAGCTTGCACACACCTTCGAGGGCATGCACGCATATTGCGGACATCGCTAAAGGGAGATAAGAGGTTGGAGAGCATTTCATTTAGAGAAGGTGCCAATGTCAGACATTAGGCCAGAACTTACATGCCGATATGCATTGCCCATGGTCACAGACAATAATGGTGTGGGGCAGCAGCCAGATAGAAGGGAGCAAGGAGGGGGAAAGAGGGGACAGCTCAACAATAAAGATTTATTTTAAAGGAATAGTGTGCACCAGTGGCCACCAAGCATGTCAAACTCACGGCTAGTAGGCCGCATGCCTCGTTATGTGAGTTTGACATGCTTGGTCCGCCTTTCCTTCTCCATGCCTGTTAAACCCATCAAGCAAGCAAGCTGAACTGATCCGCACTGCTCTGATCGCCCTCGAGTAACCCTGAGAAGTGTTTGTTCAGACAGGCTAACAGAATTCAGTAGCGGAAACCCCATAGCTTCAATAATGATAACAATTATTATGAAAACAATAGCTAAAAGTGCCCAGCACTGTTCTAAGCTCTTCACAAATTTAACTCCTTTAACTGCAGTAGTTAATAGGACACTTTATTAACAACGTAAACCAACAAAGTGAATTTACCTGCGTTTGTTGACTAATAATAAGAAGGTTACAGCATCTGCTCAGCACTGCTCCTACTCTGAGCAGGCCCCACCCTGACCAAGCAAGAGGCTGCCGGGATGGTCCCTCCCGGACCTCTTCCCAGGGCACCAGGGGGGGAGCATGTCCCTCTTTTGACGCTTGTTTTGTTTCAGCAGTGATGACAATGAGACAATGTGCTTGAAGCTCTGGATGTATCATTTACGCTCCTGATCTGATTAAAAGCAGGAGTGGGAGGTCCGCCAACTTGCAGGCTATGCCAACTCCTAATGTTACAAAACCCTGTTATGCTTCACTCGCGATTCCCCCCTCATAATTATTCTTCATTTTTGTGCTGCACAGAGCTCCCTTCACCATCGCCCCTGACCAGGTGCTTTGAGGACCGTGTGCTTCATTCACCCACTTGCTTTTCCTTCCAGGGCTGCGGCTTGCGGCGGGGTTCCTGTGGGGCCATGGGGTGGGAGCACTTGCCAGCAGCTGCAGCTTACCTTTTGTCCACATGTTGGTCCCTTTCGCTCTTGCCATCGGAGGGAGCCAAACCCACCACTGAACTGCCTGGCTCTTTGTTTTGCTCTCTTGTCCCATGAGTTCTAGGCAGCCTACAGTTTCTCTCACGTGTACTAGTCTTGCTCCTTTAATGGAAACTGTGCTCATGGCCTAACCTTGATGCTTTTCCTTCCCTCTCACATAGATTTGACCTATCAATTTCCCCTCTGGCCAAGCCTTCACTCAACACTTACTGATCACAAAGAAATGTCAAGAGGGAACTGAGAACATGATTAGGAAAGCGGGTTTTACAAAAAAACTAAAAGTGGGTGAGTTTGGAGGAAAGCTTCTTGCTTGCCTCCCAAGGATTTTGCCTTAGTTAGGCTCGCTGCAGAGTGGCCGGAGACAGTGGCCCCAAGACAGTTATCGGAACCAGGGACTCCTCCTTGTCCCCCAGCCCCTCAGTGTTCCACAGGCCAAAATAGTGCAAAATGCAAGATGACAGAGCCAGAACGGAAAAAACACTGGGAGGGTGATCACCTGGTTTAGAAACATGAGGTCCAGGAAGGCATTTCATATAGGATGGGTGTTCACGAGCATCTAGTATTTTCCTTGCTCCGGAATGGCTGAAAGGGCTCCATGGCACATCTGATAAGAAAGGAAATTAACCCAAATCCTTGTCTGCTTCTAGGTTAAGAAGGAATAGGACAAATAAACTCATTACTGGTCACTTCCACCGATGTATGAAAGTGCACAAAGACTTTTAGACCACCCTGTACATACTGAATTGAAAATATAATGGGAGATGTGATAAGGTGAATGGGGTTGAATTGGTTTCAAAGACATGGTGTTTAAACTTAAATCTGACAAAAGAAATTCGCTAGTAAGATTTGGGGGTGTGCAATGTGGCAAAGGGAGCTAATGCAAGTCTATGTTAGGGACAAACCTGGGAGACAGGAAAAAGGGTCACGGTGGCTGGAACGTACTGTGTGACGGGAGAGATGGCAGGGACTGGGTTACAGGCCGGGGAAGTGGGTCTGGATTTTATTACAAATCTGAAGGACAGCCCTTGGAAAGTTTTTACCAGGAGGGTTATGTGGTCAGATTACATTTAGAAGGATAGTCCAGAGCCAAAAAGAAGAACTCCAGACAAGAAATAATGGTGGCTTTGACCAGGATGGAAGTAGTAGAGAGAGAGAGAGAGAGAGAGAGAGAGAGAGAGAGAGAGAGAGAGAAAGAGAGAGAACCATACTAATTTGGGAAATATTTTAGTGGCAGTCTCAACAAGACTTCACGGGAGACTGGATGTGAGTCAGGAAGGGAGAAAGGAGTCAAGGATGAGAACTAGGGTTTTGGCTTAAGCAACAGGCAGATGGTGAGACCATATAGTTAGATGGAGAAGAGAGATAAAGCAGGTCTGGGAGTTGACATTAAGAACTCTGATCTGTACATGTTGAATGTGAGAAATAATATTTTATAAAAAGTAAAGCTATCCTAGGGCCTGTAACATGTCCCTGGAGCTGTTTAGGGGATTTTTCCCTGGGGTTTTAAGCTCTACTGAGAGGACCATCTGCAGAGCCCACGGAGTTATATGTCACCCTCAAGGTCAGGAAAAATGGCTTTGTCTTGGTCCACTCATTCATTCATTTGTCCCAGAAGGAAGGTCTATATTTCCCTCCATCTGTATAATAATCTGACATCTAGAGACCTTTAGAAGAAGAATTGGCCATTTTTCTACTTGAATATTATCTTTCTTAGTATAAATAGGCATTAAAAAGTACAAATAAGGCCAGAGTAGGACTTCTTGACCCCTCAATAAAAGATGTATTCAAGGGACAGACCCAGCCTGAACAGGATCACACCAGCTCTGGGCCCTGCCTTGGGATCCTTTGCAGCCTAAATGGGAATTTCCTTACACACACACACACCCTGTCTCCAGGGAACCAGGCAGTCAACACCAAGAGGGACCAGAGCTGTTCTCTCTTGGGAGGGGAGGTGGGGACCGGTGGGGGATTAGAGGGGGCTCAGAAGCCCAAGCCATAGCTGCCACCGGCTCCCCATCTCTCTACCTCCCTCCCCAGCATTCTGAATGATGGGCTCTGGAAAGTCATTTTCCTCTATGTCTTTGTTTTTTTATTTGCTCGTTTTCAATTTTGTATTTCTGCTTTCTCTGTTTAACAGAAAAAAATAATAGCCACTGTATAATTAGCTCTTCTGTTATTTCATCAAGTCTTCAGACTTTCCAAGTTCTAAAACATTTTGTTTCAATATTATTTCCATTGCTCTGCATTCTTTGTGTTTCTTTTCCCCCCCCCATATCTAACCTTTTTAGCTAGAGGTTTAGTTTTCAGTTCATTTCCACACTTTAATTTTTAGTTACGTAGTAAATGCTATGAATTTTCCTCTTTGAATAACATTAGCTCTAATCTACAGATTTCAATGTAAGTGGTTTTTTTAATCCCTACCTGAGGATGTGTTTTTATTGATTTTAGAGAGAGAAAGGAAAGGAGAGATAGAAACATTGATATGAAAGAGACATCAATCAGTTACCTCCCATACATGCATGCCCCAACCAGGGGTCAAACCCACAACCTAGGTTTGTGCCCTGACGGGGAATTGAACTGGCAACTTTTTGGTGTACTGGAAGACGTTCCTACCAACTGAACTACCCCAGCCAGGGCTATAGCATTTTTATTTTTGTATTTTCTAAATAATTGTAAGATTTCAGTTTTTGTGATTTTTCTGATTCAAAGTTTCTTTTTAAAATTTTGTCATGTTCTAAATTTACTGAAGCGTGTGATAACAGAAAATGATCTTTATAAGAAAATCTTATTTTTCAAACAATTTTGAGGTCATCTATGTAGTTGAAAAGGTGAGGACTGATTCCTGGTCATCTCTAATCTTGAACATTTGTTAACCCTTTTCAAGTGCATTATGCAGTTACTTGACACCCTCCAGAGTTTTAAACTCTCCTAGTGAAACCATCTGCTGAGCCAGCAGAACCTTACGTGTGAATCTTGAAGGACAGCTGATGATGGCTTTTTCCCTCCTTCATGCATTCATTCCACAGACATGTGTGAAGAACTGAGCTCCCACCCTGTGCCAGGCCCTTCACCAGGCCTGGGGACACACAGGTAACGAGGTCTAATGCTCATGGATGGACATGTGATTGCCACATAAGCAGTGAGAGCAAAGTCTTTCCAGGTAGAGTGGACAGCAACTACATAGGATGGCTTGGTTAGTTCCTCGAGGGCCACCGAAGAAGTTCAAGTAGAGGGAAGAGGATCCCTGGGTAGGGTTGAGGGTTGATCTTCATTGTTTCTATTCTCTCCAGGCACCTTCTGCCCTGCTTACCGGGTGCAGGTTTGGTTTGGGCAGAACCCTGCTGCATGAATTCCATAGCTGTAGTGGTCCACTGGCTCTGGTGGCCGCTGGGTGCTCTGTGGAGGAACTGTGTCCTGCAGTCAATCTGTACTGTGGGTGAACTCCAGAGACACTGCAGAGTCTCGTGGAAGAAGTGCCTGTGGAGTAAGTAGATCAGGTCTCACTCCCTGGACAACAGTGACAGATGGGGGGTGTGAGGTGATACTTCACGTGTTTCTTGATGCCAAGCAGAGCTTTTCAGCTGGAGATAGAACTATTTCCTATGCAGAGAGATGAGGAACACATCATTAGTGGTTGGACACCAGTTCTAGTGAAATGTAAATCTTTCATCCAGTTTCACCCTGTGATGAAAAATGACGACAGCCCAGAACTGCCCAGGGCCCTGGATATGCCCAACCCATGATTTGGTCCACTGACCTCTTCGTAACAAACCAGCTGGCAGAAGAACCTCAATGCTCAGATCAAGAAGAGCAGATGGCCGAAACCAGTTTGGCTCAGTGGATAGAGCATCGGCCTGCGGACTGAAAGGTCCCAGGTTCGATTCCGGTCAAGGGCATGTACCTGGGTTGCGGTAGGGGATGTGCAGGAGGCAGCTGATCGATGTTTCTCTCTCATCGATGTTTCTAACTCTCTATCTCTCTCCCTTCCTCTCTGTAAAAAAATCAATAAAATATATTTTTTAAAAAAGAAGAGCAGATGTCTGATACTTTTTAGGAAATTCAAGTTCAGAAAGAAGAAACCAAATTCATCAGAATGATAGTGGGGAAGGACATGTAATAAGAATAGAGCCACAGTTGTTTAGTAATTATTCACCTTACTAACTATAGGTAAGAAGTTTTCTTGCAGACCCTAGGACATTGGAAGATGTGTGGCAAAAAGAAACACAGCACTGTAAAAAGATAAGTTGCCTCAAACCCTGGACGGGTCCATTGCTCAGAAAAGAAATACATTTTAAAAGCAGACCAAGGACAGGACGTGCTTTGCCTTGGTTGCTATGCCTGGACCCTGACCCCACTCCGGGAGTTGGCCTCAGGAATGCTGCCCATTTTCTGATCCCTGGGACGGACTGAGGTGTTTGTAACATCATAGATTACCTGCCTTTTTATTGGACTTTGAGCTCCTGAAGGCCACACTGCAGAACTGCAGATCCTTCCTGCCCCTTTTCCCTGTTACACTCTCAGCTGCAAATAGCTCCTCCCTCATCCATATATAATCAGCCAGCAGGCCAGGGGGTCAGAGCAGAATTTCCAGGGTAACCAACCGCTCTCCCCACACTGCCAGCATTATTGGAATAAGTACTCGTATGTGATTCAACCCTGTCTCTGCTTAATTTGGCTCAAGTAGTGACAGGCGGCCTCGGACCTGTTTAGTGTCCATTCCACTAGTCCCTAAAAAGAATAGTGTTTATGAGTAGTTCAGCAATGAGGGACATTTGAAACAGCAAAAACCATGCTCCTCCATTAGTGTTTCTGTGTCCCACAGTGACACAAAGCTGGGTTACTTGATGGCTTTAAAAATTGTTAGATGTTAGATCCGGACATATCCTTCAAACGCTTCTTCCTGTGACTGTGATCTGGCTTCTGAAGGAGATGCAGGGAGGACATCACAACCAGAAAGATGCTGCCCCGTGACCTGGCCAATATCCATACCCTTCTTTGCTCTATTATAAAAATGCTGATGCACACCCTAATTATGAATTTCTCTTCATTGATTAAATTTGACATTGGTTAATAAGATAATACAAGTTTTAAGTGAAAATATATCACCTGTGTATTGCATTGTGTGCTCATCACCCAAAGTCTAGTCACTCTCATCACATTTATCTGACCCTTTACCCTCTTTAACGTCTCCCCACACCCTTCCTCCTCTGGCAATCACCAACGGCTGTCTGTGTCAATGGGTTGTTTGTTTTGTTCATTTGTTGCTTTCTGTTTTATATCCCACATATCTATTTCTTTATGATTTAAATACTTCTGTACTAATATATTTATTATCAAGTGAACACAAAATAAGTCTTAGAGGATGCCATGAAAATAAAAAAATATTCCTAATATATTAGAATGCAGTTATTAATTATGCAAAGCTTTTTGCTCTCATTAAAATATTACCCATAACTATATTTTTAGTGAGAATAATATGGTAGAATTTTGTATCATTTTTAACTTTAGTGTTATGCTTTGAAATACCTCAATTCAAATATCTCAAATATTAAATTTTTGGTACATCAACTGAAAGTTCAGTTTGTTTCCCTGCTTGCTTTTAATGATCATTAGAGCTGGGAGGTAACTCACAGGGTACAATGGACAGAGCACACAAAGTGCATTGTTAACAAGAGGAAGTCCACACTGTTAAAGCTTAGAGAATTCAGGAATTTTAAGTCAATTTCTTATCTGGTGCAATTAGATCCTCTATTGTTTTTATCTCCCGGTGATAGCAATGGAGAGATTGTTCCTGGCACAGGAGAAGGGGCATTCTGCTGTTGTTCTTGCTGTTTTCTTGTCCTTGCAAAATTACTATTATGTTTAATCCATGGATTTCTTTGCAGGAATCTTGAAATCACTCATCCATTTTATGAAGGTTAATTTGGTTCAAACTATATAATACATTTTAACGAGGCATGGGTACATTGCAAAATACTGCAGTCTGCTAAAGCTCGGAAATCAGGAAGGAGGCCACTGCCTGCACCTTCCAATAATAAACTTCCCCTTCCCTCATACCACACAGGGATGGTGAGTGCCTGACATAGGGCACCAACCACAATTCAGAGATTTTTAAAAAGGTAACTGTCATAGAAGGCCTAATATCTTTATCTGATACCTCAGTGTTTTGTGTGACATGTAGAGACCAAACTGTCTGTTTTCCAGATGAGTGCAGAGAAGTGATGATTTGATCCAGGTCACACAAGTAAGCATTAGAGTCAGGATAAGAACCCGCTGGGCAAATGCCCAGTGTGCTGCATACCACCGTGATGCCTAACTAACACTCTGCCACAGCCACCCTCTTCATTTCTGGCCCTGTTTGAGACCCCTAATTCCCACCAAAAACAATGAATGCTCCAAAATTAAGGCAACAATTTCACTTAGAGCAAATGGGTGGAGGAGTTTGTCTAGCAGCAAAGGTGATATGGAAGGCACAATTTTGGGCTACTGTCAGATTGTCAGGTCCATGAGTCAGCCATCTTTGTTTCTCATGAGAATCACTGTCAGATGATAACCACAGTTGTAATCAGAAGTTATAACGCATTGAATTAGTGCCTATTGAATAGCTTCAGACTCAGCCGTGGGCAAACTACGGCCCGCGGGCCGGATCCGGCCTGTTTGAAATGAATAAAACTAAAAAAAAAAAAAGACCGTACCCTTTTATGTAATGATGTTTACTTTGAATTTATATTAGTTCACACAAACACTCCATCCATGCTTTTGTTCCGGCCCTCCGGTCCAGTTTAAGAACCCATTGTGGCCCTCGAGTCAAAAAGTTTGCCCACCCCTGGCTTAAGTTGTAGTTGCAGCTGTTGAGAATGAACAATAGTGGTGAGCTAACAATGGAGTTTTATGCTAATGAGTCAATCAGGAGAGACACTGGGCTATAAGCTGGCCAGGATGGGTAAACCTAAGGTTTTAGAGAAATAAGGAAGTTATGAGGACACATGTTTTTGTCTGTTTTTTAAATCAATCACAGAATAATAGACAATACAACCCCATTGTGTCAGTGTCAGCTCTCAGCTGTCTATGATGTGCTACAGCAAGACTGGGAAGCATCTTCCATTGAGACCAGCAGCACCCAGGAGAGGCAGGAAGGGATGGAGGCCATGTAGAAAAATGTTCGCCAGACATTGGGATTTCAAAGATAATGAAACTCTAAAAAGTTTGAGGCTCCATCTAGGATTGCCTATTTCTTAATTTCCAAATGAAGGCATAAAAACAAATAGGTGAGAAGCCAATAAATTTTTTAAATTTGATTTTTCAATTTTCAGTTTATATTCAATATTATGTCGTATTAGCTTCA
The DNA here is from genome assembly GCF_000327345.1 of Myotis davidii. Lineage (NCBI taxonomy): Eukaryota > Metazoa > Chordata > Mammalia > Chiroptera > Vespertilionidae > Myotis > Myotis davidii. The sequence goes on from NW_006290442.1 coordinate 439,930, forward strand.
GGTGCACAGCATAGTGATTAGATACTCATATGCTTTACAAAGTGATTCCCCACAATATCTTAAGTAAACACCTGGCACCATGCATTGTTATTACAACATTATTGAGCATATTTTCTATGCTATACTTCACATCCTCATGACTATTTTATAACTACCAATAGTTCTTAATTCCTTCACCTTTTTTACCCCACCCTTCTCCCTTCTGGCAACCATCAGTCTGTTTTCTGTATTGATAAGTCTGTTTCTGTTTTGTTTGTTTTTGTTCTTTAGATTCCACATATAAGTGAAACCATATGATATTTGTCTTTATCTGACTTATTTCACTTAGCATAAACCCTCTAGATCCATCCATCGTGTCACAAATGGTAAGATTTCATTCTTTCTTATGACTGAGTAATAATCCATTGTATATGTGTACCACAACTTGTGTTCTGTTTTTGAAATAATTTTTTATTTTTCAATTACAGTTGATATACAATCTTATATTAGTTTCAGATGTACAACCCAGTGATTAGACATTTATATAACTTATGAATTGATCACCAAGATAAATCTAGCACCAAGATAAATCTCATACCATACATAGTTATTACAATATTATTCACTGTTTTCCCTATGCTACATTTTATATCCCCATGACTATTTTGTAACTACCAATTTTTATTTCTAATCCTTTCCCCATTTTCCTCATGCTCACAACCCCTCCCCCTCCTCCCATCTGGCAACCATCAAAATGTTCTCTGTATTTATGAGTCTGTTTTGATCTGCCTGTTCATTTATTTTCTTTTTTAGGTTCCACATATAAGTGAAATCATATGGTATTTTTCTTTCCCTGTTTCTTATTTCACTCAGCACAATACCCTCAAGAGTCCATCCATGTTGTTGCAGATGGCAAGATTTATTCTTTTAATGGCTGAATTATATTCCATTGTATATATGCACTACTTTTTTTTGTTTGTTCATCTATTGATGGACACATAGGTTGTTTCCATATCTTGACTATCCTATATAATAAAAGCCTAATATGCTAAGTGTCCGGTCATCCGGTTGGCTGTTCAACCAATCAAAGTGTAATATGCTAATGATATGCTAAGGCCGCTCAAACACTTGCTATGATGTGCACTGACCACCAGGGGGCAGATACTGACCAGTAGTTTAGCTTGCTGCTGGGGTATAGTCTATCTTGACTGAGTGAAATGGGCCAGACATGCCCTGGAGCCCTCCCACAGTCCCTCCCCGGCTAGCCAACCTCCCACATCCCTCCCCAGCCTTGATTGTGCACTGGTGGGATCCTTCAGCCTGGCCTGTGCCCTCTCGTAACCCAGGACCCCTTGGGGGATGTCGAAGAGCCAGTTTGGGCCCCATCCTGCAGGCCAAGCCAAGGGACCCCACTGGTGCATGAATTCATGCACCAGGCCTCTAGTTGTAAATAATGCTACAATGAACATATGTATGCATATGTCTTTTCGAATTAGTGTTTTTGTTTTCTTCAGATAAAACCCCAGAAGTAGATTGCTGGGTGCTTCTTTGTATCTTTGTTATAGCCTTTGTTTTAAAGTCTATCTTGTCCGGTATAAGTATGCTACCCCAGTTTTTTGTTTGTTTGTTTGTTTGTTTCTATTTTTATGAAATATCTCTTTCTATCCCTTTACTTTCAGACTGTGTGTGTCTTTAGATCTGAAGTCAGCCTCTTATAGATAGCATATGTGAGAGTCCTGTTATCTATGCAGCTACTGTATATTTTTGATTAGTACATTTAATATATTTGTATTTAAAGTAATTTTTCATAGATATGTATTTACTAGTGGCTCAGTGCACAAATTCATGCACATTGAAAGGAAATTAGTTAGAAAGTGGCCAGCAGGGCAGGACTGCATGAGACAGACAGGCTGGACATGCCCTGGAGCCAACCTCCCATGATCCCTCCCTGGCCAGCCACACCTGGGGTGGCACCGTGGCTCGAAAGGTGTCTATGGAGTGAGCAGAGCCCCTCTGGTAGGTGAGGTCCCTCAGCCTGGCCTGCAGAGATCAGGCTGAAACTGGCTCTCCAATATCCCCGAGGGGTCCTGGAGTGCGAAAGGATGCTCTGCAAAGTTGCTGTTGTACAAGGTGTGGAACGCAAATGTAAGTGTGCAGTAAACCAGAATTGGGGCCAACAGTGCCCCAGCAACAACATAACCCATGGCTGAAGGTGGAATTGTGTGGCTCCAGGAGGAATCAAGTTCTCTCCTCTCTGGTTTTGAGGTGCATCACCCGAGAACTGCTGCAGCCAAGTCACTACAGCTTGGCAATTCCTGCTTTGAGTGTCTGCCCCCTGGTGGTCAGTGCACGTCATAGCAACTGGTCAGGTGGTAGGAGGGACATTTAGCATATTAGCAATATATATATATATATTGCTAATATGCTAAATGTCCCTCCTACCACCTGACCAGTTGCTATGACGTGCACTGACCACCAGGGGACATTTCCCGCATTGAGCGTCTGCCCCCTGGTGGTCAGTGCACGTCATAGCAACTGGTCAGGTGGTAGGAGGGACATTTAGCATATTAGCAATATATATATATATATATATATATATATATATATATATATATAGTTTGCCATTTTATTATTAATTTTTAAAATCCTTTTTTCCCTTCTTTCCTTAAAGACCCTTGAACATTTCTTGTAATACTGGTTTGGTGATGATGAACTCCATTAGCTTTTTCTTGTCTGAGAAGCTCTTTATCTGTCCTTTAATTTAAAATGATAGCTTTGCTGAGTAGAGTAATCCCTTCAGACCTGAAATGTTTCTGTTGAGAAATCATCTGACAGTCATATGGGAGTTCCCTTGTAGGTAACTTAACTGCTTTTCTCTTGCTGCTTTTAAGATTCTCATTTTGTCTTTAACCTTTGGCATTTTAATTATATTCATACTGTGTCTTGGTGTGGGTCTCTTTGGATTCATCTGAGTTGGAACTCTCTGTGCTCTGTGGACTTGTATGTCTATTTCCTTCACCAGGTTAGGGAAGCTTCTGTCATTATTTTTTCAAATAAGTTTTCAATTCTTTGCTCACTCTCTCTTCTCCTTCCAGCACTCCCATGATGCAAATGTTGATATGCTTGAACTTGTCCCAGAGACTCCTTAAACTATCCTCATATATTTTTTTTTTGGTTTCTTTTTCCTTTTTGCTCTTCTGATTAGGTGTTTTCTGCTTCCTTATCTTCCAAATCACTGATTTGATCTTCTGCTTCATCTACTCTACTGTTGATTCCCTGTAAGGGAATCTTCATTTCAGTTAGTGTATTTTTCATTTTTGACTAGTTATTTGTTTCCTATCTCTTTATTGAAGTTCCAACTAAGTTAATCTACTCTTTCTCTACATACATTGAGCATCATTATTATCAGTGTTTTAAACTCTGCATCTGGTAAATTGCTTGTCTCCATTTTGTTTAGCTCTTTTTTTTGAGGTTTATTCTGTTCCTTCATTTGGAACATGTTTCTTTGTCTCCTCATTTAGGCTAACTCCCTGTGTTTGTTTTTAAGTAGAGTTTCTATGTCTCCTGGTCTTGTTAGAGTGAGTTTATGTAGCAGGTGTCCAGTAGGACTCAGTGGCACAGCCTTTCAGTGACCCAAGCTGGTCATTTCAGGTGTGCCTCCTGTTTGGGTTGTGTGCACCCTCCTGTTGTAGTTGAGTCTTGATTTCTGTTGGCACATCAATGGGAGAAATTTACCCCCAGGCTGATCAACTGTGAGGACTGGCCAAGACCACAGTAGAGGAGCTGCTGTGCAGGGGCTGACTCTATGGAGCAGAATTCGCTTCAGCAGGGCTCTAGTGTCTGAATAGTTTTCCCCTTCAATGTGATGCTCTTGGAGATAGTTTGGTGGTGCTCTGGTGTGGTCTGAGGCTGTCCACAAAGTGCACTGGCCCTGAGGCCTCAGGAAATACAGGTCAAGATCAGCTTCCACCTGTGCCCTGTCCAGTGCCATCTGGCATGAGCTATAAAGAAATATGTATATAGCTGCTACTTGTGCTGAACTAAGAGGTGCTAAGAAATAGCCAATGCAGACTGCCACTAGTACTGGGCATAGGGCCACTTAGATAGATGTATGGGCTACACTGAGACCATGTGCTGCTTGTTTGGGCTTTGTAAACCTTTGAGACATTTTAGCTAAGTCTAAAGCATGAGTCAAGATGGAACACTTGTATGGATGAATCACTAGAAATGACTTTGCTGGGCCTATAAGTTGGGTGGGGCAGAGTATCAAGTTATCACCAGGGCTGGGTGAACAGTGTTAGCCAGGTTGATGGAGACTCAGGTATGATGTCCATCTGCTGGGCCTGTTAAGTGAGGGCTCAGCAAAGGAACAATGGCCTCTGGAGAAAGCTGCCCCCTCAGATGTCACCCTGATGCTAGACTATTCAGTTCCTCCCCATATGTCCCTGATGCCTTTCAAGCTGATGCCCCAGCCCTGGAGATCAGAGCATGTGAGTCCAAGTAAGTCCATGTATGGGCCCTTTAAGAGGAAAGCCTAGGATTCCAGCAGGACTTCCTCTCACTCAGCCACAATCCTCAATGATTTTTGTAGTCAGAAGTTATGGGATTTCTCTTCCTGGCACTGAAAACCTGAGCTGGGGCACCGAGTCTGGGGCTGAGTCCCCTCGTGAAAGGGACCTCCAAAGCCAAGATGTCACTTGTAACTTTTAATTGCCAAATATGGGTGTGGGACCAGACTGTTCTGAGTTTTCACCCTTTTTATCAATCTCAGTGTGCCTCTTCTGTATATCCGTAGTTATAGAACTTCTGTTCAACTAGATTCCAAGAGGTTATGAATGATGGTTTTTCTGTAGTTGTTGTAATTTTGATGTGGTTGTGGGAGGATGTGAGTACCACATTTTACTACTCTGCCATCTTGACCAAAAACCATACCACAACTTTTTTATGCACTCATATTATTGATGGGCACTTGGATTGCTTCCATATCTTGGCTATCTTATATAATAAAAGCCTAATATGTTGAGTGTCTGGTCGTCTGGTCAGCCATTCAAACAATCAAAGCATAATATGCTAATGATACGCTAAGGCTGCTCAACAGCTCGCTATGATGTGCACTGACCACCAGGGGGAAGACAGTCAACGGGTCAACCTGTCGCTATAACATGCACTGACCACCAGGGGGCAGACACTCAATGCAGGAGCTGCCCCTGGTGGTCAGTGCACTCCCACAGGGGGAGCACCACTCAGTCAGAAGCCAGGCTCACAGCTTGCGACTACAGCAGCAGTAGGGGGAGCCTCTCCTGCCTCCACAGCAGCACTAAGGATGTCTGACTGAAGGCTCCCGGACTGCGAGAGGGTGCAGGCCTGGCTGAGGACCCCCCTGAGTACACGAATTTCATGCACTAGGCCTCTAGTTGTAAATAATGCTATAATGACTATAGGGGTGTGAATTAGTGTTTGGGATTTTTCTGTATATGTAACCAGAAGTGAAATCACAGTTCATAAGGCAGTTTCCATTTTTTTTATTTTTCTGAGGACCTTCCCAACCGTTTTTCATAGTGGCTGCACCAATCTCCATTCCCACAAGTAGTGCACGAGAGTTCCATTTTCTCCACATCCTCACCAACACTTGTTTGTTGACTTATTGGTGATAGCCATTCTGACAAGTGTGAAGTGACATCTCAATGTGGTTATCATTTGCATTTCTCTAAAGATTAGTACATTGAGTATCTTTACATACATCTATTGGTCATCTATGGGTCCTCTTTAAAGAAGTGTCTATTCAGGTCCTATGCCCACTTTTTAATTGGATTGTTTTCTTGGTGTTGAGTTGTACGAGTCTTTTTTATAAGTTTTGGATATTAACCCCTTATCTAATGTATCATTAGCAAATTTCTTCCCCCATTTAATAGGTTAACTTCTGGTTTTGTTGATGGTTTCTTTGTTGTGCAAAAAAACTTTTTAATTTGATGTGGTCCCATTTCATAACTTTTGCATTTGTTTCCCTTGTCTGAGGAGATATACCAGAAAAGATATTGCTAAGAGAGATGTCAGAGACTTCTGTTTTCTTTTAGGAGTTTTATGGTTTCAAGTCTTATGCTTAAGTTTTTAATCCATTTTAAGTTTATTCTTGTATATGGTGTAAGTTGGTGATCTAGTTACATTTTTGCATGTATCTGTCCAATTTTCCCAATACCATTTATTGAATAGACTGTCTTTACCTCATTGTATGTTCTTGACTCCTTTGTCATATATTAATTAACCATAAAAGTGTGGATTTATTTCTTGGCTCTCTATCCTGTTCCATTGATCTTATATGTTTGTTCTTATGCCGTGCTATTTTGATTGCTATAGCCTTGTAGTTTAGTTTGATTTCAGGTAGCATGATACCTCCAACTTTGTTCTTCTTTCTCAAGATTGCTGTGACTAGTTAGGGATTTTTGTGAGAAATCAGTAAATTTAAGCCTTATTAAAAGTTAAAGTAGAAAAATAATACAAATTTGAAATAAAATTAGAGTTAGATTTATTTTCACTGATTTTATTATCTACATTACAAAAAGAAGGGTCATGAATACATAAAAATATAACTACACATTGAAAAACATAATACATAAAATTAAGTGACATAAATTACATTTTTTCAAATATTTTCCTTAGGGGTTAATGTTTTTTAAATATAGAATATCTTGAAACTCAACATAAAAATTAATACCTAGTAGAAAGATGGGAAAAATTCTTGAACAGAATAATAACAGAAATTAAAATGGCATTGAAAATTAAATGCTTCCATTTGTCCAAAAAGAAATGATCACCATTTTTAAATGGACATTTTCATACCAAAAAAAAGTAATCGCTCAATTTCAAAGGATAAAGAAAAATCCTTTAAATGAAATACACTCAGCTTTATGGAAACTCAGCACCCTGTTCTTATTTTTCTCATTTCACCATGAACAAATGACTAAAACCAGTGTATGGAGCACTATTTGAACCACTGACCTTGAATATTCTGAGTACAGAGGTAAGCCTGTGTAAATTGATGGAAGAGCATAACCTGTATAAACACCCAGGGATTTCTAGGATATCCAAGGAGGCCACCAGGGTGCGTCTGTCTGATAGCCCTGGAGCCTCCAGACTGAAACGGTGAAAAGACTCTGGGACTACTCAACTGGCCCCGGGACCCTGCAATGAAGAGGTCCTATAAGAAAACCATGTGAGCATCTTGCTCGGGGTGAGGATGTTGGAAGCCAGCCCATGAATATAGGTGCGGTAGGTAGAGTGTCTACCTTGAGGCCTGAATCATAGGATGCGGTGGGCTGACAGACCCCACGTGTTCTAAGTTCTTCACCAGAGGAGGCTAATGAGACAGACTAACTTTATGGCACTTGAGAATTATAACCACTGAGAATCAAGGCCATCTAGATAAATGACCGCACCTTTGAGGGGAACTTCCAGTGGCTCCGATCATTCACATAGGTGGTGGCAGTGACTGTAGCAGCAAAAGGAGCATGGTAGAGTGCAGGGTGTCTGGCACCACAACTAGGACAGAGAGGGTCCTTGCTTGAGGACTCTGCATAAGACCCTTCCACTTCTCTGAACTACGCACCCACCTCGGGTGACTGGAAACCCTCAAAAGTGTGCAGCTCACAGAGCAGAGGCAGGAAACCCATTTCCTTCCTGGGTCCGCACAGGACCTCTCCCCCCAACCTCGCAGAGGAGGCTGCATCTTTATCTGCAGATGTGGTAGAGTTGGGATAAGCTGGATCTAGCTTTCTCCAATGACTTTCTCCTCAGACCCAGCTCCCTACATTATCGCAGTGAGAATTCTGGCAAGACAGAGGAAGACGTCCAAACATGAAGTTACCGTTAACATTTATTGGGCATCATGTGTGGCAGGCTCTGCTCGTAAATACTTGGTGAGGATCATCTCATTTTACCTGCGCCACATCGCTTCAAAGTGTTTTCTGCCCCCATTTTGCAGTTGAAGACATTGAAGCTAGAGGGGCTTGGAGAAGACCCATAAGGTCACACAATAAATACAAAGCTGAGATTCAAACCCGGCGCTGTCTGTTCCCAAAGACCACATTTTAGGCACACTATACTTCCAGAAAGAACATCTGAAAGCAAAAAACTAGAAACAACTAAATGTACATCATAAGGGAAATGACTAAAAGAGTTATGCAATACCCATAATATGTAAGTGTATGCAGCTATTGAAGAGAAATGAGCCAGATTTGTATGTAATAACCTAGAAACTTTTTGTGTTGTATGGATAAATGAAAAAAAGGAAGTTGTAGAAAATACATATTGTATTAGGGCTTTTTTGTTTTGATAACATTCCTACACATGTATGTTTGTAGAAGCATAGAAAACATATGGAAGCATATAATAAAACTCAACATTGGGTACCTCAAAGAGGTGGGCTGCAGTGGTTCTCAACCTTCTGGCCTTTTAAATACAGTTCCTCATGTTGTGACCCAACCATAAAATTATTTCGTTGCTACTTCATAACTGTAATGTTGCTACTGTTATGAATCATAATGTAAATATCTGATATGCAGGATGGTCTTAGGCGACCCCTGTGAAAGGGTCGTTCAACTGCCAAAGGGGTCGAGACCTACAGGTTGACAACCGCTGGCTTAGGGGAAGAGAAAGGCTTTCTAGCTTATCATTTGAATTAAAAGAAAAAGGAAGAACCTTGCTTTTGTGTACTTCAAAGTAGGAGTTGATTTAATGTTTGCTGAACTGAATTAAATGGAACCAACTGAACCCTTCCTTCTGCTGGGAGTCCACACCTGCAAGGCAGCCTCTCAGCAGAATCTGGAGTCTGTGCTTCCAAAGATAAAGGCAAGAGCTTTTCTATCCACTTGGCTATTGATGAGCACTTGGGTTATTCATTGTAAATGATATATTACATTCATACAATAGAGTACTACTCACCATAAAAAAAAAATTTTACCTTTTGCAAAGGTCTGGATGGACCTAGAGCAGCGATGGCGAACCTATGACACGTGTGTCAGAGGTGACACGCCAACTCATTTTTTTGGTTGATTTTTCTTTGTTAAATGGCATTTAAATATATAAAATAAATATCAAAAATATAAATCTTTGTTTTACTATGGTTGCAAATATCAAAAAA
>NW_006290442.1:449159-450650 GCF_000327345.1 Myotis davidii
TATTTCACTTATGTATGGAATCTAAAGAACAAAATAAACAAAATAGAAACTGACTCAGATACAGAGAACAGATTGACGGTTAACAGAGGGGAGGGAGGTTGAGGGGCTGGGTGAGAAAGGTGAAGGGATTAAGAAGTACAAATTGTTAGCTACAGAATAAAGAATATAGTCAATATGATAACTATGTATGGACCAGGTGGATACTTGAAATATGGGGGTGGGGAGTGATCTGTAAATACATGATTGTCTAGCCACTGTACTGAACATCTGAAACTAACACAGAATAATATTGAATGTAAACTGTATTTTAAAAAAGAAAGAAGAAAAAAGGGGAGGGCACCGGTGGGGAGAGAGAGCAGCTTGCCTGCTAAATCCATCTCTCCTGTCACCCAGGCCTCAACGCTGCTGGGAGATGCTGCAATTGATCAGCTGGAAATAACTTCACCTTGCTGTTTAACTGACTCTGGCTTTTGCATTTCCAGGCAGTATAATCATATTAGCAGCCTCATAACCCAATTATGCCCACATACTCTGACAAAACTTCTCCATGCGCAAGGGGCCAGCTGAGCCTGGTTGGCTGCATGACTGCCTCCTCTTAGAAAATCATTGGCAGCATGAAATGTTGAGTCTATTAATAGAGATCCCTACACTCTGACAATAGCAGTGCATAAAAAGAGAAAGCAGCTTCCTGGGTTCTGATGGATGAAACCGGAATTTTGTCACAGTAGCTCCGTCCCTGGCTTATCTACAGCTGCTGGTGTTGTAAAGGTGGACAGCTTTTACCTTTCAAAAGCATAGAGTTGAAAGTAGCACAACATTGTGGGGGTAACTATACTGAGGTGTTTTGAAAGCAAGTGAGTATCAAAGACAAATGTGATGCAGGTTGTGTGACAGAAAAAGCCAAGTGTTTCTCCAGGACTCTGAGATGAACTCAGTGCGTTATTGGATCCTACCCACCCTCACCAAATCATGGCTCCTTAAAAAGGGGAACCAGGGAACCCAGTAAGTTTCACTCAGGGCAGCAGAGGCCAAGCCACAGGTGTGGACTCTGACCTGGACCCATACCACCATCCCCACCCCTCCTTCCAATAAACATCACTCCTCATAAGAAGGAATCGATCAGACTTTGGGCTTCGGTTGCCTTCCTGACACAGGTCGTCATCTGGGAACAGTTCCTGGGTTTCCTATAGGTGAAATGGAACAAGCTTCACTCCAATTCCCCGCGTCCTCCCCGCCCCCCCCACCAACCCCACTAAGACTTGGACAGAATCCAAGAGTCTATGAGGTTCCTGGAAGGTACAGATGAAAACACATGGTGTTATCATAGGAAGAAAAAAAAAAAAGCATGCTCTACAGCACTTCATGGTTTTGAAAGCATTTTGCAGGTTGGGCCTCATGAACCTCACACACCACACCCCTCCCCTTGAGAGGTCAGTGGGAGAGGCCTAATGATTCCTGTTTATTTCGTGAAGAAAGTCTCACTGCTGGGGC
>NW_006290442.1:454494-475693 GCF_000327345.1 Myotis davidii
TATTTCACTTATGTATGGAATCTAAAGAACAAAATAAACAAAATAGAAACTGACTCAGATACAGAGAACAGATTGACGGTTAACAGAGGGGAGGGAGGTTGAGGGGCTGGGTGAGAAAGGTGAAGGGATTAAGAAGTACAAATTGTTAGCTACAGAATAAAGAATATAGTCAATATGATAACTATGTATGGACCAGGTGGATACTTGAAATATGGGGGTGGGGAGTGATCTGTAAATACATGATTGTCTAGCCACTGTACTGAACATCTGAAACTAACACAGAATAATATTGAATGTAAACTGTATTTTAAAAAAGAAAGAAGAAAAAAGGGGAGGGCACCGGTGGGGAGAGAGAGCAGCTTGCCTGCTAAATCCATCTCTCCTGTCACCCAGGCCTCAACGCTGCTGGGAGATGCTGCAATTGATCAGCTGGAAATAACTTCACCTTGCTGTTTAACTGACTCTGGCTTTTGCATTTCCAGGCAGTATAATCATATTAGCAGCCTCATAACCCAATTATGCCCACATACTCTGACAAAACTTCTCCATGCGCAAGGGGCCAGCTGAGCCTGGTTGGCTGCATGACTGCCTCCTCTTAGAAAATCATTGGCAGCATGAAATGTTGAGTCTATTAATAGAGATCCCTACACTCTGACAATAGCAGTGCATAAAAAGAGAAAGCAGCTTCCTGGGTTCTGCTGGAGAAATTCACTCCTCTTCCCCTCGTCCTCCCCGCCCCCCCCCACCAACCCCACTAAGACTTGGACAGAATCCAAGAGTCTATGAGGTTCCTGGAAGGTACAGATGAAAACACATGGTGTTATCATAGGAAGAAAAAAAAAAAAGCATGCTCTACAGCACTTCATGGTTTTGAAAGCATTTTGCAGGTTGGGCCTCATGAACCTCACACACCACACCCCTCCCCTTGAGAGGTCAGTGGGAGTGGCCTAATGATTCCTGTTTATTTCGTGAAGAAAGTCTCACTGCTGGGGACAGACAGAGCCAAGACTAGGAACTCTTCTATCCGCCAGCCGCTGCTCTGTCTGCAGTACTTGAGGAGCAGAGCAAAGCGAACCTCTCTAGAGGTGCCTCCACCTGTGACACCTGTTGGGGGTCTGAGTGAGGAATCCTACCAGACAGGCAATCCAGCCCTGAGTCGGGCGCCTCCCTCAGTCCACACTTCCATCATGGCTTCATAAACCCGCAGACCTGTGGAAATCTCAGCTGGAATGTGAGTTACAACAAATAAAAAGATTTTTTAGAAGATAGAAATTCATCCATGTTCATCATACCATCTCTTGATGGGGGGTGGTACGTCCACCAGCATGTATCACACATCCACAAACACACACACACACCACACCTGAACACCTGCTTCTATGCATCCATGTCTGGAAACAACCCCTGCCATAGCTAGATTTTCTAAGAACTCTTTCCATAACACAGCCATGGCCATTGTGAGAGGGGAAAAACACCATGAAACTGTAGAGAACCTGGAAGCAGTGAGTGAGTGAGTGTGTGTGTGTGTGTGTGTGTGTGTGTGTGTGTGTGTGTGTAGGGAGAGAGAGAGAGAGAGATAGACTTTTAAATAGCTCTTGCTCCCTAAATTCATGTTCCTGAGGGTTTTGTTACAATTAGTATGTCCAGGAAACAGCAGTGAGGAAAGGTGGCCCATAAACCTTTTTAGACAACAAGGAGAACATTGGCCTTCTTTTCATTTTCTACAAGGGCAATGGCAATTGGCAAAAAATCTTCATTTCCCTGCTCTCTGTCCCTGCTTGTGCCCAGTAGCCCTCAGTGAGTATGGCCCCTCAGTGCTGGTCTTCTTTCTGCGCCACATTGTCCTTGGTTCCCCAACTGTCCCAAGTTGGTTTTAATTGCACTGGTTTCCTTTTTTTAGTTTGTTTGTTGTTGTGGGGAGTGTTTTTGTTAATCCTCACCTGAGGATATTTTTCCATTGATTTTTAGAGAGTGTGGAAGCACTCAAATGTCCTTGGATATATATTCTTTTACTGAAGGACACCTAGTATTTTTGGTGAATATATGTGCTTTTATTTTGCAGGAGTGGTATTGTGTTATGCAGCTCACTTTTTACTCAGCACTGTGTTTTTAAGTTCTTGTCACTAAATCTACTGCATGGTTTCTGACTACTAGAGAGCAGTTCACTTACACCTACCATATGCTGGCTCTTCCACTTCCTAGCTATGTGATTTGGGGCAAATGAGTTAACTGCTCTGTGCCTCACATTCCTAATGTATAAAGTGAGACACAAAGAGTACCTACATCCCAGGGTGCTTATGAGGATTAAATGAGTTTTGGGTGTATCTGAAGAGCTTTGAAACATGTGTGGCACTGAAACATAGGTAAGTGCTCAAAACCAAAAGCTAGCTAGTTAATATATTATTATTACTTCCCCGTTCCCCGAGAAGGGTGTGTTGGTTAGACAGCTCTCTGCTAATAAACAATGCTTCCTTGAGCATCCTTGTTTATGTTTCCTCCTAGACTTGAGCATGAACTTCTCTGGGGCATATACCGGGAGTGGGACTGCTGAATTACGGAGTATATAAATAACTTTGCAAAGAAACTCTAAACAGCTCTCTAGGGCAGTGGTTCTCAACCTTCCTAATGCCGCAACCCTTTAATACAGTTCCTCATGTTGTGGTGACCTCCAACCATAAAACTATTTTCGTTGCTACTTCATAACTGTAATTTTGCTACTGTAATGAATCGTAATGTAAATATTTGATATGCAGGATGTATTTTCATTGTTACAAATTGAACATAATTAAAGCATAGTGATTAATCACAAAAACAATATGTAATTATATATGTGTTTTCCGATGGTCTTAGGCGACCCCTGTGAAAGGATCGTTTGACCCCAAAGTGGTCTCGACCCACAGGTTGAGAACCGCTGCTCTAGGGTGTCTGATTTTATACTCCCACCAGCAGACTGGAGAGTTCTCATTCCCCAAATCTTCTCCATTACCTGGTGGCACTGTGCTTTCCAATGGTTGCTCTAATGGATAGGAAATGGCATCTTGTTTTGTGTTGTGTGTCTTTCATCACGAGTGATGTTGAGCATCTCTTTGTATATTTTTAAGCCTCCTCTGAATTTGTATCTTTTGCCTAATTTTATAAAAAGGTCTTAAAATTTTCTAAATTTGTGGTAGTTCCTGGTATATTCTAGAAATTAATTCCTTGTCAAGTTTTAAAAGTTTCAAACATTTCCAAGCCTATCACCAATCTGTCACTTACATCTATATGTCTTTCACCAAACAAAATTTCTTAATGCGGTCGGGTCCATCAATGTTTTTCCTTCATGATCTGTGCTTTTTGAGTATTGCTTTAAAAACCTTTAAGCCCACTCTCAAGTCACACAAACACACACACACACACACACACACACACACACACATACACACACAAGTTCCCTCATCTTCTTAATATAATTTTACCTTCTACATTTAGGTCTGTAATCCATTTCCTCCCATGGATCCATTAAGTCTATAATTCATTTAGAGTTTATTTTTGTGTATGGTAGAAGATAGAAATCTGAATTATTTTTCTCCATATACTAAACAAGTTCTCCAAATAGCATCTATATATAAGCCATCCTTTTTTCATTGATGTGCATGCCACCTCTCTCATATCCATAGCAAATGGTAGGGTGAACATCCCTATTTTCTATTTTTCAACATTGTCTTAGAATTGATGAACCTTTATTATTTTACTAGAGACCTGGTGCACAAAATTTGTGCACTGAGGTCCCTCAGCCCGGCCTGCGCCCTCTCGCATTTTGGGAGCCCTTGGGTGATGTCCAACTGCCACAGAGGCAGGAGAGGCTCTCGCCACTGCCCATGCACTCACCAACCATGAGCCTGGCTTCTGGCTGAGTGGCACTCCCCCTGTGGGACTGCACTGACCATCAGGGGGCAGCTCCTGTGTTGAGCATCTGCCCTCTGGTAGTCAGTGCACATCATAGCAACCAGTTGTTCCTCTGTTCAGTCAATTTGCATATTAGCCTTTTATTATATAAGATAGTCATTTTAGAATCAGTTTGTTAAACTAGTCCCATAATTCTACAGTAATACAATGAGTGTGCTTCTGGTGCAAAAACAGGGAATTAGGCCCATGCATCAGAATAAAGGAAGGCCCTGGCCAGTAGCTGGAAGGCCCTGATTGGGCCTGATCACTGGCCAGGCCTAGGGACCCTACCCATGCACGAATTTCATGCACTGGGCCTCTAATTTAATTAGGAAATTCAAATGAAATAAAACTATAGCTTTCTTTTATTTTATTGTCTTTATCTGATCTTGGAGTCAAGGATATATACTTGCATCATAAAAATAAGTCAGGCAAAGTTCTCCCTTTTAAAAATTTTCTGAAACAATGTGTATAAAATAAAGATACTTGGTTCTTTGAAAGTTTGGTAAAACTAACTTATAAAACTTAGATCTAGGTCTTCTTATGGGTGATAGGGCATGGTTTTGATTACTTTTTCATTCCTTTAATGATTCCAGTTCTATTCAAATTTTCTATTTCTTGTGTAATCATATGTATATAAATTATGTATATATATATATATATATTCAATACACCCAATTCATTTAGTTTTTCAAAATTTTGACTTTCTATTTCATATTATTCTTTTGATAATTCAATTACTTAGGTAGTTATTTCCCCTTTCTAAACCTTTGTTTGTTTTTTTGTTTGTTTGTTTGTTTGTTTGTTTGTTTACATATCATCTATTCTTAGTCACTTTTGTCAGAGATATACTTTTCAGAGATGAGCTTTAGTCTTATTAATCCTCTCTATTATTTTCTTTTATGTTATTTGTATCTGGTAACTGTTGCTTTTTTCCAAAACACCTCAGTTGATTGCTTGTCTCATTTGTTTTCAATCTTTTTGGTTGGGTGATAAAAGCATTCTTTGAGGCCCCACATTTCTGCCAAGTCCTGCTTTAGCTATCTCCCTCAAGTGTCCACTCACAGTGCTTTCATAATTGCTCATCGCTACTTTGTGCTTTTAAAAAGGGAGTATTTCCAGATGGAACTTTTTTAAAAAGTTACAACTTTATTGGTAAATACCAATGTCATGGCATTATGGTTAGAGAACAGAGTCTGTGATCCCATCCAACCATGACAGCATCCTGTACAGCTGTAGTAGTAATTACTATGGCTAGACCTCGTTAACACTTTGAAAATATTATTCACTTTTCTTCTTAAAAATAAGAATTTTTTTCTTTATCCTATGTAAAAGATGGATGTCAATTTAATTCTTGTTTTGTTTTTTGTGGATTATTTGCTTTTATTCTTTCTGATAGTTTTGATGTTCCTAAATTTCACCATAGATAGTCTAGTTGGTGGTTTATTAATTTTTATAATTTTACCTATATTGTCCAGCATTCTAAATGAGTTTTCCAGTTTTTTGTAACTGCTTATTTCTTCTTCAGGTTTATAACATGCTGTCATATTTTCTTGAAGATAAAATGTTTATTTTAAATTCTTGTTCACTTGATACATTAATTCTGTCCCATCCAGCTAGGTCTGTTCAACTTGTTAAACCTTTCCCTCTAATGATTATTCTCTTTGGACATCCTGATAATTTTTCCCTGGAAGTTATTATTTTTTTTTTAAGACTGTTGACTATTTAGGCAAGTAATATAAACCTCCAGGGGAAGAGTAAGATACTGGGCTCTAGCCTGTGTCCCTGCTGGTGACTGGAGGAAGGAGAGCCTTGCCTTGGGGCACCAAGCCTCCAGCCTCACAGACGGCCCCTGCGGACCCAGTCAGGAGAGCCTGCCCTCAACCCAGCCAATGTCCTGCTTGGCATTTCTCTTTTTAAGAGCTGCTTCTCCTCTTGACTGTGATTGTCCAGCCCACCAACCCCCTAGGGCTGGAGACGGGGGAGGCCACTGTTAGAGAGGATTTAACAATCACCAGTACCTTTTACCTTCACTGGAGCCCAGCCTGGCTTCATCTCTGTCCTAATGGTAACCCCCACCCACCTTGAATTGGGTGGGATGTGCCATTCTCCTGCCTTGTGGCTACAAGGAGAGAATGTGACTCATCTGCAAAGTCTCTCCTTCCTTAAGCCTATTCCCTGTGAGTTGCATCTGGCCACCACCTTTCTAACCACCCACCGTTTCCCACTTCTCCCCTAACTGAGGTCCAATTTCTTTCTGTCTCCCACCAACTTCCCCCTGATTTTCCCAACATCTGTAGGTTGGTTTTGGAATAAGCGGCCAGCGTCTCTTCTGGCTGATTATGTCTTCTGGGAGTAGAATGGTCCCTTCCACCTGTGTTCCTGCTCTATTTTTTATCTGTCTCCATGAGTTCACCATCTTATTTCATGGCTACACTGCTAACCAAACAAACAAAAAACACCATGGAAGAATCCTTCCCTGGACTTAGAGACCAATTAGGATCTTATGAGCAGCAAGCAATAAGGATGAGAACCTAGAATGGAAAGCCAAGAAGGCCCGGCGTCCTGCAGGCTCTGTCAGAGGAGCCTCCTCATCCTTTTGTTGTTGTTAATCCTCACTCAATATTTTTTCATTGGAAGGGAGGATGGAGAGAAACATCAATGTGAGAGAGACACAGCAACTGGTTGCTTCCCGCACATACCCCTGCACCCCAACCAGGACCAGGGATCAAGCCTGTAATCAACCAAGTTTCGAAAACCTAGGTACAAATTGAACCCGGGACCCCTTCATTCTATGGGCCCAGGCTCCATCCACTGAGTCAAACTGGCTAGAGCTAATGAAAAGTGTTTTTTCTCTTTTTCTTTTTTTGCTAATTCTAACCCGAGGATTTTTTTTTTTTCATTTTTTTTTTAAAGAGAGTGGAAGGGATGGGGGAGAGACAGAGAGAGAGAAAAATTGATGTGAGAGAGACACATTGATTGGTTGCCTCAGCCAGGAATTGAGCCTCTAACTGAAGTATATGCCCTTGACCAGAATCAAACCCATGACTCTCTAGACCAGCCGTGGGCAAACTACGGCCCGCGGGCCAGATCCGGCCCGTTTGAAATGAATAAAACTATTGAAAAAAAAGACCGTACCCTTTTATGTAATGATGTTTACTTTGAATTTATATTAGTTCACACAAACACTCCATCCATGCTTTTGTTCCGGCCCTCCGGTCCAGTTTAAGAACCCATTGTGGCCCTCAAGTCAAAAAGTTTGCCCACCCCTGCTAGACTATGGGCCCACGCCTAACCCACTAGGCCTAACAGGCTAGGGCAGTGATGGCGAACCTAAGACACGCGAACTCATTTCTTTGGTTGATTTTTCTTTGTTAAATGGCATTTAAATATATAAAATAAATATCAAAAATATAAGTCTTTGTTTTACTATGGTTGCAAATATCAAAAAATTTCTATATGTGACACAGCACCAGAGTTTAGTTAGGGTTTTTCAAAATGCTAACACGCCGAGCTCAAAAGGTTCGCCATCACTGGGCTAGGGCCTCCCTCACCGTTTCTATTGCTACTGTCTAGTCCTTTCATTTCCTAAACAGTCTCCCTCCCTCCAGCCCTTCCTGCCTAGTGCTGCCTTGAGATTAGGTACAGATGCCATCTCTTCTGTATTCTGACTCTGTTTCCATCTTTCCCCTGGACTGAACCATACGTTACTTTGAAGGGCTATTTCAAAGTCCTTCCATTCTGCACCATGATGTTAAGGTCCTTGAGAGCAGGTCTTACTCTTTGGCTGGCCAATATATAGGATGATAGAATCACAGTCCAAAAAAAAAGCAACATGCTACAGTGGTGATGGACCGACTTTTGCTTTCTTCAAAACAAAATGGAACTAAAGGAAAGCTAGGAACCCCATCTAGTAATGAATGACCCTATCACCGCTGCCTCCACCAACATCTCAGCCACCTTAGGCCTCTGTTCAAAGCCCCTCCAACCTGTGTCTTCCACTTCAACTGGTGCCTTCTCTGAATCATGAGGATGTCACATCTCCTGATGCCTGCAAGGGACACTCAGCCCACAGGCTGCGAAGGAAGCTTCCACATTTTTAAACTCTGCAGCCCGTTCCAAATGCCTTTATTCTTATGGGAAACCGCTGCTCCTTTAATGCCCACACTACCTGCCAAGAGCATTCTCTCCCCGTCTTTGTCACTGCAAGCAGCAACCTGCTGCTCACATTTCTCCTGGTTGTTTCCCAAGCATATCCATATGCTCAAGCCCCCTCCTCTGCCCCCACCCCAGCTAGCTCCCCCAAGCATCACCCCCTGTCTCACTTGCTAGAGAGATAAGCTTCTTGCAAGAACAGACTGAAGATTTCTCTTCTTGCTCACCTCCATTCACTCCACAACCCTCGGCTCAGACTCTCCATGGAAATGGTTCTTGCCAATGTCACTGGTGACCTTGACTTTCATTACTTAAAGTTTTTCAGCCCTGATCTTCCTTGACTGCAGCCTTCAATACTATGTACCTCCCCTTCTTGAAGCTTGATATTCCTTGATCTCTGGGACATCATTCCCCTTAGTGGTTTTTAATTCTCTCCAGCCTGCTTCCTTCTGCCAAACGTGGCACTGAGCCCTCTGATACCTTGACCTTGACCTCCCAAGCTCCTCCCCGCAGTAGATGACATCACCTGCTGCCCAGACTTGGAAATCTCTGCCTTCTGGGGGTCTTTCGGAGTCTTTGCTCTGCCCTATGCCCCACATTCAAATGGTCGCTATGCCCTCACTGAGGTTGGTCCCTCTCTCCATGCCTTGTCACTGCTTTAATCAGGCTCCATTCTTTTCAAGCTGAGCCATGGCTGAGATTTCCCAACTCGTCCTGCTGCCTCAAGTCTTGCTTTCTCCCATCGTATTCACTGAAATGCAGGCAAAGGGATAGTTCTAGAATAAAATTCTTAGTCCTTTGTTTAAGGCTACCCATTGACTTCAAATTCAAATCTAAATCTTTAGAACACAAGACCCTACGGGATCTGGACATTCCGTGTCACTAAGGCCTCAAGTCTTTCTAACTCATCTCATTCCTCAAGAGTCAGACAGCCCACCTCTAGGACGCCGTTCTTGAAGCCCTCCTGCTCCTGGCCCAGAGCTCTTCCCTCAGCTCCAAGAGGCCTCCTTGGATCACCGCTCTCTAGCGGTGTTGGATCATCTCCCCCACTAAGCTATAAACTCATTTTCTTTTGCTTCTGTGTTTTTCAGTGCCTGTCACAGTGCCTGGGCCCCCCTGGAAGTGTTATGTGTTTGGATGGATAGACGTTTTACTCGCTGGGGGTGAAATCCTGCCTCAGATATGTTGTATTATGGTTAGTTCTTGGTGCTGAACTGGAAAGGTTTAAATAATGTCAACCAGTGCGATATGAAGTAACTTGAAACTGTCACTTGACAAATTTAAAAATGGTTAGGAGCAGGGTAAGGGAAAGGAAACTAATTGATATTGGATAGCTACTTATGGCTTCTCAGTGGACATTTTTTAAAATCATCATCAGAGGATATTTTTTCCATTGATCTTTAAAGAGAGAGTGGAAGGGAGGGAGGGGGTGGAAAAAGAGAGAGAGAGAGAAAGAAACATTTTGTGAAAGAGACACATTGACTGGTTGCTTCCCGCACAGGCCCCAACCAGGGCCGGGGATCCAACCTGCAACCAAGGTACGTGCCCTTGACTGGCAATCAAACCAGAGACCCTTCAGTTCATGGGCTGATGCTCTAACTATTAAGCCAGGGCTTAGTGGACGTTTTAAAAACTATTATTTAATCTCCATAAGACTAGTCTGAAATCAATATTACCTTCACTTTACAGATCCAGAATTAAGGCATAGAAAAATTAACTAGGCTGAGGCTAAGTGGCAAAGCCCAAGTTTAACACAGGTCTCTGTCTGATTCCAAAACTCATGTTCTCTCCACTGTCTTTTGCCCAAGAACTACACCATAACATGAAGGTTGGAATGCAGGGGGAGGAGGTAGAGAGCCCAGTGACAAAACTGCTGTGATGGTGATGGTGCTGGTGAGAGATGCCAAAAACCTGGACCAGGACCGTGACAGAGGGAATATTGAAATGGACATGGATTTTATAGGCTCCTACAAGGGAACATTACACAGCTTGAGATTCAGTTGAGACATGGGAGATGAGCATGATTTCTGGGACAACTGAATGGATAGAAGTGTCATCACAAAGAGCTTTCTTTTCTATGACCTTTGAGGAATGTGTCAGGGAACCCTAGTTCTGCTCTCTGTAAGGAGGACTTTATGGCCAGGATGAAAGGAGACCCCTGCCGGACTGGAACGGAGCAGGCACCAGCTCACTCATTACTCCTTAGCAGGGATGGTGAACAGTGGGGTACAGCATCAATAAGGGGGTGACTGAACTGAAAGACCTCAACAGGCATACCCTTCCCTGTAAGTCTATGGTTCCGAAGCACTCAAACAGGTGATGAATGGATAACAAAACAACGCTTAGTCTTTATCTTTTTCTCAACCTGCTCGAAGGTAACCAGGTCAGGGAGGGAGAGTTAATGCAGGTTCCGTTAAACACGGAAATACCAGATCTCAGGCAAATATGGCCATGATTCCCTTCCCCTTTACCACCCTTATTTGGCACTAACACAATACTTTAGATTGTCTGGCTTTTGCATGGAAGGAAACATACGAATTTCCTTATTACCTTTAAATTCAACAGTACTCTGTGTGTAATCAAATACACTCATTCGGTTAAAATGGAATATTTTTGGAAGAGCTTCTAGGGTTTTGTCCTCCTTTGCTGCGATGGTCTGACGTCTGGGATCACAGACAGTGTAACCTGGCCCAGGTCCTCTCATCAATTTGGGCTTGGGTAACAGCCGGTAAGACAGCAGGGATCTGCTCCTCCCGCTTTCCCAGTTTACTGCCAAGATAAACCCATGCCATTGCAGGGAGCCATCTCCCCTGGGGCAGTGGGACATTTGTCCAGTGACCTGTGGGGGGCAGCAACTTTTGCCCATCATAATGGTTGATAAAAGAGAGAGTGATTGTGGCCCAAACCCCAGAACCACAGCCCAGCAGCCTGACACCTGAGAGGCATGTGGGAAACAGACCTACCAAAGACAAGCTGGGGTTGGAAGTGAGCACGGCAATCACTGAGTCTCACTCCTTCATGTCACAGGTGAGGACACTGACGCCAGAAAAGCTAGAGAGTGCGGGCGCTGCACCATGGCTCCAGATGGGCACCCACCACTCCAATGCCCAGCACTGACCCTGTCTCCCCACAGCACACCGCCCACTGCCTCAAGAACCAGAAGGCCTGTGCCGACCAAGAGAAAGCACTGAGGGAAGAAGCCACACAGCCCTGAGCGTCACCCACCTCAGGGAGCGGCTACCAGTTGGCTCTGTTCCCCTGCAGAGGCAGAGACAGCTGCTCACTCCCCGCAGCTGCGGCCTGGCCTGGGTCCCCTTGGTTATTGTTCTCCGAAGGTTAATAGCTCTGCTTTCCCATAAGTCACCTGACAACTTTCTCTTTAAAAATGTAAAAATTAATTTCAAAAACACTATAATTCAGTACCGTGCCTTCAAAGTGCCTCTTTCCCAGAGACGGCAGGTAAGGGCTGGGGGCTCAGGCATGTCCTTTCTGTCCCCAGAGGCTCAGCTCAGGCTCCTGTGCCTGAATGTCTTCCCAAGAGGAGGAGACAACAGCCCTGGCAACAGGAGTGTGAACCACCACATCTTTGATGACCAGCCCAGACCGGTCAATGTGGAAAATCGCCTAGAGCCTGGCCTCTCTCTGGCCCCGCACCTGCTTTCTGAGGACTCGGGGGCTAAACAAACAGATGTGAGCTCAGGGGTCCTCCCCAGGCAGGTGGGGAGGGCTGAGGTCAGGGGAATGGGGGCTGCCCACTCAGTGAAGCCCAAACCGGGGCAGGCAGCTTCCCCGAGAGGAAGCCTGGCCCCACAGCGTGCAGGGGTGGCTTCTGGCCTTCTGCCAGCACACCTAAAAATGACACAAGAAGCTGCCAAAACTGGACCTCGAGCCTGTGGGGCCTGGTGCAGAAAACAAATGTCTGCCCCTAGAGGCTGGCGTCTCCCGAAATGGGCCCGTGCCTTTCTCCATTTTTTTGGAACAATTATGTTTTTAAGCTAAATTTAAGACACAGAGGAGGAGGAGTAGGAGGGCTCTCTATTGGTAAGATAAGGAGAACGGCTCACATTTTTCTTGTCCTTTGCAAAGCACATCCCCACAATAGAAGGCCTGATATTTAATATGATTTCTGACCAATATAATTTCAGCTTTTTTTAAAGCATTGTGTGGTAGACGCTCTTATCCCCACCCCCGACCCCCACCCTGAGATGCACCCAGTTCCCCTGAGGCAGCCCCACCTAAATGTCCTGCCTGTCCCAGCCGTCCTGTGAAGGAGGCGAGTCTCTGAGCAGACGCTCTTGCTTCCATCTACACAGAAACAACCAGGATGAATTCGAAGCCACGGGAGAAAGGAACCAACTTCATGTTTCAAGGAGAATCTGGTCTGGACACCCTGGTGACTGCCTGCACTGTCATTGTCACTGGGGCTCCACCCTCTGGGATGCCTCTCAGCTGTGGCTGCACCTCTGCTTTCTGCTCCTGATGCAGAGACCAGGCGGGAGCACCTCACCCTCTTGCTGACAGGGGCGGTCACAGTACATGGCTTTTTCACCTTCCTACGGGGGTAGCAGGACCCTCCCTCCTTGGAGTCTCGCACAGTAAAAAAAAAAAATCCCAAAAATAGCAGGCAGTTTTTGTGAAAAAAAATTTGCAGCGATTTTTTTTAAAATAAATAAATAAAATACCACACAGTAGGGCAGTTATCACCCTCATTTTACAGATGAGGACACTGAGGCTCACAGCCTCCTTACATGAAGTGCCTCGCTCAGTATCACACAGATAATAAGAAATGTTAAGCCTCTGAAGAGTCACCAAACCAGAACATGCTGTTTGGAGAGAGAACTTTGAGTTTGCAGCCTTGCTCTGAAGATCCTACCAACCTCTGAGTGTGATAACAGTGCCCTCTAGGTTGAAAATATTCCAGGTGAAGTGGGTACTTCCATGCTGGCCAATGGTTCAGTACTGCCCAGGCCCAGGCTCTAAGCCTTATTCTCTCCTTACCCATTTCTTTGATCTTTCTCTGTCTTCTTCTGGCCCCCTTGCTGACGTTCCCACAGCATGATGAGCTCAGAGAACACAAGTTCATTCTGGTATGAGAGTAGAGGGTGAGACAGTTCAGTGGCCGAGTCTGAAGAGGTGGCAGGGATTTGTGATGTGTTCAGGCTTTATCCTGAGGTCGATGGGAGTCTTGGAAAGGATTTTAGCCAGAGAGCAACCTGATGAAATTTTATGAAGTAGGAGAATAGATAGAAGAAAATTAAGAGGTTAATTAGTAAAGAGGTTAGTTAGTAGGCCAGTAGACAAGTGGTTGGAGTAGAGATGGTAAGAAGAGGAATTCAAGAAACATTAAGCAGATGGAATTTAAAAGTTTGGTGATTGATTAAACACAGGGTGTCTGGACAGTGGGCAACAGGAAAAGTCAAACTGCTTGGGCACCTGGGTGACGGGTGGTGTCATCCTCCAAGAGAGAGCATTGGTGAGTGAGCAGGTAAACTAGCCATGAGGCACTACGGGTTGAGGACTCAGGCAGGAGGTTTTGAAGCCGAAAGGTCAATTACAGCCTCTTAGTTAGTCAATGTGGATCAGACCCTTCAACCTCTCTGGTCCCGGGTCTGAAGACCTGGGCACTGTAAGGCAAGTTGAGCAGCAAAGCAATGCACAATGCAGGGAGCAGCAAGACAGCAGACTTGAGACCTCCTGCCAGCTCCGCAGCACACTCGTTCTGTACCGCAAGCCAATCACTTGTTCTCCCTGGGTCTCAGTGTCCTGGCCATCAGTAACACCCCAGGGTTCTGTGGGTGAATATTTGAGAAAGCAAAGTGCTATGTAAATGTTTATTGCTAATAGCAAACCATCCACAAAATGTCTACATATCGCCGGGGCAACCCAACAGCTTTAACAATCTTAAGTGGTTCTTGTTCTTCTGATTCATCACACTCTATGCATTTAACTTCCAGAACAAATTTAGCCCTCAAAATATCTTGGTACATTTTCTACCCACCCCTTAACATTTAAATCCTCCATCCTCCATGCCACTTCCCCATTCCTGCATCACTGTTTCCCCAGCACACCCTCATCCTTCTTCTCTTCAAGCAAAGAGCCTCACCCACCTGCCCTCCACAGGAGACAAAAGCCACCAGAGACACTGCCTCGCTGGGCCTGCTGCAGACACCTCCCAAGAGAGAACTCAGCAGGGCATCTAAACAAAAATGACTATGGGCCGGGGAGGGGAGGACATGTTAGGATCCAATGAAGGGAGGGGCAAGGTACTTAGATCCACACTTAGAGTTCACACACACATACACACACCACCAACACCATGATCATGGGCGTGAAGGCTCAGAATATGGGGAGGACCCATGCAGGATGTCAATTTCAGTATTCATTTGAGCCAGCCTTGTCACTGGCTAGAACACTGGTGTCATCAGCATTGGAGCAGGGCCAGCTGAGCTCCAGCCCATCCAATGGCTCATTTGAACCAGAAGCTCATCACGGGAGGACCAGAACCAAGGCTTGCACTGTTCTGTCAGAAGCATTTGCCTTAAACATACTCAGTTAATTAAAGTAAATATTTCCTAAAACATCCAGCAATGCCAAAGTCTTAAACACAGGGTTGTAGAGGAGCCATGAAGGAAGCTAGGAGAGCAGACTGGTACAGCAGCCCTCTCATTTTCTGGTGACCAAACCTCATGTGCAAGTTTGTGTTCCAAAGAAACTTTTTAAAAACCCACAGCCCGGTTTCCCTTGCCTGTGACTTATTGGTTGATTTGATTTTCCTTTCCTCTCTGACTACTTACCCCATGTCTCCACATTCTCCTATCACACGGGCTGAGGAGCATTTCAAAAAGTTTGCAGCTGAAAAACAGAGAACTGAAAAATGTTTGCCTCCTCTTGCAGCCTTAGTCGTGGGCTCCTTCACCCCTAGCTGGGACCTAGATAGGAAATTCCCTTGGACAGTAGGTGCCACCATGCTGAAAGCTAGTAAGAATAATGATAGCAAAGTCTACTGAGCACTTCTCTGTGCCAGAATTCATGTGAAATACTGTTCTAAGTAACTGGCCCCAAGGTTCCCAGCAAGAAAGCAGCATAACTGGGATTTAAAACCAGGAGGCTGGTTTCAAATGGGGCCTCTCTGAAAACAAACCACATTTAAAGCTACTCTCGAGGCAAAAGAAGTCAAGCAAGTGGAATTTTTATTTCTTATTCCCACCTCTCCTCTTTCCAGGTGCTGTACGAAGCCCCCTCGATGATGTGAAGAGGAATTCTGTAAGCTTCACCCAGTGAAGTAAAGGTGAAGAAAAGGAATGAATGCCTGATGGTGAAATTTCAAGCACTGTGGCTCTGAGCACAGGTTGTATTTTAGGCTGGTCCAAATGATCAGGCCTTTAAATTACGCTCCCCGTGACATATAGCGTTCATCCTACACTAGTACCTTTTTGCTCACTCTCCCCAAACGTATCGCCAAAGTGAGGCATTTTGGGTGCCCTGCAAAGACTTCCCAACCCACAGGGACTTTACTTGTAAGTAACAGGAGGGCTAGATGCTCTTGTGTGTCCCCCATAACTCCTTGAATGAGACTCTGTGCATGACTAGTTTTCTGGGAGTTACTCCTGTGAACCTGGCCTCTGAGAATCTGTCCAAGTCCCCTAGCCAACGTAAACACAGATTCCCCCTCGCCCCTGTCTCTAGGCTGAGGTCTGACATTTGATTTTTATACCAGCTAATTCTAATATGGTTTCAAATCCTTTCCCCCAAATAAACCTCAGTGCTGCAAAGAAAAGACGCCAAAATTTAAGCACTCCAAATCTCTCATTCAAACGTCCTTTGGATTCAAATCTCCTAGACTCCCCATTCAATTACACGCCTCTGCTCAGATACCTAATGGAAGCCATCAAAAACCTGAAAAATTCTGGCTTCAGATCAATATAATAGTTCCCTTGATAAGGCTCCCTCTGCAAGAGAACTGAAAGGACCTCCTTTCCCCGAACCCCAAATGCATTGGCCTGTCATTATTATTTGCAACCAAAACTCTTACACGCTGTTTGTTTTCTGCCCAAACTCATATTCCTGTTCTTTGTTCATGAGGCCAGCCCACTGCATGCCTGAGAAATTTGTTCAGACTTCAGGGCCCAATCTCTCTCCAGGCAGTTGCCCATCTTTCCAGACTTGAAATCCCTTACACTGCTTCCTCTCTAAACTATCTTTACCTCAAACAGCACAACTCAGTTGTCTCCTTTACATTTTTGCTCCCTCCCGATTTGGGGTCCTCTTCCATCTTTCTGAAACCGACACCAGAATCAGGGCAGAGAGGAACAGGCAACAGCAAGCCTTCAACAGGCTCCAATAGAGGGCTCTGTGCTGCCTGCTCCTCTCCTGGCCGCCCATCAAAATTCTTCGTCAGCAACTCTAGCTCTGCCCCAGCCTCTCACAAGCATTTTTCTTTCAAACAGCTCTTGCTTCACCAGTATTGCCTAAAGTGCCCACCTCACTGATTTCTGTGACAGGGAGGATGCCAAGATATGAAAGAATCGGTTGCTGTCTCTCAGACCTTGGAGTCTCAAAATGAGATTTGACAATTAATGAAAGAGAATGCAAAGCCTGGAGGATCTTTTCCAAATGAGGCTCAGACACTACTAGTAGAAGAACTTGAGGGATGAAGTTATACCTGGAGGGACAAGTAGAAGTAGGGCAGGAGAAGGGGAAAGACGCTCTTGATGGGGGATGGTATGTCCACCACTCAGCATGGAAGGACCAAACTAGGGCTGTGGGCACTGGAAGAGTTGTAGAAAAGGCAGAGACGCATGTGAAATAGGGACACCTGGGCAGACTGAGAAGGCTTTTGAATGCCAAGTTAAGAAATGTGCCTTGTAGACAGTGCCATCCCTTGTTGAAGCGAACTGCTCACCAACAAAATGTAAACGAAGCAAGAGGTGTGGTGTGTCCAACAGCCATAACCCAGCAATTTCCCTGTCTGAGAAGGGCCAGCTGAGCCAGCCTGAATCCCTCACTCTCAGCCCTAGCCCCAGGCTCTTGTCCTGGTTCTGTGGGGAGAACTGCCTGTGACTCTGTGGGCCACCTTAACTCAACAAACTGTCCTGGAAAGAGGGCTAGCCTTTCCAGGAGACTCAGCTCCTGACCAGTGCTATCGCTAGGTGGCAAGCCATGCTACTTCCTGGGCCTCAGTTTCCCCATAGGTACAATGAGAGGTTTGACTAAGATGAGCTAAGTTTCTCCCAGCTCTGAGGGCTACTTAGTAGCCCCAGCTTCCTTCCTCCACTATTCTGTGGATGGTTTTACCGTTTCTGGGATAGCACCTTCTTTTTCTCTGGTTTTCTTCCTTTTTCACCTAATATTTTTTGGCAGTTGTCCTTCTCTAAAATAAACATTTTTTTAAATATGAAAAACTCATTTATTATAGAAAATTTGGAAAATACAGCAAAGCACATCAGCATCTATAATCCAATCAACCAAAGAGCACCACTTATACATATATATACATATTCACATGATTTTATTTTTAGCCAAGTTAGCACCATACAGCACACGCTGTTTTAGAAACCTGCTTTTCATTTTCACTTTTAAAAATGTCATTGAGAATTCCACTTCATTATTGATTGACTAGGTTGGGTTTGGACCAGAAAAGCTTGACAGTGTATAACAAAATCTGTTTCAAGGCATCTGGAAGATTATGAAGGCAGTCAAATGTTGTAATGTTGTACTCTGCAAGAGGAAGGAAATCAAAAATGGCCCGACCAAATGATTTTGAGGGCTTTATACAGCCCGTGGGCCAGACGTTCCCCACCCCTGCTTTAGAGAAACAGAGGGAAAGGTGGTGAACATAAATGAAATAATAAGGAATTTCAACTGAGAACTAGACTCTACTTTTTAAAGAATCAAAGAGATGTTATAGAACTGAAAAATACCATGCCTGAAATTATGAACTCAATATCTGTCATGAAGAACTCAACAAACTTTTTAACAGCAATTTAGATACAGAAGATGAAGGATATGAACTTAAATACATGTCAGTAGAAAATATCTGAACAAGATGGTTTTAAAAAGGAATATATGCAAAGAGCATAAGAGACTAGGAGTTAGAGTCAGAAA
The DNA here is from genome assembly GCF_000327345.1 of Myotis davidii. Classification (NCBI taxonomy): domain Eukaryota; kingdom Metazoa; phylum Chordata; class Mammalia; order Chiroptera; family Vespertilionidae; genus Myotis; species Myotis davidii. Next base: position 472,678 of record NW_006290442.1, read on the forward strand.
ACAACATACATGAAAATGGACTGTCATGGAGAAAAAGAAACACTTTTTATTGGTCTTAGAGAGAGGAAGGAGGGAGCAAGGGTGGGAGGAAGAGAAAGGGAGAGAGAGAGACAGCTATGTGAGAGAGAAACATTGATTGGTTGCCTCTTCCACGTACTCTGGAGCCAGGATCGAACCCAAAACCTTTTGGTGCACAAGATGGTGCTCCAACCAATGGCTATGGTAGAAGAAACAATTTTTGAAAAGATCATGGTCAAGAATTTTCCAAAACTAATAAAGGATATCAACTCAGAATCAAGATCTATGAACCCCAAGCAGTATAAGTATAAATAAAATGATATCTAGGTGCACCACAGGGAAACTACTAAAAACAAGAGAAAAAAATCTTAAAGGTGGTCAGAGAAAAACAGGCATATTACCTGCAAAGGAGCAACAGTAAGACTTTAATCTCACTTCCCCCAGAGATGATGGAAGCCACAAGACACTGGAATGCTAGCTTTAAAGGGCCCAAATGAAATAACGACCAATCTAGAAATCTGTACACACCAAAGCTTGTCCTCAAATATGAAGGCAATATAAAGATATTTCAGACAAACAAAAACAGAGAACTTGTTACCATCCGACCTGCCTTAAAAGAACTGTGAAAGAAACTTATTCAGTCAAAAAAAAAAAAAGATGATCTCAAATGAAAATACAAAAATATAAGAAACGCCCTAGCTGGTTTGGCTCACTGGATAGAGCATTGGCCTGCAGACTGAAGGGTCCCAGGTTCAACTCTGGTCAAAGCTACATGCCTGAGTTACAGGCTCAATCTCCAGTAGTAGGTGTGAAGGAGGCAGCCAATCAATGACTCTCTCTCATCATTGATGTTTCTATCTCTCCCCCTCTTCCCTCCTCTCTGAAATAAATAAAAATATTTAATAACCTATATAATAAAAGCCTAATATGCAAATCGACCAAATGGCAGAACGACTGGCTGAACAACCGGTCGCTATGACTCACACTGGCTACCAGGGGGCAGATGCTCAATGCAGGAGCTGCCCACAGCCCGCAGGCCCAAGGCCAGCCAAGGTGGGTGCCAGTGGGGGCTCCCGATTGCCCCACTGGTCATCTCACGGGGGGGGTGGGGGCAGGGCTGGCAAGTGGGCAGCACCAGGCCAGCCAAGGTAAGTGCTAGCAGGGCTCCAACCCCTGATCACCCTGCCAGTTACCCCAGAGATTGTGCCTGATTGCCAGCCAGGCCTAGGGACCCTACCCATGCATGAATTTCATGCACCAGGACTCTAGTGTGTGTGTATATATATATATATATATATATATATGAAAGAGGTAAAAATGTGGGAAACATAAGTTCATATTGACTTCCCAAGACCAAATAATATTAACATATAATGGGGTTTAAAGTATATGCAGAATTAAAAATGCATGGAACAGAAAAGGTCAGAAGAAGTAAACGAAAATAAAATATTCTAAGTCTAGCATTATTAGGGAAGTGGTGAAAATGATAGTTTGTATTAGACTAACTGAGTCTAGGATGCACATTTTTTAAAAATATGTTTTTATTGATTTCAGAGAGGAAGGGAGAGGGAGAGAGAAATAGAAACATCAATGATGAAAGAGAATCATCAATCAGTTGCCTCCTGTGTGCCCCCTACTGGGGATCAAGTCTGGAAACCTAGGCTTGTGCCCTGACCAGGAATCAGACCATGACTGCCTGGTTCATAGGTTGGTGCTCAACCACTGAGCAACACCAGCCAGGCCAAATATGAACATTTTTTGGAGTAAGCAATAAACAAACAGTAAAAGAATTTATAACCATCAAGTAAATACAAGAAAAAATGAAATAATCAAAATTATTTCAATTTGCTTACTTAAAAAGATGGCATAATGTCATATATATTTTTTAAAAAGATGGGATAAAAAGAGAGAAAAAGAAATATAAAACAGAGGAAGAATAAAAAAACCTGAATAGACTGATAACTATTGAAGAAATTAAAGCCGTGATCAAAAATCTTCCAGCAAACAAAAGCCCTGGTCCAGATGGCTTTACAGGGGAGCTCTACCAAGCATTCAAAAAAGAACTGGAAGATTCTCAGTTCTTATGAGAATCCTGTCCTCCTCAGACTATTCCAAAAAATTCAAGAGAAAGGCACATTTCCAAGCTCTTTCTATGAAGCCAGCATTACCCTAATCCCAAACCAGATAAAGACAACACAAGAAAAGAGAACTACAGGCCAATATCCTTGATAAACATAGATGCTAAAATCCTCAACAAAATTCTAGCAAATTGGATCCAGCATTTTATTAGAAAGATCATACACCATGACCAAGTGGGATTTATTCCGGGGATGGAAGGTTGGTACAATATCCGCAAATCAATAAATGTGATACATCACATAAACAAATTAAGAGACAAAAGTCACATAACCATATCAATCGATGCAGAAAAAGCATTTGACAAAATCGAACACCCTTTCTTGATAAAAACTCTCAGAAAAGTGGGAATAGAGGGATCATACCTCAACATAATAAAAGCCTTATATGACAAACCTACAGCCAACATCATACTCAATGGGCAAAAACTAAATTCATTTCCCCTAAGAACAGAAACAACACAGGGATACCCACTTTCACCACTTCTGTTTGATAGAGTACTGGAAATGCTAGCCATAGTGATCAGACAAGAAGAAGAAATAAAAGGCATCCAAATTGAAAAAGAAGTAACACTGTCCTTATTCACAGATGACATGATACTGTACACAGAAAACCCCAAAGACTCCATCAAAAACTGCTAGACATAATAAATGAATTTGGCAATGTAGCAGGATACAAAATCAACACCCAGAAATCTATGGCTTTTTTGTATACCAACAATGAACTCACAGAAAGAGAAAATTAAAAAATAAATCCCGTTTACCATTGCACCAAAAAATTAAGATAACTAGGAATAAACTTAAATAAGGAGGTAAAAGACTTATACTCTGAAAATGACCAGACATTCAAAAAAGAGATAAGG
>NW_006290442.1:476264-477778 GCF_000327345.1 Myotis davidii
ACAAATGACAAGTGCTGGTGAAGAGAAAAAGGAACCCTCGTGCACTGCTGGTGGGAATGCAGACTGGTGCAGCCACCGTGGCAAATAGTATGGAGTTTCCTCAAAAGGTTAAAAGTGGAACTCCCATTTGACCCAGTAACCCCACTTCTAGGAATATATCCTAAAAAACTAGAAACACCAATCAGAAAGGATATATGCACCCCTATGTTCATAGCAGCACAATTTACAAGAGCTAAGATTTGGAAACAGCCTAAATGTCCATCAGCAGATGAGCGGATTAAAAAACGGAGGTACATATACACAATGGAATACTACACCGCTATAAAAAAAAAGAAGGAACTTTTACCATTTGCAACAGCATGGATGGAACCGGAGAGCATAATGCTAAGCGAACTAAGCCAGTTGGAGAAAGGTAAATATCACATGATCTCACTCATATGTGGAATATAATGATCAACATAAACTGATGAACAAAAATAAATCCAGAGACAAGGGGCAGGGGGACGGGGGGAGGGTAGAGATCAACCAAAGGATTTGTATGCATGCATATTAGCATAACCAACAGACACAGACACTGGGGCGGTGGGGGCATGCCCTCAGGGGTGGGAGTGGATGGGGTGGAGGTCAATCGGGGAAAAAGGAGACATATGTAATACTTTAAACAATAAAAATAAAAATTTAAGAATTGTCCTGGTATAATGACATGGCTAAAATCAGATGTTGGACAGATTTTAGAAGCGATGCATATGGCCTGCCTCTAGGAGGTGTATCAGAGTAGCCCCTGAGTGTAGAACTATTCAAAATATGTGGGTGAGTAATACTTTACAATAAAAATAAATAAATAAATAAATAAATAAATAAAACAGCTAGGTCAAATAGAAAACAAATATATAAATGGTGCATGTGAACCCAAATATTTGATAATTGCATTACATGTTAATGAGCCAAATACTAAATATAAATAGATTAAATATGTAAAAATAAATGTAGTAGGTTATAAAAATGAATTTTTAAAATCCAACCATATGCTTCTTACAAGAAGCAGTCTAAATACAAGTACACAGAAGGGATGAAAATAAAAGAATGGAAAAGATGTAAAAATTAGCAAAGTGAAAGTGTAGATATTCTAATAGCAGAGAAAGTAGACATAAAGGCAAAAAGATTGCTAGTTAAAGAAAGGCATTTTAATAATCATAAAGGGGTTAATTCACCAGAAAGCTATCACAATTCTAAATTTATATGCTTGCAATAACATAACTTTAAAATATTTAAAGCAAAAATTGACAAAATTAGGAGAAACAACATATCCACATTCCTAATGAGTTTAATACTTCTCTCTACAGCTAATAATTGAACGTAATAATCCTATCTAATAAAAGAGAAACATGGTAATTAGCGTACGACCGCTACCCTTCCCATTGGCTAATCAGCGAGATATGCAAATTAACTGCCAGCCAAGATGGCGGCTAGCAGCCAGGCAGCTTGAAACTAACATGAGGCTTGCTTGCTTCAGT
>NW_006290442.1:479199-484199 GCF_000327345.1 Myotis davidii
GAAAAGAGATGAACACAACTAACAAATGATCTATAGAGTGTAGAACAGCCTCTTATAACATTTTCAAAAATAGACAAAATGATGTTATTAAAAATAATGACAGTGGCCTGGCTGGTGTGGCTCAGTAGTTGAGCCTCAACCTATGAACCAGAATGTCATTGTTTGATTCCCAGTCAGAGCACATGCCCAGGTTTCAGGCTCTATCCCCAGTAGGGGGCATGCAGGAGCAGCCAATCGATGATCCTCATCATTGATGTTTCTCTCTCTCTCCCCCTCTCCCTTTTTCTCTGAAATCGATAAAAATATATTTTAAAAAATAATGACAGTGACTACTTTGGGGGAAGAAAAAAACATTGTTGTTGGGAATGGGCATAAGGGTGCATTTCTGGGCTACAGGTAAAGCTAATTCTTGACCTGGGTGGTAATTAGATGGAAGTGTTCACTTAGAGATAACTCTTCAAAAACCATAATTTTTTAAAGATTTTTTAAAATTGATTTTTAGAGAGAGAGGGAGAGAGAGAGAGAAACATCGATTGGCTGCCTCCTGCATGCCCCCACACCGGTGATGGAGCCTGCAATCCTGGCATGTGCTCTGACCAGGAATTGAGCCAGCAACCTTTCAGTGCCTGGGACAATGTTCAACCACCTGAGCCACACCAGCAAGAGCTATAATTTTATTTTAAAAGTTGATTAAATATATCTGTGTAGTTGGAATACCACATAAAGCAATAAAAACATCCATGTACATCTTGAAAATTGAGTTGAGTGAAAATAGCACATTGTAGGAGGTTAAAATTTTTGTAAATTATTTTTAAATGCTCTATAATTTTTATGGAGAGCTACACATGTGTGTGTATAAAGTACTAGAGGCCTGGTGAACAAATTCATGCACAGGTGGGGTCCCTCGGCCTGGCTGGCAATCGAGGTCTATCAGAGGCCAGCCCCCCCATTTGGAGCCTATTGGGGGGCGGGGCTGGCCAGCAGGGGGAGAGGAGCAGCAGGAGGAGGGCCAGCCAGGGAGAGGGGCCGAGGGAAGTTGGGTGTGGGAGCACACTGACCACCAGGGGACAACTCCTGCATTGAGCGTCTGCCCCCTGGTGATCAGTGCACATCATAGTGACTGGTTGATCGGTCATTCAGGTCATTCAGGTCATTCGGACATACTGGTCACTTTGGTTTTTATATAGAGAGGTAAATTCTTGGTGGGAAAGTTATGTACTAATTTCAACAAAATAGTTATCTCTGGAAAGGCAGGGAAGGAAAAAATACAAAACAGTCCTCAACTATATATGTAATTTTTTTTAATCCTCATCTGAGAATTTTTTCCATTAATTTTTAGAGAGCATAAAAGGAAGGGAGGGAAGGTGTGGGAGGGAAAGACAGAGAGAGAGTAAGAGGAACATCAACGTGCCTCCTAAACTGCCCCAACTGGGGTGAGAACCAACCTGCAACCAGGTACATGCCCTTGACCAGGAATCGAACCCGAGACCCTTCCGAGTATGGGCCAGTGCTCTAACCACTGAGAACACTGGCCAGAGCTGTATCTGTAACCTTTTATTTCTTAAAAAATTCTTAAGTAAATATGGTAAAATGTCAACATTTGATCATTTGGCTGGAGGATATATGGATATTTGTGATATTTGTTGTGATTTTCCATATAAAATTTTTTCATAATTTTTTAAAGTTTTAGTAATTGTACATATGTTTCATTTCATCAAACATTCTGAAATAGCAATTTTAATGGCTATAGTTTTTTGCTATTATAAATAATGCTGTGTTAACATCTTTATCTTAAACACTTATGGTATCTCTAATTTCTTTGGAGACATTCCTAGATGTTGGGTTCTTAGGTCAAAAATGATGAGCATTTCTAAAGTCTTTAGTCGATATTGACAGCTGTCAAAACAGTGTCATCCATTAACCCTTACTACAGAAGAGTGGAAACCAAAAACTGCTTTCCGTGTGGGTCTGGAGGATAGTCAGAGATTTAGCCTCAATCCAGCGTACCTGCCTGTGCCCATCACCAAGCCCTCTTGGTCAATGTTTAATGTCTGAATCCACAATGAGAGTTTTACAGGGGCTGGAGGAGGCCAAAAATAAGGAAAGGCCACCCTGGCGGGTAGCTCAGTGTTTAGAGTGCCATCTGGATACGCCAAGGTTGTGGATCAGTCCAGGTCAGGGCACATACAAGAGTCAGCCAGTGAGTACACGGATAGGCGGGACAATAAACAGATCTCTCTCTCTCTCTCTCTCTCTCTCTCTCAAATCAATTAATAAAAAGTTAAAAAATAGTAATAAGGAAAAACCAGCTAAGCTCATCTCCAAACTGTACAAACTATGTGCAGACAATGAGCCCTGACCATCAGAGACCCTCCCGAGAGAATGCGGGCAGGCACTATGGTGCTGACCCTGACGGCAGTGAGAGTAAAAGCTCTGCTCCCCACATGGTTTTCTGTACCTCGGGGCCCCTGGAGTCCCTGAATGGCATTTTAGTCATTACAGGTGAACCTGCTGTTTCTCAGCAGAGGACAACTGGGTTTCTTTCCCTGAAAGCAGTTGAAAAGAAACTGGAAATTACTGATAAAAGTTCCCTCCTCTTCCCCAAATGACTGGTTTCTTATTTAAACTCCCTGAAAGCTGGGTACGGGGGTTTCTCTGCGCCACTCCATTCCTGCCCCTGCCTGCCCTCTCCCAACTTCAAAAACTGTGTCTCTTCCGCACATGTGTGTGGGGGGGCGGGGGGGGGGTGCATGCGTGCGTGCGTGCGTGCGTGCGTGCGTGCGTGTGTGTGTGTGTGTGTGTGTGTGAAACCGTGTGCTGCCCAGGGACAGTCCCAGACTGTAGCCCCAGCTGAAACCACACTAGGAGCCAGGCTCGGGCCTGCCTCACCACGAAGCCGTGCATACTGACTGGAGACGGCTGGAGAGCAGAGGTGGCAGAGTGGGTCAGCCAGAGGTAGCTCGAGTCAGGGCCTGAAGGTGGGAGCCTTGGACTCCAGCCTGGAAACAAGCCCATCCCCTCCAAGGACTGAATGGCTGACAGCTCTCCCTGGGCATGGACTTCCATCTCCACTGCAGAAGGGCCTCCTGGGGCCATTTCCCCACCACCCAGGACTCCCCCCCCCACACACACACACACACACACAGAAGGCAGAATGCCCGAGGCCTGCCTTTGCAGATGGCCGCCTCATCATTCCCCTCCCTGCTGAGAAGTAGAAGCCGAAGCCCCCCTTTCTAGGAGCCTCTCCATCTTTGTGACGAATCCTGCTTCAGGGACTGGGAAGTAGCTGAGCCACAGGCCGCGCAGGGCAGAGCAGGCTGTGGGGGCTTTCAGCCAGCTTCGTCCCAGCAGGGCAGAGCAGGCTGTGGGGGCTTTCAGCCAGCTTCGTCCCAGCCTCCCCCCAGCCTCCCCCCAGCCCCCTCCCGTGCAGGAGAAATTCAATAGCCCTGGAGCCTAAGCCTGACTGATTCTACAGCGGACGGATAGGCTGCATGAGCAGCGTAATGAAATCATAGCTGCTCCCGAGCTGAACACAGGCGCCTGTTGGATCACACCTGAGTGCACTGCTAAGTCCTTCATTGTGCAGTGTCAGAGGGCTCCGCAGGCGGGCTCTTTCCTTCTGTACCCACAGTATTTCTACACAGTCTGCTCAGTCTAGAGCAGCGGTTCTCAACCAAGGGGTCGCGACCCCTTTGGGAGTCAAACGACCCTTTCACAGGGGTTGCCTAAATACATCCTGCATATCAGATATTTACATTACAATTCATAACAGTAGCAAAATTACAGTTATGAAGTAGCAACAAAAATAATTTTATGGTTGGGGGTCACCACAACATGAGGAACTGTACTAAAAGGTCACAACATTAGGAAGGTTGAGAACCACAGGTCTAGAGGGAGAGGCTTCGGCCACAATGTGAGGCACTGCCTGCTGTACATTCTTCTTGCACCGCCTGCTGCGCCCTTTGGCGACAGACAAGCCATGACTGAGTTAACAGCCAAAACCGAATGGCTGAATCTTATCCTCTAAAATGGATGCACACACCTGTAAAATCCTGCAGTGGCTCCCCATTGCCTGCCCTGGGAAGCCCAAGCCCCCTAGCGTGGCCTGCACGTCGTGACATGATTGGGCCTCTTCTGTGACTCTGGCCTCCCACCCACTGCGCCACCTCTCTCCCTGCCAGGAACACTTGTCTCTTCCAAGTTGTCTCAGTTGGCCTGTGCCTTTGCTCCCAAACCTTTGCTCCTGTTCCTTGCTCAACCTCGAAGAGCCTTCTCATCATGTCCTAGGGCAGAGATGGCGAACCTATGACACACGTGTCAGAGGTGACACGTGAACTCATTTTTTTGGTTGATTTTTCTTTGTTAAATAGCATTTAAATATATAAAATAAATATCAAAAATATAAGTCTTTGTTTTACTATGGTTGCAAATATCAAAAAATTTCTATATGTGACAAGGCACCAGAGTTGAGTTAGGGTTTTTCAAAGTGCTGACACGCTGAGCTCAAAAGGTTCGCCATCACTGGTGTAGGGCCTAGATTCAAGCATCTGCTCCATAAAACATCCCTCCTTCCTCAGGTCAGAATGTATTTGTCCTCCCTCTGGGCCTCCGCTTGCACTCCAATTTAGCTTGTTTCACAAGCTTATTGTGTATATTCGTTGGTTACATGTGTATTGAAACATCTGCCAGGTGCCAGGCCCTGTGCTCAGCCATGGGAACATACATGTTTGAGAAGCTCAGAGTCTAGAGGGGAGATAGGTATGCACAGAGCCACATTGTGGAATAACACTGAAAGTCAGATTATGGCCCTCCTCTGCCCAGATGCTCCAGTGATTCCCATCTCACCCTGGTCTGGAAGCCCTTATGCAGCCTGGCTCCGGTTACTCCTCTGAACTCTCTCCCATCACTTCCCCTCTCACTCCAGTGACTTCTGACTCCCCGTTGTTCACCTAATAACCACATAGTTTTGCCCCAAGACATTTGTGCTTGCTATTCCTGTG
>NW_006290442.1:484235-498452 GCF_000327345.1 Myotis davidii
CCCTGTGGTATCTGCATGACCTGCCTCCTAACTTCCCTCCAATCTCTTGTCAAATGTCACATTCTCCATGAGGCCTTCGTTGCCCACCTATCTAAAATTTTCACTCTCTTCCTGAGACTTACTTCATAGCCCCCTTCCTAAACATGTATTCCATTGTACATATTGTGTATTTTACTTATTTCTTGTTGTTGTTTGCCTCCTCTAGGGGAGTGCAAGCCCATGTGAAAAGGAATTTTTATCTGTCTTATTCGCTGCTATACCTGGAACCGTATCTGGCACAGGTATTCCCCAAATATCTGCTAAACAAATTCATTAAAGAATGAGTGCCTGAGACTGGAGGTGAGGGTAAGGGCAAAGAAAGGAGCAGCCCTGGTAACTCTCTTTGAAGACCCAGAACCCAGTCAGCTCACACAACTGAGAAATACAGATGCACAGAAAGACTATATTCATTGGTTTCTCCTGCTAGGATAATTAGCAAAATATAAAATAGGCTATGTCACCTGAGCCATAGCTATTCCTTCAACCCTAAAGATGTACTGTGGGCCAAGGAAGGTGCTAGGTTCTGGGGGCCCAGTGGTGAACAAAATGGCCTATTCACTGCCCTCATGTAGTTTATCATTTAATGAACCACAAGTGAATGAACAACATAATTAAACATTTTAACCATCTCTAGAGCACCTGCCCTGTCACATTCTCCTGGGACTAAGAGGCAATATGCCTAGTGAGCAGGAGCGCAGGCTCAAAACCCGCACTGCCACATTCAGTCCTAGTTGCACTGTTTATTAGCTTGGGCGAGTTACTGAACATATCTGAGCTTCAGTTTCTTCCTATGCAAAATTGGATTCTTAGTACTGCCTAATTATTTGGGTTGCTATGAGGACTAAGCAGCTAATTCATATAAATAACACACAGTCTGGCATAGTAAATGTTATCCAGTTGTCACTATTGTGCTGACTGTTGTTAAGGGAAGAAGGGCTCACTTGAGAAGTCCAACAGAGCCCAAGCCATGCTGTATGAAGTCATTATATCAAGTCGCTGATCTATGTAAGCAGCTGTTGCCTAATTGGTCTGGATTGTGCAATCGGTCAGCAGCAAGAGTGGAAAAAGCAGCCAAAACTTTTCACAGCCTACGAATGCCTTGGTGTAATCAGCACTTAACGCCTTCCTTCCTGCTTGTGATGTGATTATTCCCTTGTGCAAAATAAGATTGGGCCTCAGTTTAGACTTCATAACTAAGTGTCCATGATGCAGTGTACGGAACAGCCGGCAGCAAGATCATAGGGCCTCCTGCAGCTGACGCTGCAATTAGTGCCCTTATGGCAGCTGTGTTCCTGCTTCTCAGCGTCCTCGCCATTTCTTCCCCTGGCCTCCTTCCCTGACCTCCTCTCCTGGCCTCCTCCCTAGTCCTCCTCCCCTGACCTCCTCCCCAGGCCTCCTTCCCTGGCCTCCTCCCCTGGCCTCCCCCTCTGCCCTCCTCCCTTGGCCTCCTCCCCAGGCCTCCTCCTCCTAAGGGGCACAAAGGGTTCCGGACACCCAGTAGCCATGCAGGATGATGGAGCTCTTGTCTAAACATTTGAACTGAACTGAGCCAATAACCAGCTCTAGGCTTCTAATCACCAGCAGCAGTTACAGCCACCCCAGCCACACCATTACTCCTGGGTTTGTGAGAGGGTGTGTTCCGGGTCCCTTTTCAAATCCTCTCATCACACATCTAGCAAGCTCAGCCCTGCCCTTCTTTTTTCTACATAGTACTTTCTTCCCTTTCCACTGAGGTCCCACGTTCCCCAGCAACTGTTTCCTAAGGGCCCTGGGTGAGCAGTGTTACCCTAGTGCAGACATAGCATATAATGTTATGGTTGTTGGATTGTATTTCCCCACCCCCACCTAAACTGTGACCTCCTTCCAGGCTGACACTGTTTGTTTTTGCTTTGTACCCCCTGTGCCCAGCACAGGATCTGGCATACAGCAGGATGATAATAAACGTTGGTTAGAAATGAATGAAACAATGGAAGAACAAAGGAAAGAATGACCAAATGCCTTCAAAGGGCAAATCTGAGAGGGGAAGGCTGAGAAAGGGCAGCAGGAAGACCAAAGACCAGAAAGCTGGCTGAGTTGGCACCAGGCAAGGGTGAATATAGAGCATAACTTAGTGATTTTGGAACATAACTGCATGGAGTCCCTGGTTCTAGCCCCAAATCTGTGGATCACCTGCTATGAGCTTGGGCAGTCCACTTCCCACTCTAGGGCTCACATTCTTCATCCACAGAGAAGGGATTTGGGCCAGGTAATCTCTTCGAGTTTTAATATATTATGATTTTTTAATCCAATTCTTGGCTGGAATCCCATTTGATCCCATTGGGATCAAATTTGATCACTCACCCCAAGACCCCACAAGTTCCCCCTTTATGAAAGAACCCAGAGAGAAGTTCACTGTGATCATCCCTATGGGTTGATGTCATGGTCTTTCTTACACTCCCATAGACCATTACCAAAGGTAATCGCATCAGTCACAGTGTGGTGCTGGCAAGCATCAGGGTCCCCAGCACCCTGGGATCAAATCAAAGTAGAAATTCATAGTCTAGGGACCGTTGGACAAAAGTGTAATTTATTCACCACATTTAGGTAATAATCAGAGCAAGGTGAATTGAGGAGCATCAAGCTTCAACAAAAAAAATAGTGTTCAGGGAATAAAAGGAAAAGACTCAAGAGCTAAAAAGAAAATTGGTGTCATCTATGATCTTAAATATCACTTTTTCTTCTCTTGCCTGGAGTAAAAAAGAAGAGAGATGTACCTTCAGGAAGTATCGTAGTAAGTCCTGAGAGCAGAGGCATTTAGAGACAGCTGCGGGGGTTGAAAGCTCATCTCTGTCCCTTACTAGCTGTGGGGCCTTGAGCAAGTTTCTCTCTCCTTTATTTTTAAGTATTTATTATTGAGATTATTACAGATGTCCCTCATTTTCCCCCCATACCTCCCCTCCACCTGGTTCTACCCTGCCCTAGGCCCTTGCCATCTTATTGTCTGTGTCCGTAGTTAATGCATACATGCATATAAGATCTTTGCCTAATTGTTGATAGATAGGTATTTGTTGTCAGCTCCCCCACTGCAAAATTACTGGCAATAGTATCTCCCACACAGGGTTATCATGCAAGTTTTAAAAGATAATGTACAATGTCATCAAAATGTTAAAACCACTGGGTGAAAGGCTGATGGGAGGATATTCACACAACCTCATTATGTCAGCCTACAGGTTACTTAGTAATTGCCAAGGAAAATGGTATCTCTGTGATGTAGAACTTGGACAAATGCTGCCTTAACGAAGCGTTAGTAATGTCATGGATGACAGGACAGACTATTTCATGCCCTGTGATGTGATAAAGTGGAAAACACAGAGCATCACCTATATAATCATTTTGGTCGATATTTACCCCAAATCTTTCCATGAGGAAACATCAAACAAATACAAAATAGAAAGCCACTTTGCACAATAACTAGCTTGGAGTCCTCACAACAGTCAATGACATTAAGGAGAAAAAAGACTGAGAAACTGTCCTAAATTAAAGGAGATTAACGAAGTACAAAAAGTAAACATAATGAGTAATCCTTGATGAGATCCTGGATTGAAAGAAAGAAGAAAGGAAGGCAGGATTATTGGAAAAGTTGGGAAAACTTGAATAATCAAGATTTGTTAGATAACAGAATCATTTTCATGTTAAATGTCCTCAGTGTGATAGTTTTGTTTTTAGTTATGTAGAATGCTCTTGTTCTGAGGAGGAGATACATGCTAAAATGTTTAGGAGCAAAGAGTCATACCTTCTGTGTGTAACTCAAATGGTTTAAGGGGTGGGGGGGGAGATAATCAAAAATTTAAAACTAGTCCTAAGAAACCAGGTGTAAGAAGTAAAGCAATTAGTGAAATGATGTTTTATTGTATACTAGAGGCCTGGTGCATGAAACTCATGCACAGGGGTGGGGGAGGGGGAGTTGGTCCCTCAGCCCAATGCTTTCTCCCTAATCAAGGCAATAGGACAAGAATAGAAAATAAAAGAATGAAATTGGACCCTTACCTAACACCCTATACAAAAATTAATTCAAAATGGAGTAAGAACATAAATGTAAGACATAAAACTCTTAGGAGAAAACACAAGACAAAAGCTTCACAACATTGGATTTGGTAATGGTGCCTTGGATGACACTGAAGGCATAGGTAACAAAAAAAAATAGAAAAATTGGATTTCATGACCATTTTTAAAATTTTGAACATCAAAGATGCTATCCACAGAGTAAAAAGGAAACCCACAAAATAGGCAAAAATATTTATAAATCATGTTTCTGATAAGGGACTAATATCCAGAATAGATAAATAATTCCTAGCACTTAACAAAACCATACAACTCCATACAAATATAGACAAAAGATTTGAATAGACATTTATCCAAAGAAGATATACAAATGACCAAAAAGTACATGAAAAGATGCTCAACATCACTAATCATTAGGGAAATGCAAATTGAAACTACAATGAGATACCACCTCACATCCATTAGAATGGCTACTATAAAAACAAACAAACAAACAAACAAAAAACATAAAACAACAAGGGTTGGTGAGGTTATGGAGAAGGTAGAACCCTTGCACAGGTGCCTTTTCTCCCCTGGCCAGTGATAGCAGGAAGTAGGGGTGGATCCAGCGATGGGAGCTGGGCAGGGTCGAAGCTGGCAGTCCTGGGAACTAGGGGTCCCTTGCCTGGGCCTAAAGCGAAGCCCACGATCGCGGGGCTGCTGCAGCTGCGGGTCCCCGCTGCTCGGGCCAGATGCCTAGGCCAGAGGCATTAGGCCTGGGCAGGGGTGGAGGCTGCAACAGCGGGGAGCTGGGGGTCCCCTGCCCAGGCCTGATCCCTGGGCCAGAGGCATCAGGCCTGGGCAGGGGACCGATCCTACGATTGGAGGGTGATGGGGGTCAACACCTGAGGGCTCCCAGTATGTGAGAGGGGGCAGGCTGGACTGAGGGACACTCCCCCCCACACACACACCCAGTGCACGAATTTCGTGCACCGGGCCCCTAGTGTACATATAATGGAATGTTATTCACCTTTAAAAAGGAAGAAAATTCTGTAATATGCTATAACATGGATGAACCTTGAGGATATTATGCTAAGTAAAATAAGCCAGGCACGAAAGAACAAATACTGTATGATTCTGCTTATATGAGGTACTTAGAGCAGTCAAAATTATAAGGACAGAAAGTATAATGGTGGTTACTAGAGTCTAGGGCAGTGATGGCAAACCTTTTGAGCTCGGTGTGTGAGCATATTGAAAAACCTAACTTAAGTCTGGTGCTGTGTCACATATAGAAATTTTTTGATATTTGCAACCATAGTAAAACAAATATTTATATTTTTGGTATTTATTTTATATATTTAAATGCCATTTAACAAAGAAAAAATCAACCAAAAAAATGAGTTCACGTGTCACCTCTGACACACGTGTCATAGATTCGCCATCACTGGTCTAGGGAGAGGAAAGAATGGGGTGTTAATAGGTATAGAGTTTCAGTTCTGCAGGATTAAAATAGTTATGGGATGGATGGTGATGATGGCTGCACAAGTGTGAAGGTACTCAACACCACGGAAATGTACACTGGTATGGAGAGTAAATTTTATGGTGTGTGTTTTTAACAATTTTTAAGGGGCGGGGGAATGGATGGAATACAGATTGGAAAGAAGAAAACTCTCCATATTGCATATGACATGATTTTCTAGGGAGAAAATTTCAAAAAATCTACAAAAAAACACAAAACACTCAAACTGTGTTGGGGAATATTGCAAGATACACAATAAACACACACACAAATCAATTCTATTTCTATATACGGTAATGAAGACATATACACCAAAATTTAAAATGCATTACCATTTACAGTAGCTTTAAAAGGATGAAATATTTTGGTTTAAATATAGTTAAACATGTACAGGACCTTTATGCTGGAAGCTACAAAACTCTGTTGAAAAAAAATCAAAGATCTAAATACTGTGTTCATAGTTTGGAAGACTCAACATAATAAATGTGCCAATTGTCCTTTAAATTTTTATACAGGTTTAACACAATTCCTATCAAAATTCCAGCAAGATCTTTTAGAACTATAGACAAAATTACTTTAAAATTTATTTGGAAAGGCAAAAGATATAAAATAGCTAAAACAGTATTTGAAATAGAAGCATAAATTAAGAACAACCAGTCTACTCAATTTCAAGATGTTGTATCATAATATATAGCTACAGTGATCAAGACTGGATGGTATTGATAGAGGGATAGACACAGAGAGCACTGGAGCAGAATAGAGAACCCAGAAATAGACCTGCACAAATATGCCCGAGGGATTCTTGACAAATGTGCAACAGTAATTCGGTGGAGGAAAGACAGCCTTTTTAACAAATGGTGCTGGAGCAATTGGACATTTACAGGCAAGAAAAAAAAAAAGGACCTTGCCCTAAGTCCTACACAGCATACAAAAATTAATTCAAAATGTATTATTAATTTAAAATTGTTTTGCTTGAAATATTAATGTTTATTGCATATAAATGGATAATTATGTTGTATCTACAATCTGATAATAAATTTATTTTGTGTATTGTAAAAATAAATAAATAAATATAAAAGCACACGCAAAAATAAAAATATAAACACCAAAAATTAAAAAGAAAAAATGTATTACAGCCTTAAATGAATATAAAACTATAAATCTTTTAGAAAAAAGCATAGGGGAAAATCTTTGGGGTAAAGTTAAGTAAAGAGTTCTTCAAATTGACACCAAAAGCATAATTCATAAAGGAAAAGTTAATAAATTAGACTTCATCAAAATTTAAACTTCTGCCCTACCAGCATGGCTCAGTGGTTGAGCGTTAACCTATGAACCAGGTCACAGTTTGATTCCCAGGCAGGGCACATGCCCGGATTGCAGGCTCCATCCCCAGTAGAGGGTGTGCAAAAGACAGTTGATCAATGAGTCTCTCTCATCATTAATGTTTCTATCTCTCTTCCTCTCCTTTCCTCTCTGAAATCAATAGAAATATATTTTTAAAAAATTTAAACTTCTGCTTCACAAAAGTCCCTGCTAAGATGATGAGAAAATAACTCACAAACATGGAGAAAATTGCAAACCACATATCTGACAAAGAACTAGTATCTAAGTATATAAGAACTCTTAAAACTAAATAACAAAACACAAATTATCCTATTGGAAAATAGGCCAAAGATACAAACAAACATTTCAACAGAGGATATACAGATGGCAAATAAGCACATGAAAAGACATTTAACATCACCAGCAATTAGGAAAGTGCAAATATAAATCATGTTACAACATCATACACACTCATCAGAAGGACGATAATAGAAAGTAGTAGCAACATCAATGCAGGTGAGGATGTAGAGAAAGGATCTCTCATACATTGCCATCGGTCATGCAAAATGGTACAGTCACTCTGGAAGGCAGTTTGGCAGTGTTTTAAAAAGCTAACTATGCAGCTGCCATATGACCCAAAGGAATGGCATTTATCCCAGAGAAATGAAAACTTAATTCACATAAAAACCTGCACATCACTGTTCGTGACAGGTTTATTCACAATAGCCCAAAACTAGAAGCAAACCAGGTATCCTTCAATGAGTGAATGGGTAACCAATCTGTGATACATCCATACCAGGCATACTACTCAGCAATAAAAAAGAATGATTGATATATGCCACAACTTGGATGAATCTCCAGAGAATTACGCTGAGTGAAATTCTAAAATCTAACAGCAATAGGTTACATAGTATATGATTCCATTTATATAGCTTTCTTTAAGTGACAAAATTATAGAAACAAATAAGAGATTAGTGTTTGCCAGGGGTAAGGAGGGGAATGATAGGAGGGAGGCGTATGGGTGTGGCTATAAAAGGGCAACATTAATGGGTAAGTCTTATATCTTGAATGTCTCAATGTCGGTATTCTGGCTATGATACTGCACTATACTTTTGTAAGATGTTACCATTGGAGGAAACTGGGGAAAAGATACATGAAATCTCTCTGTATTGCTTCTTATAACTGCATGTGTGTGAACTCACAATTAGCTCAAAATAAAACATTTAATCTTTAAAAATTGCACCAGCATGCAGTCAACAGATCTGTTGATCCAGGAAGCCCATAGCGAGTGTGGTGGAGATTGGAAACAGAGAGAGAAAATTGGGAACAATTTTCTCCCTGCTTGTGGGTTGTTTTCTCATCCTCTTAACAGGATCTTTTGTGAAGCAGAAGTTTAATTTTTAAAAAATATATATACTTTTATTGATTTCAGAGTGGGAGGGAGAGGGAGAAAGAGAAACATCAATGATGGAGAGAATCATCAGCACAGCTGATGAATGAGAGGAAAAAGCCAATGAGCCCCACAGGGGGTCAGGATAAATGTGTGCTGATGCTTCACTTGCAGAAAGAAGAGAGGAGAAGAATTACCATATGGCTGATTTACAAAGGAAACCTCTCTCAGCCTGAAGCCAGAAGCCCCACTCAGCCTGGCGCACATTCAAATGGCAAGTCCTCACCACTCCCCGTGCAAACATCGGCCCCTCCAACTCAGACTCCGTGACTCGATCCATTTACACGAAGTCAGCAGTTTGGACATATGCTTGCAATCTAAGGCTTCCTGTGAGGTACGCAGGCCTTTAATAGCATCTCTTACGGGAAGAGTGTGGTGTGGGATGGCAGGCCACGCTGGAGTTGGACTGAAGGTATGGTTATGAATAAACCAGGGCTGGAAAGGTCAGTTTTCCAGCCCACAGCCTGGGCTGTGTGAATCTTGGGGTGGGAGTGGGGGTGGAGCAGCAGCTCTCAATGGGTTTTTTCAGAAAAGGATCCTTTGAGTGTTTTTCCCTCATGTCAGAAGCAAAAAACCCCACAGGATTTTCCCACTTCTCCACTCCTGCCTCTGCTGGAAGCCAGAGGAGATGGCACCAAGCCCTGCCCGCCCCGCCCCTAGCTCTCCCCCTGCCCTGAGGAAAACCCGCTAGCAGGACCACACAAGGAGCAAAGCCGCCTCCCCTCCTGCTCCTGCCCTGGGGCTGCTGCACCCCTCACCCTGGCGTTTGCGTGGGGCCCTTTTCACAGGAATTGCTCCCAAAGGAGCAGTCCTCTTCTTAATGTGCTCCGTAAGCATTTCCAGTGACTCCATAAACAACACACTAAAAAAAAATGTCCTGATGTATTAGTTCAGTTGATATCCCATTTAATTTGCCCCTGTGTTCTCAACTTCTTCTACCAATCAGATAGCAGCGATCTGGAAAAGCACATTCTTTTACTTAAACTAACATCCTTCAACAACTGCTTCTCCTCCCGCTTTAGGAAACATCAGCGTTTGGAGGGAACACTTCCTTAAGCTGCAAGCCACCCCCTGGGCTATGACCTTTGGCCCAGTGCTCAGCCTCCCCTTCCCTTTCCTTTCTGTAGGGTCTCCAGGAGGTTGTCCTCAAGGCCAGGTTCACGAGGCCAAGGAAAGCTGACCGACTGATTTGCAAGAGGCTCTTGGCCAGGGATTCCTCTTCTGCAAACTTCTTTCACATGAGGCCTCCTGGGCCTGCAGACTAGAAGCCTGGAGGCTAACAGGAAATCAGCAGCCAGCCAGGGAGAGTATGAATATGGAATTCTTCCAGAGACACACTGAGCTTTCTCTCATCCTAGGCTTTTATTCAATAAGGGATGAGGAAGGAGTGCAAGCAACAGGACAGAAAACAAACTGCCTAAATGACTAAGAAACCTTATGCCGGAGTGATTGCTAAATTCTGTGGTCCTGGCACCCAGCTCCCAGGATTGAATTTCGTGTGCTGGAGAGCTACAAGAGCTACAGGCAGTGTCCTCAGGAGCAGGGGTGAGGGTGTAGTTGCAGAGCTGCTGACCGGCCCTCTTAGCTGAGCCACGAAGGCCACATGCAAGGCAGGAAGAGCAACGGTGCAGGTGGGGTACAGGGTCAAGTATAGCAGACTCAGAGACCCTTGGTGGGCTCAGCTCTCATTTCCAATGTGTGTGATTCTATGTGTTATAGTCCATCTCCCTTCTCTGCCTCATTTCCTTATTAATAAACTTGAGGTAGTAATACCTATCTCAGGAGGTGATTGTGAGGAACCAACATTAGAAACACGTTCCCCATCAGTAACAAAAGCCCAACAACCATGCCTAAAAGGAGTTGTTTTTACTTAAGTCTAGAGATAGACAGTCCAAGTTCCAGATACTTGTTCAATTCTTATTGATTCTAAGACCCATGTTGTTTTGTGTGTGCTTTTTTCCTCCACATTTTAATGTCTTGGGAATCTGGCTGTGCTTTTCAAACAGGCTGTAGTTTAATGAGCAGCATTAATTATATCTTTCCTAATGGTACCAATAATGGTGTGTTCTACAATATTGATTGTGTTTCTAATGAAAGACATTATGTTATCAAAGAGTAGACTCTTAGCCTGGTGGCTTTCAGCCTCAGGGTTGCAAGAAGGCTGCTGCACCCTGGGGCATCACATCCATATTACAGGCAAGAATAAAGGAGGAGTGGGAAGAAGATAAATTATTTCTCTCCAAGAAATTTCCACTTACATATTATTGGCCAGAACTATGTTACATGGCCATCTGCAGAGTTTCAGGTTCCCAGGCTCTATAAAAGAGGAAGGCAGGGGAGACAGAAAGTGGCTGGGTACTGAGTGAGGCAACCTGTCGTGTCTGCCACTATTTGTAAAAGACTTAGCCCAGTCTCAGGCATGTAGTCAAGCGCATCAAATAGCAGCTCTTTACTGCCATACAAGGAAAACCCAGGTAATTTGTGTTGAGATAAGCCGGCCTACCAAACAACTTCATGTCTTCTTCCTGTTTGTATTTTTTAGTTGATCCTCACCCAAGGATATTATTTCCATTGATTTTTTTAAAAGAGATAATAGAGAGAGAGAGATCAATTGGTTGCCTCAAAACCTGGGCCAGGGATGGAACATACAACTTTTGGTCTGTGAGCCAACACCCTAACCACTGAGTAACACAAGCCAGGGCACAACTTCATTTCTTAGAACACTGCATCAACACTCTCTAGGAATGCAAATGAGGTTTGCCCAGGAACAAGTGATAAACACACTTCTCTTCTTTCCAGTTCAGCGCAGCCATCTCTTTATTTGCTCTGGTGCAAAGCAAATAAACAAGCTATTTTGCAGTTCTCACAAATGAGTGATTTTGGTTTTCCTTCTCAGAGCTAAGCCCATCTCCCCTTTTCACTCTGGCTGCCACCGCCTTGCAGCACCTGCTGACATCGGTGAGGACAGCCTGCAGGCTGGCTTCTGTAACCCAGACTGGGCATTCCCGTGGTCACGCTAAACTTCCTAAGGTGATGGGAAGGGAGTTGACCTCTGTCAGTTTCTCTGTAAACTTCACGGCACGCAGGGTATAAGCATTCCTGTTAGGAGAATGTTCAAGATCATCCAGCTGGTAATCAAGGAGCTGAAGCCCAAACCCAGGTCCATCTGGTGCCAGTAACCTTCCCAGTACACCTCACTGCCTCCAGAAGTGCTGTTTGCTGTTTAACTCTGTTTTAGGCCAAAAAAAGTCAGGCATCTCCTCCAATATCAGGAGCCTCTGAAAAGTGGAGGTGTTGCAGCTGAGGCGACCCCGAGGCTCTGCTCCCCCAGGCAGCTGGCCTCTATGCTTGAAGGGTGAAGCGCAGGGGTACAAAGTCCACCAGGAGTGACCTCAGAGATCGCCCCATCTGATTCCCTCACAGGGCAGATGAGGAAACGGAGGCCCTGGGAGAGAAGCTAGTGCTGAGAATAAGAAAAGTGTCTGGGAGTCAGACTGCGTAACTTCTAGGCTACTTGCTTTCTCCAGCATAACAGGCTCCTACTGTTTCCCAAGTTCTCAGCCGCACTCTCCAGGTCAACCTCGGGCCAGGCTGGGAAACCACGCCAGCAACTCTGCCCTCTGGGCTCTCATTCGTTCATCTACAAATATTTCTAGAGCATTTACTATGGGCCCAGCACTGTTCTGAGCTGGAAATGCAGCAAAGAACGATAAAGATAATGACCCAGTTCTCATGGAGCTTATATTCTAGTGGGGCGGGCAGAGGATACATAAATAAATGGAGAGGAACAAGAAACTATCAGATAACAGATAACAATGAGTTCTATGGAAAGACAAACAGAAAGATGTTATGGAGACTGATCAGCGGTGTACTTTAGAACTGGGGTCAGGGAAGAGATCTCCTAGGGGTGACATGTAAGCCAGGAACTGAATAATGAGAGAGCGCAGCTGGGCAAGGATAGAGAGGAAGAAACGTCTGGGCAGACAAAGCAGAGGTGCCAGCCTCCGAGAGGAAATGGGCTTGGCTGCACGAGGAAGAGAAAGGAGGTCCTTGGGCCTGAGTCCACTGAGCCAGGCAGGGAGAGAAGAGATCAGGTAGGAGACAGGCCAAGGGCACATCCTCTCAGGCCCTGTAGGCTAGTGGGAGGGATTTGTTTTTGTTCTCGGTGCAATAAGAGGTCACTGGAGGGTGTTCAGCACGTGAATGCCATGCTCTTATTTCAGTTTTGAAAAGATCCTCTGGATGCCCTGGAAAGAACACGCCCACCCCCAGGGCTGCCTTCACTTCACTCCAGTACAAACATCCTCTGAAGTTGGGCAGAGCGGGCCTAGTTTTATTAACACTTATGACTTTGTATACTCATGTCAAAGGAGCAAAATAAGAACTCCTTCAACAACATTTCTCTACACAAAAGTAAGACAAACTATAAATCACTATGTCTAAGACGGGATCGTGAATTATGCAGTGAAGTAAATATGAGATATAATAGAATCTATAGTAATGTTATACCTTTAGGAAACCCATGTCCATTGGAAAATATATTAATCCCCTGGTTGTCTGCTCCATCGCTTATAAAAAGAGTCATGGATGATGCAAAAAACCATTTATATAATTTATGTCTGGTTTAAATACACACCTAATGCCAAGTGCTCAGGTTGCAGCCATGAAACCGTCCGTGGTATTTCAGTTCATGACATTGTCCAAACTGAATCACCAATGTTTAAAAAACAAAGCCAAAAACAAATCTTTATTCACTGTCTCATCAAATATTTGTTGTGTGCCTGCTACACACCAGACCCTGATCAGTCTGGGAGCCAACAAACCACACGCTCCCTGCCTTCATGGACCTGCCTTCCGATGACCTGGACACTGAACAAGGAAGACGCAGAAAGAAACACACAGTTACAACTTGTAGTTGGGTTATGGTGGAAAAGAACAGAGATCTCCTCACTTAGATCACGAGGCTCAGGGAACGCATCTCAGGTGGACCTTTACGATGGCCAAGGGCCCATGCAGTTGACAGACTTCCATTGCTCTCCGGCCTCATTCTCCTCTCTATCTCTCTTCAGACAGATACTTGCCCAGGGACTCACTCTCTTACCGTGTTGGCCCTCTCTCCCAACCCCGTGTCCTCCAAGCCCTGGGGCCCCCAGGTGCAAGCAGATGACCCTCAGAGCCAGCATCTCTAAGCAAGGGAAGTCCTGGGCACCTGACAGAGGGCAGCGTGTAAGCCCTTGGTCTGGTTCTCACAAACGGTTTCATTGTATAGTCTTTGAGAGTTGCCTCCTCTCTCCTGAAGTGTCAGTGTCCCCCATCTTTCAAATGGAATGAAGCACATAGGCCTTGCCCAGGTGACCCCCCAGAAATTGACTCTGCTGCCCAGATATCTTCGGAGGGTCCCACAGCAGGCTTCAGATCCCATGCCAAACTGGGACTAGAGTGGCTGAGAAAAGGATGGAGAAGCCCTACCCCCTGCCCAATCCCCTATTGGACCTCAGCCTTGAGCAGGGCCAAACCCCATGCACAGTCTAGAAAGACTTCTTGGCAAAGCCTACCAGCTATACAATTCCCCTCAAGGTTTCAGAAACAAATACTGAGGTAAAATGAGGACTGTGATTGAAGGTGTATGGACTTTATTTCTAGATGTTGCACTTGACACAAAGCCAGATGTTAGTAAGTCACTCACCGCAATAAGCTTCTCCCTTCACTCAGCCAACCTTCTCCTCATTACTCCTGCCCCACCCCTGTCCTGTGAGACACTGGCCCAAATCTCTCTCCCTCTCTCTCTCTCTCTCTCTCTCTCTCTCTCAAATCAATAATTCTATTCTTAATTTTTAAGAAACTCCATAATGCTTCCCATAGTGGC
>NW_006290442.1:498518-512081 GCF_000327345.1 Myotis davidii
AGTAGAACAGTGCAAGCTGCCATCCAGGCCCCCCCCCCGTGCCATCGGGGACGGTGGGGGGCTGGGGCCAAAGCAAGCGGTGCTGATCACTGCACTGGAGCCCTCCCCCGCCCACCGGAGACACAGGGCCCACCCCCGTGTGCGATCCGGGGGCAGGCGGGGGCTGGGGCCAAGGAAAGCGGTGCCCATCGCTTAGCCCGCCAACCAGAGACAGGGGGCCCACTCCCGTGTGTGATCCGGGGGCCGGCGGGGGCTGGAACCAAGGCAAGCAGTGTGGATTGCTTCGCTGGAGCCCTCGCCTGCCCACTGGAGACATGTCCCAATGCGATTGGAGTAGCGGGGGGAGCAGGCAGGGGCTGGGGTGAATGCAAGTGGTGCAGATCGCATTGCTGGAGCCCTCGCGTGCCCACCAGAGACACATCCCAATGCAATCTGGGGGCAGGTGGGGGCTGGGGCAAGGCAATCGGTGCCCATTGCCTCGCCAGAGCCCTCGCCTGCCTACAGGAGACACGTTCCAATGCACGGGGGCTGGGACAAAGGCAAGCAGTGCGGATCGCCTCGCCCGAGCCCTCGCCTGCCCACCGGAGACATGTCCCAATACTATCCAGGGGGCGGGCAGGGGCTGGGGCAAGGCAAGCGGTGCCCATTGCCTCGCCAGAGCCCTTGCCCGCCCACAAGAGACACGTTCCAATAAGCCAGGGCTGGGGCGAATTCAAGCAGTGCGGATCGCCTCGCTCGAGCCCGAGCCCGCCCACCGGAGACACGGGGCCCACTCAGAGAGAGAGAGAGAGAGATTTAGAGAGAGAGGCGGAATTTTGCAACCCGCATCCCTCCCTGATTGACCACTGTGATTCCAAGCCTGCAAGGACTGCCTTCAGGACGGTGCTCCAGGTCCCTCACCCCCACCCCAGGCCCGAGAGCACAGTGCTGGGCAGGGGCACCCAGGGGTTTGGGAATGCAGCACAAGGGGCCGGCACAACGTGGGGGTGGGCTGTGTTTGCACTGCCACATTCCCCACTTCTGCCCTGGCCGGGCATGCCTCCTCCTTCCCCTCAGAGGCCCAGCTCCTGCCTACATGCTTGCTGGGCAGGCCCAACTGCACCAGGGAGTGAGCCATGGCGATCAGGATGGCCACTTCCTGGGATGGGATGGCCGGACCACGGCGATTCATGAGGGCGATGAGGCCCACGGGGCATGTACAGGAGGTGGCTGGCCAAGCTGAGACTGGCTTCAGTGGGGCCAGTGGGAGCCCGTTGAGGCCACCCCAACCCCCACAGGTCCTGGGTGGATGGTGGCTCAGTGGAGAGCGGTTTCTCCATGCATGGTGGCCAGGGGGGGCTGTGACGGGATCGTGAATTATGCAGTGAAGTAAATATGAGATATAATAGAATCTATAGTAATGTTATACCTTTAGGAAACCCATGTCCATTGGAAAATATATTAATCCCCTGGTTGTCTGCTCCATCGCTTATAAAAAGAGTCATGGATGATGCAAAAAACCATTTATATAATTTATGTCTGGTTTAAATACACACCTAATGCCAAGTGCTCAGGTTGCAGCCATGAAACCGTCCGTGGTATTTCAGTTCATGACATTGTCCAAACTGAATCACCAATGTTTAAAAAACAAAGCCAAAAACAAATCTTTATTCTCTGTCTCATTAAATATTTGTTGTGTGCCTGCTACACACCAGACCCTGATCAGTCTGGGAGCCAACAAACCACACGCTCCCTGCCTTCATGGACCTGCCTTCCGATGACCTGGACACTGAACAAGGAAGACGCAGAAAGAAACACACAGTTACAACTTGTAGTTGGGTTATGGTGGAAAAGAACAGAGATCTCCTCACTTAGATCACGAGGCTCAGGGAACGCATCTCAGGTGGACCTTTACGATGGCCAAGGGCCCATGCAGTTGACAGACTTCCATTGCTCTCCGGCCTCATTCTCCTCTCTATCTCTCTTCAGACAGATACTTGCCCAGGGACTCACTCTCTTACCGTGTTGGCCCTCTCTCCCAACCCCGTGTCCTCCAAGCCCTGGGGCCCCCAGGTGCAAGCAGATGACCCTCAGAGCCAGCATCTCTAAGCAAGGGAAGTCCTGGGCACCTGACAGAGGGCAGCGTGTAAGCCCTTGGTCTGGTTCTCACAAACGGTTTCATTATATAGTCTTTGAGAGTTGCCTCCTCTCTCCTGAGAGAGATTTAGGTGTGCAGCATAGGTATTAAGAAAGAGAGAGAGAAAACTCCTGGAAGAAAACATAAGCAGTAAAATCTCGAACATTTCTTGAACAAGGTAAGAGAGTGAGTCCCTGAGCAAGTATCTGTCTGAAGAGAGATAGAGAGGAGAATGAGGCCGGAGAGCAATGGAAGTCTGCTTGCTTATCACACACGTGCTATATATATATTGATTTCAGAGAGGAAGACAGAGGGAGAGTTAGAAACTCTCAAAGATGAGAGAGAATCATTGATCGGCTGCCTCCTGCACCCTCCCCTCTGGGGAGTGAGCCCACAACCCAGGCACATTGCCCTGACTGGGAATCAACTGGTGACTTCCTGGTTCATGGGTAGATGCTCAACCACTGAGCCACAGTGGCTGGGCAGCACTCTTTATTAGCATAAAACCTGGCAGTGTCAATGTGATGTCTCCAGTCAGAGGCCCAGGCCAAGCTTCTTGCACTTTCAAGACAAGATTACCCTTTAGGCCATTTTCTACTCCCACTCTGCCTTGGGCTTGGCTCTGTCATCTCTTAGAGTAGGATTAGGGGATGACCAAGGCAATCAGCTCATGGACTGGGGGAGGAGAGAACTGCTATAGATGTGAATAAAAGGAAGGATGGGAAGGCAAACACAGGGCTCACAGGAGGAAGGTACTCTTAACCTGGGTTCTAGTTGCTGTTCTACCAACAATTGTGTGACAGCACATTCCTCTCTAGGTCTCAGTCTCATGATTGTGAATAAGAATGAACTGGGTGACCTCTAAGCCTTCTTCCAGCTCTAGGACTAAAATTCTCAGTGAGTGCTCATTTCTGCTTGCTCATCACACACGTGCTATGCAGGAACTGGGGTGGGGAGAGAGACTGCCGGCTTCCTGTTTGTAAGAAGGAAGTGCATTGGCACAGCAGCTCTCAGCCTTTCTTTCTTTCTCTTTTTTAATTTATTTTTTTCAATTACAGTTTACTACGTTCAATATTATTTTGTATTAGATTTAGGTGTGCAGCATAGTTATTAGATAATCATACACTTTCCAAAGTGGTCCCTCTGATATTTCCAGTGCCCACCTGGCATCATAGATAGTGATTGCAATATTATTAACTATATTCCCTATGCTGTACTTTACATTCGGTGACTATTTTGTAACTACCAAGTTGTAGTGCTTAATCCCTTCACCTTTTTCACCCAGTTCCCCAAACCCCTTTCCCTCTGGAAACATCAGCCTGTTCTCTGTATCTATGAATCTGTTTCTGTTTTATTTGTTCTTTAGATTCCACATATAAGTGAAATCATATGGTATTTGTCTTTCTCTAACTTACTTATTTCACTTAGCATAATACTCTCTAGGTCTATCCATACTGTTGCAAAAGGTAAGACTTCATTCTTTCTTACTGCCATGTAATATTCCATTGTATATTTGTACCTCTGCTTTTTAATCCACTCATCTATAGAGTTGCTTCCATATCTTGGCTATTGTAAATAACACTGCAATGAACATAGGGGTGCATATGTACTTCTGAATTTGCGTTTTGGGTTTCTTCTTGGAATACATATCCAGAAGTAGAATCACTAGTCATAAGGCAGTTCCATTTTTAAGTTTTGAGGACCCTCCATACTGTTTTCCATAATGGCTGCACCAATCTCCATTCCCACCCAACAGTGCATGAGGGTTCCCTTTTCTCTACATCCTCTCTATCTGTTTGTTTGTTGATATGGTGATGGTAGCCATTCTGACAGATATGAAGTGATATTTCATTGTGGTTTTAACTTGTAATTCTCTGATGATTAGTGATGTTAAGCACTTTTTCATGTCTATTTGCCATCTGTATGTCCTATTTGGAGAAATATCTATTCAGGTCCTTTGCCCATTTTTAATGGGATTATTTGATTATTGGTGTTGAATTCTTTGTAAATTTTGTGTTAACCCCTTATCAGATGCATCATTGGTGAATATGTTCTTCCATTCAGTAGGTTGTCTTTGCATTTTGTTGATGGTTTCCTTTGCTGTGCAAAAACTTCTCATTTGATGCAGTCCCATTGGTTTATGTATTCTTTTGTTTCCCTTGCCAGAGGAGATACATCAGAAAAAAATATTACCAAGAGAAATGTTTGAGATTTTACTGCCTATGTTTTCTCCCAGGAATTTTATGGTTTTGAGTGTTACATTTAAGCCTTTAATCCATGTTGAGTTTATTCTTGTGTATGGTGTAAGAACGTGGTATAGTTGCATTTTCTTTTGTATCTGTCCAAGTTTCCCAACACCACTTATTGAATAGACTGTCTTTACCCCACTGTATGTTCTCACCTTCTTTCTTTCAACATTAGTACACTTGATGAACAATGACTA
Organism: Myotis davidii; assembly: GCF_000327345.1. Taxonomy (NCBI): domain Eukaryota; kingdom Metazoa; phylum Chordata; class Mammalia; order Chiroptera; family Vespertilionidae; genus Myotis; species Myotis davidii. The sequence continues at coordinate 503,078 of NW_006290442.1, forward strand.
AGGGCTTGCAACACTCCCAGCACAAATGGGAAGGATCCAGGGCTCCTTATGATGCCTGAGGGATGGGAGGGGAAGGGGGCGGTAACTTTACCACATCACGCCAATGTATCCAACACATTTAAAAAGCAGAGCCCCAGCAGACCAGATTTGGGAAATTTATGTTAATAATGTTTTAGACTAGGTCCAAATTGTGTTACATGCTATCATCAGGGCCTCTTGATTGTTTTATAATTTATTCCACATTTATTCATGTCTGTTATTATCCAGCACAGTGGTAAATGCTGGAGATGTAAAGATGAATAGAATCCTTGCTCTCCAGCTGTTCCCAGCTGATCTCTGTAGCAGCCTGGGGTGTCCTGAGCCAGAGCACCCACTCATCCAAATGGCACCTTTGCACAAATCAGGAAAAGGGACCCCTTCTGGGCAGGTGCAGTCTGGTGGGCACATCATCTGTTGACAGGTTATGGCTGGCCATTGGTCTCCCTTGGCCCCTTCAGCTGAGCGCCCAGGTACAGTGAGCAATCTGTGTAACTGATCCTGGTGATCATGATGGGCTGTCGGATTTCAATCAGTGTCTAACACATATTTTTGCTGTAATGAAATATGTATGTCAGCAAAGTCTGTCAAATAGGACACAGACCCAAAGGTGAGAGATGTAAAATCTATCCAACTTGGTGTTTATTGGAATATAAAAAAATGTAACATGTAAGATATGCAAGAGCATGTACTCAGAACAGCAAACTAGCATTAAAGGGAGACCAAGTGATAGTGCAATAACAGCGATGCTGTTATAGCAGCTGCGAGACCCAGTTACACTGCAGCAGTAATTGCCTTGTAATTATTCTTGACTTGTTTAATGTGTTTCAGTGTTTTAATACTTTCAAGTGTGCCGCACACAAAAAAATTAGTGAATACACACAAAAATGTTGGAAACCACTAATCTAGTGGAAAAGAGGTGCATAAGAATTCCAGCTCCATGATTAAGTCCTCACTGGAGACATGAGGTCAATAGAGCAAGGCACTTAGCTCAGCCTGGAGAGGCTGAGGAGAGGGTCCTAAAGGGGGTTATAACCAAGCAAAGGCTGAAGATCGAGTAGGAGCTCATCACGTGCATAGGTTGGGCAGGGTATTTGAAGCAATGGGGACACTTGTGCGAATGTGTGGGAGAAAGAATAAGTTTGTGTACTGAACTGCAAGCTGGAATATGGCTGGAGAGTAAAGTGAGAATAAAAGAATGTCAAGTGAAGGTGAGGCCACCTCACAAAAGGATACTAACGGAACGGATTCTGTTCATACTCTTTTCCCCAAATTCAACCCCTCACGCCACCCTTGCAGAAAGGTGAGATTGTTCTGAAGATACACATGATGGAGTTCTCTTTGGAGTTAGCAAAATGTCACCACCCTTAATCTTTTAATCTGGTCAAAAAATGCATAATACTGGCTAAGTATTTTTGCAGCAATATCAATGACCGGGCTCTGCTAAGTAAAGCCTATATTCAGGATCAGTCACCCAGTGGTGCGAATTAAGAATTTTAGGATAACAACAGCAGAGCCTTAAATGAAGTTTAGACCCTTTTAAGCACTGGGCCTTGTACGCACACCCATAAAGCCGGCCCTGCAGTTGTGGGAGACCAGAAAGGCTTACTAGTACTTTTTTATCTTTATTGGAATGTGGATTTATTTCTTTGGATAAGAGAGGTGAAGGTAGAGAGAGAGAGAGAGAGAGAGAGAGAGAGAGAGAGAGAAATTTCAAGGTAGCCAAAATTCATTTTTTAGTTGAACTTCAAATTTTGTCCTCAAAGTATCCCTAGCAATCCTCCACAATCATCTCATTTGTTTGATGGTTTCTGTGTCATTGAAAAATGCATGCATATTTTGCATTATTCTTAATCATATATCAGTGTTTATTTTAATATGAAAAATGCATTTAGTAAGGTGACTGGTTATGAGACAAATAATACAGACTGGATACCAGCCTCTGCATCCCCACCTACTCAAAGTCCTATGAAATAGCAGAAATAATTTGATCTATAATGTTGCTGAAAATCAAGGGAGGGTGCTACCTGTACACTAAAAATATTGAGGATGATTATTTTTTTAAAAAAATATTGGACTGGTGAAGAAATAAGAATTTTTAAAACTTCAAGCCAAACATGAGTGAGATAAGCTACTTGAGATAAGAGTCATTCTCCAAGTGCTGAGTGATAAAATCCATGTGGAGGAGAGAGCCTGGGGCCCTCCTCAGGGTTACAGGCTAAGTCATTCAGAATAGCTGGCCAGTCAGGCCTGCCCTTCCCAGCTCACAGATAGGTATGGCCCCTGGGGTAAAGCTGTCATCACTGCTCTCTGACAGGGGAGTCCAGACTCAACAAATCTTGTGAGCTGGGGCCAGGAAGCAGAGTAGGACCTCAGGTAACTTGGGCTCCTGACATGAACACTATCCACCCTGAGGACTGACTACCCACAAGCTCACCCTGCACTGACACCTCCTCACACTCACTGGGTGGGGGGGAGGGGGGTAACAGCATTTGGACTAGGCAACAAGGGTTTCTTGAGATTGTGAAAAGCATTGTGCTTAGCTATTAGTCTATTTAGACATTTTTGATATCTTCATGTGACTACCAGGTAATTGATCAATTTAAGTTGATTTCAGAGAAGAAGAGAGAGGGAGAGATAGAAACATCATTCTATTCAAGGTTGCATGAATGTTTGACACGAGTGTAAAATTTCTGAGATCAAAATTCTCCCTTTATATATCTGTTAGTTTATACTTATTAATTGTATTAGTCTAATCCTCTTCAGAACTGTCCAATAAAAATCAATGTGAGATATGTATATTAGTTAAAATTTTCCATAGCAATGTTAAAAAAAAGAAACTGGTGAGATTAATTTTAATAGGTTGTATTTAACTTAGTAAATCTAAAATATGATCTTTTCAACATGTAATCAATATTTGAAAAATATTAATGAGATATTTTGCATGATTTTTCATACCAAGTTTTTGAAATCCAATGTATGTTTTTGCACATACAGCGCATCTCATGTTGGCTTAGCCATATTTTGTGTTCAGTAGCCTAGCAGCTATTGGCTATACTTTGTGTCTAGCGGCTACTATATTAGTGCAATGGTAAATCCTTGATTTTTTTTTTACTTGAGTGGTCATTTTTCTTTCTTTCTCTTTTTTGTTTTGTTTTGTTTTGTTAATCCTCACCTAAGGATATTTTTTCCATTGCTTTTCTGAGTGAGTGGAAGGGAGGAAAGGGAGAGAGAAGCATCAACATGAGACACATCAACTGGTCGCCTCCCACAGGAGCCCAGACCAGGGGTGGGGATGGAACCTGCAACCAAGGTATGTGCCCTTGACTGGGAATCGAACCTGCAACCCTTTGGTGCACAGGCCAATGCTCTCACCACTGTGCACACTGGCCAGGGCTATTTTTCTTTATACCTTTTAAAAGTGCACAAAGATTCAGGAATGGACAAGAACTAAAGAAACAAAAAAGACTCTTCTTGGACCATTAATACTTTGGGCTTTGCAACCCATTTTCTTATATTAATATTGGCACATCTGTTTCTTGGTATTAGCATTTCCTGGTTAATGCGTCTTTTCCATTCCTCTATTTTGCAGCTTTCTGTATCATGTATTTTTATGTGTCCATTTAAACAACACATAACTGGCTTTTGTTTGTTACCTGATATGAGTGTCGCTACATTTAATGGGGACTTTATCGAATCACAGTAATCATGACATTGGTATAGCTGGACTTACCTTCTCCACATATTTGTACTTTCTATTTACTATGCTTTTTTATTATTTTTCTTTTTTTCCATTCCTTACTTTTGTTGGACTAACCAAGCTTTTAGGTGTTGTGCTTCCTTTTTCTTTTTCCTCTTAGCAGTTTACAAGTCTAATACTATCCTGTTCCTATTCTTTCACTTTTACCAGCAGGAAAAAGTGGACAGTTTTATTTCCAATAATGTGTGATTATCGATTATCAACTATTTTATCTTCTCCTTTTTGGCTGGTGTTACCTTCAATTTTAACTAATTGTAAGTTACACAGATATTTTCTTCTTGTGAAAACTAAAACATTATAGATTTGGTGAATTTCCTCTTTGAGTACATCCCCAATCTCAGTTCCCTCTCAAGAGGTAACAACTATATTAAGTTTGAAACATATTCTTCCAACTTTTTATATGCATATTTTAGATACATACATATGGCATTTATAAACATATATAGGGTATTTTTTGTAATTCCATTTCCAGAATGGAATCATAAAGAAATAGTTGAGCCCTGGACTGTGTGTTCAGTGGTTAGAACATCGGCCAGCTCACTAGGGGTCAAGGGTTTGATTCCCATCAAGGGCTCATACCTGGGTTGCTAGATTCATCCCTGGCCCCAGTTGAGGCACGTGTGGGAGGCAACCAATTGATGTGTCTATTCTCTCATGGATGTTTCTCCCTCATTCTTTTTCTCTCTCTCTCACCCTCCCTCCTTCCCTTCCACTCTCTCTAAAAAAAAAATCAATGGAAAAAATATCCTTCAGTGAGGACTAACAAAAAAAAATGGTTGAATAAGTAGGCAAGGATATATGTGAAAAAATGTCTCATGACCACATTGTAAAATATTTTTTAAATTAAAAACATTCTAAATATCCATGAATAGGAGGTTAGTTAAATAAGTTGTAGTATACCCAATATAAAAATAATATTTTCTTAAATATATTGACATAAAAAGATGATTAGAATATATTCTAAAGTGAAATAAATCAGGTTATACACACATACACATGTACACACACAGAGAAGAAAATACAATGATTTTCTCTGATAGCTACAATTTCAGGTAATTTTACTTTCTTCTTTAATATGTTAGTGATAGAATCTTCTACAATGAGATATACAGATGTTACAAATTTTAAATACTAAAAACCTTATTTGCAAAATATAAATCTTAACATAGATGCTTCAGAAAACTCAAAGGCTCTCTTCCTCCCTGGCATGTGCCTGGGACCCTGGGAGGGCCTGTGCCCAGTTACAGAGAAGGATTTGGAGAACTCCGAGAAGAGAGAGAGGGGGGCCCGTCTGCTGCACATCCCAAAACAGTCCGCTGTGAGTCCTGTGTTGTTGTGCATACTGTTGACTTATTTGCTCAGCTGTCTGTACTTAGCTTTTCTGTACCCAAATGTGTTTTCTATGTCTTGCTTTGAATGCTCTCCTGGGAAAGAACCAAGCTACAAGTCCTTTATGCAGCATGCCAAGGGAGCATGACAAGCAATTGGACATCGGACCAATGCTTTTAACACTGTTACTGAAGATCAATAATTATTTCAAGCACAAATTAGCGCAACTAATGTTCTTGGAGTCGTTGGACGTATGCCTCGCAACTGAAAAACTCGCACTTCTGATGTCAGGTCTCTTTCATGGGAATTATACCTGAGACCGTGAGGTTCAATTGAACAACCATTTCTTTGCCACCTCCTACTAAGTACCAGGTATTGTTGCAGAAATTAGTAAATTCAGTCATTAAGTTCATAGTTAAATGCAGTTTGAATTCAAGCAAATGTTAACTGGTCGATATTTAACTGGAAGAGGGGAAGAGGCTGACCAGAGTGTGTGTAGCTCTGTTTTTCACAGGGATGAAGAAGGTATGGCCAGAAAAAAAATGGAAGAAAAAAATCTCATGAGTTTCTCCCCAATTTAAAGTTGGGGAAACAGGCTGAGTCAGACAGCTGTGTGCTGTGTATGCGGAGGGGAGTGCTGTCTACCTGCGTGTTTCTACCTCCCAGAACACACTGTCTTTCCTGGGGAGGCTCAAAGTCTATACACAGAGACCTCATCAGGGCCACCTCAAGACGGCAGCTTCACCAAGCGAGAGTGTCACGGAGGCAGGAGCAGAGGATGTCAAGAGAACATCCATTTCCATGCAGCCCTCCTGGGTAGTGACTGGACATTGGTTTGAAAGATAGGCTTGTACACAGGGGATGGAGAAATCCAAGTTTTACATTTCTTGTCCTGTGATGGGTTAAGGTACAACCTGAATATTAAGCTAATGTGCCATATAGTCTGGGGATGCCAGCAATACAGCAATACCATATCATACTCATCAGTGTTGTGTGTGTGTGAATGTGTGTGTGATCATCCATTTGTGTGACTCCATTTCTAGAAATGGCTATACTAGTAGATACTGTTGCCAGGAAGCAAGGTGATCAGGCCTTGTGCTGGCGTGGGGATCCCACCAGATCTCACCTGGACCTCCAAGTAATAGATGTAGGACCCTTCAGAGCAAAGGAGGGAATTCTTTCTACATCTCTAAAGGAGGCTCCCGCCATCACCCCAGCACCCCATGACGGATCTGTCAGATGCAAGGCAGGCAATCGGTGCCTGAGTGTGGCCTGAAAGCACAGGCTGCCAGCACCCAGCTGGGAGCAGAAGATGTGCCACAGGCAGAGGCAGGCATGGTCTGCAAGTCTGGGACAGACACTCCGCCTTCACTGTAGCTTCACAGTTGGGATTTCACCAATTCCCTCCCATTGTTCCCCCCGAATAAGGGATTGCTTTCCCCATTTTGCAATGCAGGAAATGAGGACCAGACCTAGCAGCCACACCCAAGTGTTTTGGACTCAGTCAGTGCTCAGAGCTCAAGGGGAACTGCTGAAATGGGAGATGGCGCCCTCAAGAGCTGTGCTGTGCGCCATCCATGCAGTCTCCGGCGCACCCGGCTTGGAAGGAAACCACAGACTCCTCTTGTGAACACGGAGTAACAATCAGGATGGAATATTTCCAACTCATATCTTATTTTCCACACTCCTCGTCTAGTCCAAGCCAAACCCCCATTTCCCTTCCACAGATGTTGGATTTTCAACCTTCTCCCTCATCTTCAGAGCATTCTGTGAAATAAGATGGAACACATTAGGATCTTGTTAGTGGAGCAGCACTTGGTGGGTGGTTGGGGGTCCATTTTTTTCCCAGACAGTGAGGACAAAACAAAGACACAAATCCAGAAGTCTAGGAATCCATATTCCAGACCTGTGGTCTGATGTGGCAGCTGCTAGTCACATGTGGCTATTGAGGATTTGAGATCTGTTAAGTACAACTGAAAGATTAAATATTTTTATTTCAATTAGTTTTAATTAATATAAACTTCCTTATCATTTGAGTCAGTTGAAAAGCATAAGTATGTATGCAGCAACTTAGGTTTGTAAATCTACTTTTCCTCCCCCCAACCCCATTGATCCCTCAAGCCAGCCCTTGCGTCTCCCCTCCCCCCCTTCCCTCCGCCCAGGTCTTCAGCACCCTATTGTCTGTGTCCATGGGTTATGCATATATGCATACAATGTCTTTGGTTGTAAATCTATTTTTTCAATCATGAATGTTATCAAATCTAAATACAGATCAGGTGTTTCAATGAAAAGTCAGATGTGCTGGGACCGTAAAATACACACCAGAGCTAGAAAATTTAATAGATAGAAATATAAAATGTCTCATTAGTAATTTTTATATTGATGCATGTTGAAATAATATTTTAGATATATTGTGTTAAATAAACTGTACCATTAAAATTAATTTCACCTGTTACTTTTTTACAATTTTTAAACATGGCTACAGGGAAATTTTTAATTACAAACCATATTTCTATTGGTTCACTATTCTACATGTTTAATGTTAGTAGGGACAGTGCTGGAGATAGGACATCCTGGTCCACAGGTTCAGTTCTTACTTGTCCTCTCATACTGCATAAGTCCTTCAGAACATTTTCCAAGCCTCTCTTCCCTAATTCCCGTTTTAATATTACTAACTTTAGTGAACACTCATTCCCCCTCAGCCTTCCCCACCTGCAGCATTCTTCTCCCTCTGAAGGCCTACCCCACCCTTCTCTCTTCTACTGTTTTCTGCAAACCTACGGGTCTCCCCTTCACAGGACTATTGCAATCATATTCTACTATGAATAACTCTCCTCTCGCGCCCCATTTCTGTCTTTTCCTGACAATCTCTGTCTCTTAAAACTGCTTAATGAGAGGTCAGGGTCTGCATTGGGGGTCTGCTTCATTAGAAGTCTTGTAGGGAGGTCAGAGGGCAAGGCTATGTTCTGTGCTTGCGCAGGCCTCGCTCCCATCTGGTCTCCGTAATGCTCGTGTGGCTGTTCATGCCGTTTATCACCATCTACCTATTCTTTTCTTTTTTCTTTATGTTCTTTTTAAAAATTGTTTTTCATTATAGTCCACATACGATATTACATTAGTTTTAGGTGTACAACATAGTGATTCCATATTTATAGGCCTTACAGAGCGATCACCACAGCAAGTCTAGTAACCATGTCACCTTTTCTTTCTTTCACTCTCCCTTTCTCAGTGACCGCATAGCTCAGGTTGGATTTCTGGGAAACAGACTCTGCATGGAAATGGAGGTGGGGATCAGCATGCAGGAGGCCTACTGGGGGCTGCTTGGGAACACACCTGTGAGAGGGCAAAGAAATGGGACTGGGCTGAGAGTGGACTGGAACTGAGGTGGTTTCCACAGAAGCCTCCGCTAACTCCTTGGGAAGCGCTGGCACTGGGGTAATGGCCCAGGAGCCTCTGGAGCTGGAGCGAAGCGCTGTGCCTCTGGGTCCCCGCATGTCCAGATGTCCCCAAGGAGGGGCGATCGGCTCCTACTCCCCGCCACCAAAATAATTCTCTCAGAAGTCCCCACAGACCCTGCTCTTTGGTATCCCTGCAGTGTGGGTCCCTATTGGACACACCCTCTTCCCCGGAGCCCTGCATAGCACCGACCCTCCTGGATGGTCTCAGATCCTTTCATTGGCTGCTTTGCCTCCTTAGACCACGGTTCTGTCCTCAACCCAGCCCTCTCTCCCTGGTCTACTCTCTCCCCCATCTCATCTTCTCTCAGCTTCACATCTCTCCAGGTCCTCCTCCGACTCCCACCCCCACACCACCACCAGGGTCCTCCTCCTTGAGACCCCCTCTCCACGCCCCCTTATACAGCCTTCTGCTGCTCCTTCC
>NW_006290442.1:512098-512956 GCF_000327345.1 Myotis davidii
CCCCCCACTGGGTCTTCCTCTCACAGGGACACTTGCAATCATCTCCTTTCAGGACCCCCAATATATGTCCCCTCTGCTAATCCTTTCTCATCAGCCTGGGCATTTAGAAGGCTGGTGCTCCCATGCCTTGCCTGTCAGCTCTCCCTGCCTCCCCTGGCTTCCCTGACCCAGCAACTGGGTAAATGGGTAACCTTGCTCACTGCAGTCAAGTTTCAAAAGGACATGGTTGGATAAGCACAGGCCTCTGCTGCTCTGGGGAGTAACACATGCCTGCCGGCTGGTAGGTCAGAGACCATCACAGGCAGCTTGCCCTGCCCTCCGCCAGGGCACCGGCCGGTGGGCTCTCTGCCTGGCCTTGCTTGTCCCCCAGTCTAGGAAGAGATCTTGGTTCTCCCTGCCCAGGGAATGGGAAGCTGATGGCCAGTGGGACTGTCGGAGGGACAGGGCAGTGAGGGTAGTCTTCCCTGTGCTGGCTGTGGGGGGAGAAGAGGGAGGTGGAAGGCCCTTTGCGGTCACACATGCTAGTCCCTAGAGTCGGGAGCCCTCGCGGACCAGCTTCCCCTAGGACCCTGCTCATTTCCTGCTCCACCAGGGCTGACCTGGGGGCGGGGAGGGGGCTAAGGGCAGACGGGCATCTGGAAGCTGCGGGACCCCAGTCCACCCCAACACCTCCTAACAAGAATCCCCCAGGCAACCGCACAGCTGTCTTAACTCCAACTGAATTCGCTCTGTGTGCCTTGAATTGAAGAAAGGCCAAGTCCCAAACAAAGACGCTGCCGCACAGGGCTTCTGGGGAGCCCAGCCCGCGGCGCTGGGAGAGAGCGAGCCTGGGAACAGAGTGGGCGCGGAGGGGAGGGT
>NW_006290442.1:513145-527695 GCF_000327345.1 Myotis davidii
GCGGGCAAGGGCTAGCTGACTTCTGATTAGGAGTGGGGCTGGAATTCTGGGGACATTCAGGATGGATGTGTGTAAGCACTGGTGTCTGTACGGGGTCCCAGCCTTTGTGCCCAGAACTGTGCTCCTGATTTCTTCACTCGGGTCTTGGGAGAGGCTCTGGGCCCGTCAGTACCCTGTGCTGCCAGCTTGCTCAGTGCATGGCTGCTCCTCTTCAAATTGCCATTCTTTTTGTCTACCCTGAAGTCCAGTCGCTGGCTCTTAAGCATGAGCTGACAGGTCCACTGTGATCCTAACTAAAATTTCACAGTCCTTGGCTCTGTCCCCCGTGCAGAGCAGGGCTCACCATGTCAGCAGCTGTTGCGCCTCCTGTGTATTCAGGACTGTCCTCAGCATCTGCCTGCCCGTGCAGGCTGTACACAGTCCCATGGGCGCAGAGGTGTACTGGGGAACGTGGTGCAGCAGACCCTGTCGCCTCTGTTTGCCTGCCTGGGAAGTTGATTAGTTTGCTATGGGAAGAAGGAAGGTGTGGAAGGTTCTAGAGCAGTGGTTCTCAACCTTCCTAATGCCGCGACCCTTTAATACAGTTCCTCATGTTGTGGTGACCCCCAATTTCATTGTTAAAAGTTGAACATAATTAAAGCTAGTGATTAATCACAAAAACAGTATGTAATTATATATGTGTTTTCTGATGGTCTTAGGTGACCCCTGTGAAAGGGTCATTCGACCCTCAAAGGGGTCGTGACCCACAGGTTGAAAACCGTGTTCTAGAGGTTGTTGTTTTCAAGTGATATGTGCAGTGTTCACATGCATAAACAGGCTGGAGAATATGAAAGGGAGGAGGGCTCAGCTGGGTTGGACAGGAGAGCATCTCTGCTGGGTCAGTGGCCAAGTGCAGAAGTAGGTGTCCCAGAGGCCTCCGGCAGGGTGGCACATGGTGAGGCAGGCGTGGCTGGAGAGGAGAGGCAGCTCTGGAAAAGCCCCTGTGCATACTCTGGGGCAGAGGGTGAAGAGAACAAAGGTGGTGGTAGGCCAGCAGATGGTCTGTGTTTACCTCGTGGGCAGCTGGGTTCTAGTGGAAAGAATCTGCAGGTGGAGCCTGGAGACCTGGGTCGGAGTCAGAAGTTAGTGGTTGTTACTTGGTCAGTGCAGTGTTCCCTGCACAGCTCCCTCTGGGGTTTCGTGGCTTCGGCTTCATGTGCAAAACTAGTAACCACTGCCCTTCCTGCCTCATGAGGCGCCAGTTAGCTGATGCCTGGGCAGTGCTCTGACGGCAGGAAGGCCCTCAGGGCAAAGGGCGAATGCTGGGCCCACAGGTGCCACCTAGGAGGTGTGGGCAACACTTGGGGGCCTGGAGCGATTTGGTTTGTGGGTCAAAGAGGGCGCCATTTGCATGCTGCTCCCTGTGATATTCAGCGTCACAGGGCTGTCTGCCTCGCAGCACTCTGACTGTGACACCCGTGTGGCCGGTGGTGCGGTGGTTTGGGTGGATGCCCCTGCAGCGCAGGCCCACCTGGAGTGGGTGGCCTTGGAGTCAGAGCCCTGGAGCAGCATGACTTCCAGGCACCCCCCTTGCCCCCCCAACCCCCCGCGTGAGCGGGAGGCTTTGGACCAGGGGTGGGCAAACTTTTTGACTCGAGGGCCACAATGGGTTCTTAAACTGGACGGGAGGGCGGAACAAAAGCATGGATGGAGTGTTTGTGTGAACTAATATAAATTCAAAGTAAACATCATTACATAAAAGGGTACGGTCTTTTTTTTTCAATAGTTTTATTCATTTCAAACGGGCCGGATCCAGCCCGCGGGCCGTAGTTTGCCCACGGCTGCTTTGGACCCTCCGTCTGGCTTGTACCATCTGCCAGCAATGGAAGCAGCAGGAGCATTTCCCAGTTTGCAGCCAGGGGGACGGGAGAGGAGGACACTTTCCCAGCCAGGCCAGGGTCAGGGAGGACAGCTGCAGGGCGCTGTCTTCTAGGTTACAGACCCCCAGCTGTAACAGGCTGAGGAGGGCAGGGAGGGGTTCAAGATCATGACAGACAGCCCCAAACACCAGGATGTGGTTGGTGGTTGGTCAGCCCTTGGATGTCACCAATCACCTCGACTTCTTTGAGCGCAGCAGCTATTTGGTAAACATTGTGAAAGGAAAGAGCCCTGGCAGGAAGCTTGGAGACCCAGGGTCAAGTCCCAGCTCAGCCTCCTCCCCGCGTGTGACCTGGGAAAGTCACTCACCTCTTTGAGGCCGCTTCCCTGCTGGTCAGAATCAGGCCTCCTTCCAGGTTGTCCTTCTGTTCTCAGCTCCTGTCTCACATCCCCTGAGAGCCATTCCTGATCCCCAGTCTGAAGCAGCCACCTCCTGGCCCAGTCACAGTGCCTGATCTACTTGCTTCACAGCACTTACCACCACCTGAACTCCTGTCTGCCCTTCACACCGCACTGTGCGCTTCTGCAGAGAGGCCCTCCCTCCCCTGTTACCTGCTGGCTCACCGGCACCCAGCACACAGTAGGTACTCGAGAAAGTTTGGGTTAGCAAGTGAGGGAATAACATAGTATGGGGGAATGGCTGCATGGTTTTCAAACTGTGCTCCTAGGCGCTTCTGAGGAAGGAGCAAGCCCCATAGGCCCCGCCCTGGGGGCACCAACTGCTCAGGGTTAATCTGAATTGTGGGTTGGCTTCCAGGTAGGATTCCCTTTGACAAAAGCATCCTCCCACTGTAAACTAGAAAACCGTTGTATCAGAAGACTCATAGGGGTCTTTTCAACGCCAAGTTGAAATAATAGTAATGCACACGGGGCCCTCAAGGAGGACCAAAGGCAGCAATTCAGACTGGACGTGGTTATCCCACAGACCATTTCTGCTCAGCCACGGAATTCATCGTATGGGTGTTTGTTTTTAACTGGTGGAATTCCCTGGATTTTTGGTCAAGGTTAATATGAAAATTATTTTGCACACAGGACAGCAATGAGGGGTATGTGGGAAACTCTGAAGCCCATGTGAGACAAGCACTAGACCGAGAGGACACACTGAATATCCACAAAGTGGCTAAGCCCCACGCTGATGGACCGGAGCTGCCTATGCAGGGTGATGTCTGTCATCACCCTCCCTTGGGTGTGTTCCCAGGCAAACTGCCTGGATGTGCCTCCTGCCCAGGAGGTGTCCACTTGGCATCGTTTTTCTTGAATAATTGGCAGTGGAGAGGAGCCCTCCACTCTGAGCGATTTCTGAGGGCAGCAGCGCAATGGCTCGCCCTGACCCACATTTACAGCAGCCACGTCAGCTCCATGTGAAACATCTGTCATGTGTCTCTTCCTATAAATACATTTACAGACGGCGGTGCGGCTCCTGTGTCCAGCACTGTACCCGGGTTTGGGGCACTATATGCACTTACCGCCACCTTTACTAAACCCATGGGAGTTAGTATATCCCATGTGTACCATAATATAGAGTTATATGGCACAGCACATTATTTATTAGGTACATAATGCCTGTATTAGCAGTATGCCCACGGGCGGAGAAGGAGAGCTGGCTGGGTTGTTTAGGTGGTAGGAGAGAAGTACAGAGAAGAGACAGGTACAGACCAGAATCTCGTTCACTCCTTTGGACATTGACTCTACTGCTTGTACATGTCCCTGCTCTGGCTGACGCTTATACTTACAAGACAGCACACCACAGAGCAGACCTGGGCAGGGGTATTAATCTACATGGAGTCACCACTTGCCTGCTAAGAGCCTGACTCTTCAGGCCTCAAAAATACATAAGGACCCAGTCCCTGACCTCGAGCACCTATAGTTGGGAGATCAAACTCACTCCCAGGAAGAGATGGGAACACGGCTGGCGCTCAGAGACGGCGAGGAAAACAAGTGCCAGCCCAGGGCACACAGCCCAGCCTGGAGCCCGGCTCTGCCCCTTCCTCCCGTGTGACCTCACTAAGCCCCAGTTCCTCATCCTGTAAACAGAGGAAATGATCCGTGACTCCTAGCCTGGTGTACAGAAGCCTGAGTTAGGCCTAGAAAGCGCAACTTAGTAGAGGGCATGGAGCACCGAAGTGTCTGATGATGACAGTGAACAGTTTGGAGAAGGGCTCATGGTGGGAAAAGGCTTTGCCCGTGGTGACTGCTGTGCAATTGTGTCTAAACACAGGTCTTCCCTGTCGGTGGTCAGGGGTGCATGGTCTCCTGCTGGTTATGCCCCCAAGCCAGCCAGGCACCCCTTTTCTTTTTGGGGTGCCTTTCCAGTGCACAGCTCAGGGGAGAAATGCAGCTGTGTGTGAACAACTTCTCCCCCTGTTTTCACTGCCCCGGGATATGCGTATGGCCCTTCTTCAAGGCTTAGGGAGTTTACTCTAAAATGCCTGAACTCAGGAACTGAGGCAGTGACAGGGGTTCGGGAAATGGTGAGGGAAATTGCTCTGCTGGCTCCCGGTCTGTTTTGAAGTAGTTCCCTGCTCCTCTGCTGGTAGAGGGAGTAACCAGCAGTGGCTCTCGGCTTGTCCTGAAGTAGGGATCCTTCTTTATTTTTTAACACTGACCTCATGTTTTGAAACATTTCTGTCAGCCAAACTTTAATGTAAATGAAAATTTGTTTTTCCAGCTGAAAAATATTAATCAAAGAGCATGTCACTGATCATGAATTCACTGTTTGCTGTCCGCTTTCTGCTTTCTATCACAGTTTTAAATGGGATTCTGTGCTCATGGGGCATCCTGAATGCAATAAATGAGGCAGCAGAGAACAGGGGCAGCACACTGCGCCTCTCCCTCTCTCACGCCCATGCCCACCGAGATGCCCTCAGCAGGGCATTAACCCACCAAGGCCCTTCTCGGCGTGGGCCCTGTGCAACCGCACAGGCTGCTGGCCCATGAAGCCAGCAGGGCCTCAACCTTGGCCTCTGGTTTTAGTCACATTTTTGGATAGAAGCCCAGTTAGGGCAGAACAAGTCCTTTAAGCGGGTGGGCCATTCAAGTGCCCTCGGATCCTAGTTAGCCACTCAGAAGGCAGCTACCTCTTTCTGATCACACTGAGCAGATACTAAGGGCTTTTAACTCCTCCATTTCAAGCAAATATTAAGAAACAAGTACAGCAAGTCCTCAGTAGGTTCCGAGACTGTAAGCCAAACGACTCAGAGTGAAATTAATCTTACCACCGGCTAATGGTTATAAACGGGAGAGAAGTTCCTATGGCATCTCGTCCACTTCATAACGAACGTTGAGTGAAACGTTGTTTGAGGACCTGCTGTTCCAGTATGTGGGCTCGGAAAGGGGTGGAAGGAAGCCCCTCGTCGTTTTTTAACGCATGAAGGAAAACTGTTAGAAGAAACCACCATTACTTTAATTCCTCTAAAGTAATCTACATTCTACCTTAGTTTCAATTATCGTTTAAATAATGCTAATTGTGGATAGCTATTTTCATCATTAAATTTAATAATTCATGACTGGCTATTCTCCAGGGGTTCAACAACTGTTTTTCTGTGACTTGCGAGCTAATATTACACATTTAAAAGGTTGAAACAAATAAAGAAAGAAGAATATGCAGCAGAGACCACATGGGCTGCAAGCCTGAAATATTTGCTTATCAGTCTTTTATAGAAAGTGGACTGAGCCCTAATCCACCCAGGGTCAGCCTGTGGTTGTCGCTGATGACAGCTCAGCAATCCCACGGCCCTGAACAGGGCACAGTGGTCAGAGGGAAGCTCAGCCTCGAGCCAGGGTCTCTCTCTGGCGCCACCCACTACAACCCAATTGAATTTGCCTAGGGTGCAGCCTGGGCCCCCAACCCCCAGGGGACCCAGTGCAGCTAAGGTTGAGAAGCACTGCCCTAAAGCAGTAGTTCTGAGTGAGGTCCTGCAGGTTCAACCACCCCAGCTAGTTAGATCTCAGGCCCATCCCCACCTGCTAACTCAGAAACTCCGATGGGGCTGGGCATGGGGGGCAGCTCCTGGTTTATTTGGTTTGGTTTGGTTTGGTTTATTTACAAGAGGAAGGGAGAGAGGGATAGAAACATCAATGCTGAGAGAGAATCATTGATCCATTGCCTCCTGCACACCTCCTACTGGAAATTGAGCCCAAACCCTGGCATGTGCCCTGATCAGGAATCACTTAGCCTGATTCCTGGTTTACCCAGTTCAGAGGTAGTCGCTCAACCACTGAGCCACACCAGCTGGGCAGCATCTGTATTTTAACAGACATTCCAGGATTCTACTGCACTTCAAGTGTGAGAACAGTACTCTGAGGCTTGGCCTTTCAAACCTAAACCTGCTCATTGCAGGTGCAAAGGGGAAAGTTGGCAAGGGGACCAGAAGGCCTGGCACCTTCATTGTTATTTTATACTCAGCCGAGGCCCTGGGAGGTGAAATGAGCTGTAGGACTCAGGACTAGACAGGAACTCTTCTCTAATAAGAGTTACCATGAATAAAAATTTAGCTTTGGACTCTTCTTTTCATTACTACATATATGTTTATCTTTAGTGAATTAACTTATAGAAGGTAACTATTGCTAAACACAGGGTTTAAGTACAACTTCTGAACTAGCCTGACATAATGTAAGTAAACATCATACGTGCCTGGGAAGTCGGAAAGCTGTGCTGCTGACCTTCACCTCATAACTGAAGGGTGAATTCTGTTCTCCAACCATCGTCCCCCTCACCCCAGGAAGAACAGATTCCCACAGGGTACTTCAACCCAATTGCCTGCCTGCTAATAACATAGCATGTGCAGCATTTGTAAGAATGTAAGGGGATTTAAGACCTACTGATGGCCTACTATGTGCTGGACATTTTGTGAGGTTTTAACATACATTATCTTCTATAATAATCACAACCCTATGAAATCAGTGCTGTTATCCCCATTTTACAGCTGTGGATGTTGAGGCACAGAGAGGTTAAAGACCTTCCCCAGATCCCACAGCTAACAAACGGCAGAGCTGAGATTCAAACCCAAGGAGGTCTGGCTTCAAAACTGTGGGGGTGGAGGTGGGGGTGGGGAAGCTTCCTCACGATCAGTTCAATAAATCTAAACTGGCTGACCTGTGAACAGGTAACGCAGTGATCCCCAGCTCTCCCAAGGCTTGCCCAGTGTCCTGTCTGTCCTTAGCAGGGTGTGAGCCACACCATCCAAAGGCTGGGTTGCTGTGCACCATCTTAGAACAAATTCAAGGACCCAGAGGCACCAGAGGCCTGCGGCAACCAGAGGTAAAGATTCCATCTGAGTTGCCAAGAACAGTTGCTACCCTCAGAGCTGCCTGGGCCTTTAAATTCATCCCTTCTCATTTTGGAAATTAGCAGCCAAAGTGGTATAAATATTACACATTATCATCACCATCAGCAATAACAAGACATCCTTTTAGAGCTCTTTACATCTCCAAAGCTCCATAAACTCATTAGCTCCCGATGTCCTCATGTTGTTGGCCTTGGTTACAAAACAAGGCAGTGGGAGCTCTGAGATCATGACTTCCAGCAGCGCTGTGAGTCTGCAGTCCCCCGAAGCCCAGAAGTTGGGAGCTGGGGCCAGAGATAAGGGTTTGAGTCACAGCTCTTCTCAGCCTTGCTCCGTGAGAACAGAGAAATGACATTCACCCCTCTGGGTCTCTCCAGCCAACATATGGGAGTGGACTGATTCCAAATGTTCCATCTGTTTCTTTAAATCCTGGAACATATAGACAGCTTCTCAAAGAAACAATGGGTAGTGATGTTCATGCTGATGATGTAATTAGTACATGGTTAGGGAGCCACTGGGGGCAGCATCTGCAATGTCCCGATGCCAAGACTCTTTCTATAATGTCCTCCCCCTATAACTCATGGAACTAAAGTTGTTCCTTGTTTAGAAATAATTAAGGTAATAGTGCAGGGTTATTGGTTAGTTGCCATGTGAGCACGTTCTTTCTTTGCCCAGAAGGTCAAGTATCTTTAAAAATACAGTTATCTGTGTGTTTGGCTCTGCAGCAGGGAGAAGATGCTAATACTTTCCAAGGGGTTTCTAAGTCCCCAGCAAATGTGTTTTCACAAACCTGAGAAGAAGAAACATGGTTTATTTATCTTAGCAGCTTCCAAACTCTGTTCAATGAATTGCATCCCCTCCTGGACTTAAGACCTAACAGATTTACATCCAAGTCCCAGAGTGAAAATTGGAATTTAAATTCGGATGCCTGAGTGTCCTCTCCCTCACGCTCAAACATGCGCACAGGACTGTCGCCCATGTGCTGAGGTAGGAAGCAAGCCGAGCCAGGGGTCTGCACGCCCGGACACCTGGCCTCTGGTCCCGCTCTGCCTCTGAGCCTGAGCCCACGACATGGCCCTTCTCTTGGGAGGTGATGGTCTGGGCCTTGTCTGTACCAGCCAAAAAGGAGCCTGAACCTTTTCATGGGGAGTTCCAACCCCTGTGGGCATCTGTGAAAACCTAGGGAGCCCCAGCACAGAAATGGTAACATTTTTCATGCATTTTCAGGGGTCTCAAGCTTTAAGCCTTTCAAAGGGAATGGTCTTTTAGGCTCACTGCTGAAGTGTCCTGCTCCAGGGACAAGACAGGCACTATTTTGAAAGCAAATGAGAAATTGTGCACATGTTTTCATTTCCTGCTGCCTGGAGGAGTGGCCGTGCCTGTCTGGTTCCCAGCAAGCAGGTTGTGAATGTGCTTAAGCACAACGTAATGTACACCTTCATGAAGGCTCCTGCGGGGACGGGCTCCCACCCGAAGCACCGCCACCTGGCTGGTGCCTGCCCTCATCCCCCGTGGAGCCTGCTGCTGCTGGTGTGCTGGGCATGCAGGCTGCGTGGTCAACCAGCACTTACTGGCCTTCACGGTCACTTTCCGGGAGTCCT
This sequence comes from Myotis davidii, assembly GCF_000327345.1. Taxonomy (NCBI): domain Eukaryota; kingdom Metazoa; phylum Chordata; class Mammalia; order Chiroptera; family Vespertilionidae; genus Myotis; species Myotis davidii. The sequence continues at coordinate 521,949 of NW_006290442.1, forward strand.
TGCCGTCTTATGTTAGATGTCTCACCCAAAGTCACACAGCTGGTAAGGGTGACAATCTTTCCCTCATCTATGTTCACTCCCAGGTCGCTCTGACTCCTCCTCTTCCCCTCCCCCGTCCTCCTTGCAGGGATGGTGGCAAGAGAAAAGCGCCCCAGCCTGCACTCAGGATTGTGCATCAGCCACCCTAAGCTCATGGCTGTCCTCTACGCTCCAGCAGCTCCATTGCCCAGGCAGCTCCCAGAAATGGCTGCGTCAAGCAGACAGTTGCTATAGCTGTGGACCTGGGGAGGGGCTGCTCTGAGGAGTTTGTACTCAGTTGGGATCCCGCCCTGGGCATGGGGGCAGTGTGGTTGGGCTCCTGTAGCTGAGGGCATGGGCCCCCTGGGTCAAGTTCATGGTGAGCCCTTGTTGAGCCTGAGAGCTGGGATCATTGTTGATCTGGGGCCTGGAGTGCCTCCCACATCCTCTGTACTGTTTTGAGGAGCCTTCCCTTCTCACATGTATACACCAGTGACCACACACCCTGGCCCCTCAGAACAGATGACCCTTGGGCCCCAGCCCCTGCCTGAGTCCTGAATCCAAGCTTGGGGGAGTGGGGGTGGGGGAGGCCTGGGCCCAGAGATCTCCTGCATCTGCCTGGCTCACTGAGGGACTGTGGTGTGTAGAGCCTTTCCCTCCACTCTCAGGGTCATGGGCATCCAGCCTCTTGACCTTCTGTAATTTCTGCAAAGCACTAGCAGGCAGTTGTTGGCTGACTACCCAGGGCGGGAGGAGGGGGGACAGGGTGGGGGGCGGGGGACAAGGGCAGAGTGACAGGGAAGACCTGCTTCCACCCTAACTGCACAAGCGAGGGCCGGAGCAGAACCACCTGGAAGGGTGCCCCCGACTGGCCTCCTCAGGGCCTGTGTGCAGTGAGCAGCCTCTTTGCCTTGGTGTGTTCATGTGCACTCAGACCCTGAGGTCCTGTGCAGCTTCCAAAGACACAGCCAGGTTTCCCTGGCTGAGCACGGGGTCTGGAAAGCTGTTGTCCACAGTGTGAGTCAAACATGCTAGGAGCTGCCTTGGGAGGAAGATGGGAGCTGAAACCAGACTACATGCCCCCGTGTTCCCTGGCCCTGGCCAAGGGCACAGAGCAGGCTCAGCTGTGCCAGAGGTGGTTCTCATCGTGAACTGGGAGCTGGGCACTGACCAGTGAAGCCTGATGCAATGACAGAACCTGGCGGGCAGCCCAGCCTCCTGCACTGGCCTGGCAGCAGCCAAACTGGACATGTTCCTAGGAGGCAGACGGACACCAGGAGCCCGGGCAGGACAGTCTGCCAGACAGTCTGAAGCCAGAGGAGGCTCCTCTGGAGCAGCACGAGGAGTGGCGGTGGACTTGCATTCCAGACAGGCTGCATGTCCTTGAATACGTTTCCTTATCTGTGATGGGATCCTAAGAGTACCCACCTTAGTTCTTGTCAGAACCGCTATAATAATTCTATCATCATTATTTTAATTATTCTCATTATTATTCTCATCATTGGTGCAAATAACCAGTGAGCTAAAGCCTGGAGAGGACAGAAATAGCAAACCACGTGTCAGCGTGCAGGGGCTGCTGCCATTCCCGGGTGATGGGAGGGGTACGGCTCTGCCCAGTTGCCCAGGGCAGAAGCCATGTTCAAAAAATGAGTCGGTCCTTGGCTGGGTAGCTCAGTTGGTTGGAGCATCGTCCTGATATGCCAAGGTTGCAGGTTCAATGCTGAGTCAGGGCACATACAAGAAATAACCAATGAATGCATAAATAAGTGGAACAACAAATCTCCCCCCGCCCCACTTCATCCCCCTCTCCCATCCCTCTCTCAAGTCAATAAACATATCCTCATGTGAGCAACAAAAACTGTATATGAAAGGATATACTGGTAGAATATCGCTTTCTCATTGTGTCGATAAATAAACGGAGGCTCAGAGAGGGGCAGTGACTTGCCCAAGGTGCTGGCCAGTTGAGAGGGAAATCCTGAATCAGACCCCTGGTCCTGGGGCCTCTGCCTGTCCCTCTGTCTGCCTGCCGATGCACCCCGCCTGACAGTGGGCTTCCTCAGCATCACTTTGGCAATTCCTCTCCTTGGGAACCATGGAAGGGAAGACGGCCCTCGGTGCTTTTCCCTCAGCGGGGTCCCAGGAGCACACAAGTGCCCTCCTCCCATTGGGGTGATGACCAAGCAGCTCCCGCCTGGACAGGGCCTTGTGCACGTGTCTCCACGTGGGTGAGGAAAAGAGCAGCTCTTCCTCAGAGGAAATCATAGATCCACTCATTCAAGAAGATGGGGGAATTATCACACAGAGCCATCTCTGAGTGTGGGGAAAAATTATAGACTGTATTCTTCTCTATAATTATGCTGGTTTTAGCGGGAGCAGTTAAGTATATTAGGCAATGCATTCTTTTTTAAAGATGTTTTTGAGACCCAGTTTGTCAAAATGAAAACCCCATGCTCTTAGCTACTTGCTAGGTGGCCATGTGCCCAACTACAACCTCATTATAATGGAGAAAGGGAAGAACACCTTTTGGTAAATCGCTAGCAGTCTTGGCTATACCTTACGAGTCAAACTTAAGTTTTAATACACCTCCCATCCTCTAGAAAAATGGGGAGGATATCTACCTACAGATCACAGTTAAGGTTTATTATTTAAAATAATCCATGGGCTTTTTTTGTTATCAAGTGTACCAGCCCCCAAATGTCTGCCCACCCTACTGGGTTTGGGCAGCCCAACCTGTGAACACCCTCCTTACCTGCTCATCACTGCATATTGTGCTGCCTAGTCCCTACTTGGCAACATCCCAAAAAAGCCAGAGTTTCACCCAGCCTACCCCATCGGAAGAAAGGCACCCAGCCCAGTAGGGAGGATAGGTGGTAAGGGTTCTGGTTTATTGGAAATGAGAAAGAGAGAAGGAAAACAAACAGCTTGTTAAGTTAGCAGCTGTGCAAACCTCTATAGACCATGCCCTGCACAATTCTGGGCGCAGCTGTGCACAATTCCAAGGGCAACCAATCACATCGAAGTGTACAGCTCCCCCTGGAGTTGAGTGATGTGACAACACCATCCTTGTCTCATCCCCACGTGCCACCCCTCTGCTGAAAGGCTGCTGCTCCTTGCCTTACAGATCCTGAGCTCAGCCTGAATGGGCCACCACTGAAGCCTCCATTCTTGCTATGAGAGGTTTCTCAGGAGGCAGTCAGTGCTCCAAGAACCTCCCCTGGGCAGCGAAATCAACTCCAGATGGAAATGACTTCTCTCCTCAAATCCTGCTAAAAAACGGGCCAGCGAGGCGTTGACTAGGACACTGCGACACCAGGGCTTCATCCCTGGGTCTGCCAGAGGGGCTCAGACTCCTCAAGTATAAAATGGAGGTGAAAGCGCCGGCCTCACTGAGCCACGGAGACACTAACTGAGAGACCTGGCCCAATGAGGGCCCACCTCTATTCGCTGGCTGAAGCTGCAGGGTGATGGGGTGTCCAGCTGCCAGCCAGAGTCTGAGAGAGGCACTGGGGCCAGAGATGGATTCTCAGGACCCTAAAACACCTTGTCTTCGTGACAGGGAAAGCAAATGTTTCTGGAACAGAGGCAGAATGACCTGCCTCCCTTGGATCCGGCATTTGTTTATTCAATTAGCTATTTTCAGATCCAGCGTGCACACGCACTCCGTCTCTCACAGCTCTGCAACCCGTCATGCTGAGCATCTGCAGGAGGAGGGGGAGGAGGCCACTGTGTTTCTCAGCACTGAGATCCGCTGGGGTGGCTCCTGGCTTTCCCGGCCTCTGCTGGGAGCCATCTTTAAGGGCTGGAGCCAAGGTGGACAAGGTGGAGACGGGGCAGATGCACGTTCATTGTCAGTGCCTATCGAAGCTGCCCCCTGGGTGGTTTCTTTGGACATCTGACTCTAGGAAGCACCTGACTGTCCTGTTCCCATTTGTGCCTCATTGTTTGTGTCCGCAAGGATTTCCTACTTTGGTGTACCAGGGACATAGGTCCGTATCTCTCCCCTGAGGCCGGAATTGAAAGACAAAGAAAATGAGTGGACGAGGAAGAGAAAGCTCTGGGAGAAAGCGATGAGAGGAGCATCCTGGGCTGCCTGTGCAAGACTTCCTGGAGGGCCTGCTGGTGGCACTGCTGGTACCCCTGCCAAATTGTCCACACAGAACCCTGCTCCCCCTTCCCTAAATTCAGCTGCAGAAGTGATAAGCTTGGCTTGTCTCCTTTTGTTCACCTTTAACTTGGGTGTCCTAGGGACAGCTCTTAAAGAGGCAGGTGCTTTCACATGGCACGTTAGTGCTCGTGTTCATCAGTTCATTCATTCACTCAACATCTGACACCCAGGCACCCGAAGCTGTGGTGGATTTCCACTTTACAGAACTGAGCTCATATTTTAGCAAGTAATATAGTTCAGGCAAATGCTTTAGGCTTAATTAATGGGGGTGTTGGTGACCCGCTGTGTAAGAGCAGGAAGTGGGTTGCAGAAACCTACAGTGTATATAGGGAGGTGGGGCAGAAAGATTCAGAGGCTGGAGGAATACTGAATATCGTGATAAGCAATATAACATAGTGGTGAAGAGGCAGGATGGGACACCCAAACCAGGATATTTTTTAAGTGTAAAGGGTCACCACAATAATCATGCCAAGACAGTAGGTTTACATTGGGACTGTCCTGGAGAAACTGGCATTGTGGCCAAACTGCAACACATGGTCCCCTGCGGAGAGTCCACTTTGAAACCAGACTAGACTGCCTAACCCAGAATCCTCCCTGGCTTACTAACAGTGTGGCCACAGCAAACTCTATAAACTGTCTCCCTTTCCTCATCTGTAATGTGGGGGTGGTGGCCATGCCTGTTCATGGGTTATTGTAAGGATTAAAGGGGTAATAATGCTTACAAAGTGTTTCGAACCATATATACCTGACACAAGGCACATGATCGATACGTATTAGCCATTGTTATTCCTAGGCACATGATAATGTACACGGAGCCTTAGATGATGCAGAAGTTGTCAGAAATTACTATGCCAGCTCTAAGTCCTAAAAGGGAGCCATGTCTTTACCCAACCCAGCAAGGGAGATAGAGTTATTCCAGTTTTGTAGATGAGAGAAACTGAGGTCCAAAGTCACAGAGCAAGTTAGAAACAGAAGTGGGACTGGGACCCAAGTCTCTGAGTGCAAGCCCAGTCATCCTTAAGTCAAAGTTGGGGAAAGGAGTGGGTAAGGCTGACATCTAACATCGTCTGGGCTTAATGACCACCTGAGCCCAACTTTGATGGCAGAGGCCCTCAGGTGCAGCCCTGGGGAGTCCCACCTACCCACCTATGGATTCCCAGGCTGCAGCCCTGCCGTTGAGCACCTCCTCCCAGCCCCACTGCTCCTTTTGTGTTGAGAACTGAGACGAGGTGCTTAATGTTCACTATAACTCTTGCCTTTATCCTCTTTTTAAATCTATTTTTCTTCAGTAGGAATATATGTTTTAATAACATGATTAATAAAACTGGAGAATAAACATTCTTTTCAATTCACAAGACATAGTCACTAGAAGAAACTATTTTCTGGGGCATAAAGCAAGTCTCAACAAATTTCCTTGCCGAAGCCGGTTTGGCTCAGTGGATAGAGCGTCGGCCTGCGGACTGAAGGGTCCCAGGTTCGATTGCGGTCAAGGGCATGTACCTTGCTTGCGGGCACATCCCCAGTGGGGAGCTGGTCGATGTTTCTCTCTCATCGATGTTTCTGA
>NW_006290442.1:528050-547690 GCF_000327345.1 Myotis davidii
AGTTACAGTGAGTAACTACCCGCCTGGCACTTAGTTAGGGGGTTTTATTCCCTCCCTAACTTCAGGGAAAAATCCCTACCTGGGCAAACAACCTTTCTCAGAGAGGTGACCTTGGTTAAAACACATAGTGCCAAGAAGGTGACCAAACATATTAAGAACAGTATGCCATATATGCCAGGTCTCTTGAAACAGCAAGGATGGACCGGCTCCCGGCAATCTCTCTCCTTTCCTCTCTGTAAAAACTCAATAAAATATATTTTTTAAAAAAAATTCAAATGACTGAAATCATACAGCAATAGTAGAATCAAGCCAGAAATCAGCAAGAAAAAGACAACTGAAACATTTGCAAAATGTTTGAAAATTAGACAATTCACATATAATCTTAGATCAAAAAATAGCCCTGACCGGTTTGGCTCAGTGGATAGAGCGTCGGCCTGCGAACTGAAAGGTCCCAGGTTTGATTCTGGCCAAGGGCATGTACCTTGGTTACAGGCACAGCCCCAGTAGGAGGTGTGCAGGAGGCAGTTGATCGATGTTTCTCTCTCATCGATGTTTCTAACTCTCTATCCCTCTCCTTTCCTCTCTGTGAAAAATCAATAAAATATATTTTAAAAAATAAAATAAATTGCAATAGGAATTAGAAAATATTTTGAAATTAATAGTGAAAATACAAACAAAATGTTTACAAAGCAGCCAAAGCAGTACTCAGAGGGAAATATATGGCCTTAAAATACATATATTAACTTTGAAAGAGATCATCAAGCTGTACACTTAAAATTTCTATACTTTACTGTGTGGTTATTAAATTTTGAAAGGTTAGGAAATCAGGAAATTATCTGATTTAAATCACACTAAAATACAAATGAGTGATAACATTCAGTTATGTCTACCTTTCAAGAAAGATTTATCTAACTGAAGTGATTTTTGTCACACTTTCAAGCAAAATGCCATTAAAAACTGGAAAATTCCAGGTAGTTAATGCAAGAGAGTTTAGAAACCTTTCAAATGGACCTTGAGCCAACCTATCAAAAAATTACATTTTTGGGGACACGTTAGGTGAAATAGAGCCTAGAAAGGAAGATGATGATGAATGAAAAAGAAAGAGTAGACTAGGACAAATAACGTTCGAATATATTTTCATAGGTTCAGACTTAAACATGTTGAGTAGAAACCCAGGGAGCTCTTTACTGGGATCACCTGCACTATTTCCAGAATGAGCTTGGAAAAGATCCCCTTAAACTCTCAGTTGCTTTTCAATATGTAATCTCAAATTTATTTCTCTATAATTTTATAGAAAATATAATTCTCTATAGGTTCTCATGATTTTGAAGTTCATCTTAATACTTACTAAACTTAATTAAATAGTATTCGTATTTATATCCTTCTCTTTCAAAATGACTTTCCTGTTTGAACCAACCTACTTTGCTAAAGTAAGGTCTTGATTTTCTGCATCTGGATTCATCATGGTCACCTGAGGATAGGGTCTCCTGTGGTGGCCATCTAAGTGCAGACTACTAGCAGGAGGTGGGCTTAGGTGCAGAGGCCTTGAGATTGTGTCCCCACCTATCAGATACGTGGCCTCTGACTTATGTATTCTATAGGGTTACCCACACATTGCCCTTCATTCTTAAGGAGTTGGTGGTAATAATCCCTTCACCCTGTGTGACACTGAAGCTGTAACATTGCATTGCACACAGTTCTTACAAATTCTCCATCCCATTTGATCTTCACAACCACCCTACAAGGGATACAAAGCTGGACCAACATCAGCTCCTTTACACAGAAGAGAAAGCTGGAGTCTGAGAGGTCACGTGACTTGCCCAGGGACACACTGTTGTAGGTGACAGCTGGTATTCACAACCAGATCTTCTAACCTGCTGCCTAGTGATGTTTTGTTTGTTCACTGATTCTTGTCATAACACTGGGGGATCCTCATTTCATGGTCAGACTGCAATTTAAAAACAAGGACCCAGGAAAAACAGCGAAGGGTGATACCCATCACCAGGCAGAGCCTCCCAAGACTCTGTACATGTATAAATACAGAGAATAAGGAGAAGCCAAACCACCTGTCTAGGGTTATGAGGGAGCCCTGACTGATCCAGATAATGATGTGGGCACTCACAAATGAAGTGAAAAATAGAGTCATGTACTTAGGAAAACATATCTCAGAGCATAAAGACTGGAAGTCTTAGTTCTAGAATTTTAATTCAAGTTCTGCCTACAGTCTCATCCACATGATGCTATAGTTAGCAATCAAACCCTAAGTTTGGTCTAAAAGAGTTAAGTATTAAATTAATGGATATAGCTCAGTTTCCAGTTACACTTAATAAATCATTATTATTAATAATACATTAGCCAATCAAAATCTTGTTGGTGGTTATAGTGACAGGAGACCAGGTCCCTGCCTTGCCGCTAATGGGCAGTGAGACTTCCCCGTGGGCCCTGCCCCTGGACTCGGCTCCCTCAGTTCTCCAAGGGGCCAAGCTAGAGATCCTTTGGCTCCTTCCAACTATCCCATTCGGAGGGTCTGAGGAAGCTCCACTTTTGTGGCTGTTTCAGATGGACCATCCCCCACCAGGAATGGGCCAGAAGAGTGGAAATTAAATAAGAGGGAGATCAGGACAAAGAAGGACGAGGCTGTCTGCATGGGGAAGGAACCACACCTTGCAGGACTGCAGCCAGGTTCCATTAAAAGCGAAAATTAAGTTACACATTAAACCACTTAGGCTTGTTTCCTTTCCAGCTGTTTTTGACCATCACTCAGCAGGGCCTCTTGCTGAATGATGGCTTCCTGAGGTGGAAACTGGCACTTCTTTACCTGAAGCAGTGGGGCTGGGGTGGGGCGTGGTTTTGCTTTTGTTTTAGAATCACTAAGCTCTCCTGGTAAGGGGTGGTCTCCGCTTAGGGAATGGAGAATCAGGGCACCCTCAACCTGAACTAACATGGCCAACAAGATTGCCCTGGACCCCCACCCTGATTTTTCGGTCTTTCTGCAGCCCAGGCCACTGGGCCCAGCCATACCTCCAGACCTTTTCTCACACTATTCCCTCTGCCTGAGCATCCCTCCCTCCTTTTCTGCCTGTCCTCAAGGAGCAGATTAAATGCCCCTCTCTGCCCCTCCACCCCCTCCCAACCCGGCAGAATTAATGCCACTTCCTCTGTGTTACCACGTTGCTATGAGCTCCTTAAGGATGAACTCCAACCTTCTAAGCACAGCTCCTGGCACAAGCTGGGGCCTCAGTGCATGCTTGTTGAATGAGTAAAGGATGAGACTGGCCCACATGCCAACAGTGCTTTGTATTCATGTGCAATGTATGCAGTCAGTTCCCAAGCACTCCCCGCCTGCCCCACCCACCCCCCAACTCGGACCACCCATCACCATGAAAGGACTCAGCCTGCTCTGCTCACCAACACATCTGGCCAGTCAGTTGAGTTCTTTCTGCATGTCCCTCATCCTCTCTGCACTATGAGGCTCATTCAGTTCACTTGGGGTTGGGGCCGCAGAGGAGATGATAATGCCCAAGGCCCACAGCCCATGACGCTACATGACCGGCCCTGATGAAAGTCCCGCAAATCCATCACTTCACCATGAAGGCATCTGCAGTTGCTTTTCTGAGATGGCCTATGGTGTGGGTCCCAACTGCTGTTCCCAGCCCCCAGCCTGCTGGCTGTCCTGAATCCCAGCTTTGTTCAGCAATCAGAGCCTTGGCCTGAGGGGCCGGCGCCCTGAGGCTGCATTACCAGGCTGTGTGGGAAATCTTTGGCATTTCATCGGGAACTGTCCTAAATGTGATGCTCCATGCTTACCCCACTCGGTTATGTCTGCTGAGAGGCAGAGGATAATTAATTACATGCAGGATCCTGGACGAGCAGAAGCAGAAAGGGCTTTGAAGAACACTGGTTCAGAGTGTGGTCCCCAGACCCCCCGCATCAGCCGCCTTTGGGAGTAGGCTGACCAACCACCCAGTGTGCCCAAGATTATGCAGGCTTAACGTTGAAGGTCTCTTACTCAGAGAAATCCCTCCATCCTGGGCAAATCAGACGGGCAGTTCAGACCCTGACTAGGAATGAATTCCCAGGCTCCCACCCCAAGCCTAGAATCTGAAACCCTGAGGCTGGGGCTGAGTGATCTGTGTTTTAACAAGCCCTCCAGATAATTTTTTTCACACCTAAAAATGTTATTTATATTTAAAATAAATACTCATTTGTTTTTAAAAGCTTTAAAGAGAGAACGAGTAACAAAAGAGGTGTGGAGTAGCAGGCATGCCCCTTAGCAGTGTCCATGGGAAGGTGCGATTTTTGGTTCTCTGGAATCCAATGGTGTGTTTATAAATGAAAAAAAGACAGTTAAAGGTCCCCCAAAGCCCACGGTTGTACTATTACCCACACCCACCAAGAAAAAGGGCACCAGCTAAAGAGCTGAGATGACAAGAAAAGCCAAGAGTGCGGCCACTGGGAGATTAAGTACCTTGGCCCAGGTCACACCTCGGGGAAATGACAAGGCCAGCTTTCAGACCCAAGCACCGGGCTCCACGCTGGCACTGATGCTGACACTTCTGTGGGGCCTCTGCCACCCAGCACAGGGCCCGCATACCAGGAGGCGCAGGGGGGACAGAGCTCTGAACAAGGGGATAAGAAACTGCTACCAACCGTTAGCCTGTGACTCCAGGGAGGTCATTTAAAAATGTATGTCTTAACGCAGTCGTGTTTACTTCTCGTTCCTTCGGCAGAGGCTGAAGTAAAGTGAGCCCCGGCGGTTTCCCCTCGCCCTGACACTCTGTGGTTCTATCTTCTCTACCACTAATGGCTGGGGTTTTACTATTAGAAATGTGTTTCTTTGTGTTACATCTTGTTTGAACTCCTTTTCAAAAAATACAATTTTCCTTGAGCGGGCCCTGACCCCTTGGCTTGCAGGTCTAGAGAATGCTCCGTGGCATGAGCCCAGTGGGCCCTGGTTGGAGGGGAGAGGCAGGCAAATGGAGGGGAGAATGCAAAGGGAAGAGGCTGGGCCCCAAATAGTCGCTTCACTAATGGCCTCAGCGGCCCAGAGGAGCTGTGCCAGGCCTCTGCAGAAGGACCTTATAATAGCTCCCATTCCAGTCGCCTGGCTGACCCCATCTATCACCATTTTTTTTTAACTTTTTTATAGGCTTCTTTTTTCTCCTTTTGTGTTTTTTTTCCACCAGCTTGCATCTCAGATTAAATTAGAGAAAAATGGGTTTTGTCTTTTTTTAACAAGAAGACTAAAAGTCTTAAATTACCTCTTCAAGGTCTGCAAATAGAAAGGCCAAATAAGACAGCCACCTTTTCGTTTCTCCCTTCCGCTCTCCCTGTCCCAGGAGCCCCAGAGCTTGAGATAAGAGGCAGAGCACTGGCTCAGGAGGAAGTGATCTAGGCTTAGCCAGCACCAGCCAAGGAGCAGGAACAGGGTGGTGGCAAGGAGGGCCCGATGGAGGTGGGGAATGAGGGGCAAGAGATGGGAATGGGCCAAACCCATGCCCGTTGGTTCTAGAATAAAAGAGGTTCCCTAAAGGGAGATGGCTTCCTAAGGGGGCACTTCTCTGTGGGTGTGAGCATGGGTGTGCAGGTGCTGGGGGCAGGGGCCCGAGGAGAAGAGGAAACCACTCAGGCTGTGGTTCAGACTTACTGAGAAGCAAACGGGATTCCCGGGAACAATGAATCTTCTCCACCTTTGTCACCAGTTGACGTCACACCTTCCAGAGAGTCCATCAGTGGGCATCAGGGCAAGGAGAGGAAGCATGGTTCCGGGGCAAAGACTAGGAATTTCAGTGCTGGAGTCCTGGGCTCTGATCCCTGCTATGTGTAATAATAATAGCTAACAGATATGCTAAACTCCTCTCATAGATTATCCCACTTAATCTTCAAAACAACCCTGCAATGTAGGTATCATTACTATCCCCATTTACAGATGAGGACACCGAGGAATGGGAGTTATCCAAAGTCTCACACCTCATGGCAGACGCAGGTGTGATCTCAGGGAGTCAGACTCCAGAGCCCTTGTACTCTTACTGCCAAAACACTAAGCCTGCCCACCTGCTTCCTCATTTGGAAAGTCAAGGTGCAGGGGCCGATGGGGTGGACTGGGTAATTGTCAGGGGAAGATGGAGTGGACTGGATAATTATTAAAGTCCTTTCCAGCACAGATGCTGTAATTTGGGGCTCATGCCTCACCCATGCATGCAGAGGTCCTACTCAAATGATGCAGAGTGCAGGATTCTGATGCAAAGCAGGTATAGGCTGTGTGTGTGTGTGTGTGTGTGTGTGTGTGTGTGTGTGTGTGTGACAAGTAAGCTTGTGTCCTGCAAACCTGGTGAGACAGGGGAGAGAATAAGAACACAACAAGGCCAGCGCAAAGTCTTTAGGAAGACTCATAGATTGGACCTGTGTCAAAAGGACAAAACCAAAATCTTGACAATTCTACCCAACTCACCTCCATATGTCAGTAGCTTTTGCATTTGCCTGCTCTTTGCTCCGGATCTAACACCCACAGCCTCAGACACCCCTGACCAGACAGGCTAGTCAGCCCTTTGAGGGGCACCTTGGCAAGGAACTCTGGCTCTGGGAAGGACAAGATGGTTCCCTGTGCACCCCCAGCCCAGCACGTGTGTCTTCTTTGCAGGCCCAGCTACCATGGCCCATTACAAGGCTGAGCAGGATGACTGGCTGGTTGTCTACCTGAAGTATTTACTCTTTATCTTCAACTTCTTCTTCTGGGTAAGTGAATTCTGCACACACATACCCCTCCTGGCACCGAATGACTTAAGCTACCTTTTTTGTGTGTGAGTCACCACTCTGGGGTTGATTTCCTCCAAATCAAAGACCACCCATGGGCAAATTCTGCCTACTTGAAAGCAAATATGTACATTTGCTACTGAGGGGGAAGAAAGAATCCGGTCTGCAGGTTGGCATGGAGTCTGTACCACATGCCATCTGAATAAAGGAAGCATAAACATAACAATGAGCTTTGTGTTCCTGCTGGCTGTACAAAGGGTCCAGCTCTTTCTTCCCTGCTAGCTTGTACTAGTGCCTTGTGGGAAATGTGACTGCCTGAAATAATTGCCTGTTTTCCATCAAAGCCCATTTGCCTTCCGTGGCTCACAATCTCGGGCCTGAGCAGAGAAACAGAAGTCCTGGGGGCCAGGGGCTGCCTCTGTGTGAGATGGGAATGGTCTCTATAGCGACTCCTCTCAGGAAACCCACCAGTGAGGTCTTCTAGGAGGGGAGTCTGTCCACTTGAAGCAATTATCAGGAAAGTCAGAAGCAGAGTACTGTTAGTTCCCCAAAATAGTCAGGCATGGAATAGATACCTTTTGTGTTACAGTTTCACTAAATTTGTAGAGGCAGAGTTCTCAGAGTTCAGGCTTTGCCATCAGACGGACCTAGGCTCCCCTGTTACTAATGGTGTGGCCTTAAGCATGCCACTTACGTTGCCTGAGACTCCCCAGCTACAAAACAGGGATCCTTTCTAACCTTTTAGCATTTGTCAAAATCAAGACAACAATTCCAAAATGAAGTCACTTACGCTAAGCTCCACATCACCAAACTGAGACTTAATTACAGTGCTGGTCCTCCCAGAAATGGAATCTTAAACCAGTCAACCAGAAACCACCTGATCAGCACTAGTTAAATAATCTTCCTGATGGACCCCTGCCATCCCCTCAGAGAAAGTAACCTTGAAATGACTAACCTGCGTTTTTGTCTGGTATAACTTCCTTGTTCTGTCTCCCTTCTGCCTATAGTCTTTCATCTTATAGACTTGGAGCTCCTTTCTATCTGCTGCCTGATTTGAATTTATTTTTGCTCAAATAAACTCAAAAAGTTTAATATGCCTCAGTTTATCTTTTAATAGTTCATTTAGCAGATACCCTGAAATGGTATGTATTAAGTACTTAGCTCAGTCTCTGCACATAGAAGGCATTTGATAAACTCAATATTTCAGATATATTAGGTATAGAAGGCCTGAAAACTCTACCAAACCAACCAGCCGATAAGGCAGAGCTGAGATGCCTGCTCACATGGGAAGGGGTACATCCCCTTGACAAAGTCCTAGAAAATCTCAGAAATGCAAAGGCAGAGATGGGATATGTCTCCATTTTTAGGTTCTTCCATTAAGATTACTAAAATTGGTTAAGATTGGGAAGGATCACTGGTTTAGGATTGGTGGATACAGCAAGGCAAGGGTTCTGGAAGTCTTGGAGAGTAGACAGTCATTTGATGCTCTTTAAAAGTCAAACAACTTGATCTTTGTTTAAATGGTTTATTTTGAAAAGTTCCTGGAATAAACTTATTTTATTTGCAACTTTTATCTTCCTAGGCAAGTGTTTCCTGGAATAGTGAAGTTGTGTTGATGAAAACGGTGGAATAATAGAGCCATGTTGATGTGATCAGTAAGCTGTGTGGGTGCAGATAGGTTCAATTCTCAGAGATAAATCCAATAGAGGGGTTAGGATTCTTGATGAATGAGAATTATTTTTAAAGAATAAGTATGTTTTTCCTGATCATAAAAGTCTTATGTATCCCATACAAATAATCTCTAAAATACTGAAAAGTATAAATAAGAAAATTAAAATTGTCTATATCTCACTATGCTAGGGCTTTCATAATGAAGTACCATAAGCCAGGTGACTTTAAACAACAGAAATTTACACTCTCACAGCTCTGGAGGCCAGAAGTCCAAAATCAAGATGTCAGCAGGGCTGTGCTCCCTCCGAGACACTGGGTAGAATGTCTCCTTGCCTCTTCCTGGCTTCTGGTGGTGGCTGGCAGTCCTTGGTGTTCCTTAGTACTCCTTGACTTGCAGCTACATCACTCTTCTTATCTCTGCTCTGTTTTCACATGTTGTTCCTGTGTCTTTGTCTTCACATGGCATTGTCTTCTTCATTAGGACCACCCTAATGTCTTCATCATAATTCTGCCAACTTTCTATTTCCAAAGGCCACATTCATAGATAGTAGGGTTAGGACTTCAACAAATTTTGGAGGGACACAAATCAACCCATAATACTCATCATCCCAGGAATGACCATTGTTGACATTCCCTCTAGACTTTGTCCTGATGAGGACAAGAGGTGGTGGGTAACCTGCACTATGGGAGTCATGGTGGGATAGGAACACCTGAAGAGAGTCAAGGGACAATGACAAGATGAGGTCATTAATTGGATGGGGTTAAGAGGCAAGAGATGTTTAGAAAATGGGTTATATTATAGATATTTATAACTCTTGGGTTGATAGTGAAGCTCTTCCTTGCAATAGAGACCAAATGGCAGGTCAGATGTAGGCTTGGTGAGTTTGAGTTGCCAGGGGACATCTGAACAGAGATGCTCATTGGGCAGTTAGCTCACGACTCTGGATCTCAGATGGGGATCATCCCCACCCAGAAAGTGGTTGCAGCCATGGAAACGAGTGAGCAGCCCCTGGGAGAGCATGGATTCTGAGAAGACAGCAGAAGTAAGAGTGAGACATGGAGCATCCCAACTAGGTGGGGTGAGTCTAGGGTTGGCAATGATCCCCATTTGCCCTGAACTGAGGGGCTCCCAGCTGTGGGACTTATGGCACTAAAACCAGGAGAGCCCATGTAAGCCAGAACTAGAGGAGCTGGAGGAGGAGCAGTCTGAGAGGTGAGAAGAAAACCAGGAGAAAGGGTGTCAGAAGCTGGAGATCAGGGAGGGTCAACTATGTTAAAGAAAAGTGACACATCAAGCATTTTAAGACCTAGAAAGTAGCTAATGGGTTTGACCACACAGAGTTTATTGGTGACTGGTGACAACACACTCAGGAGAGTGGTAAGAACACTCTCAGGCGGAGGTCAAGAAGGTGGACACTCAGTGTAGACAACACCACTGGGCACGAAGAGAAGGGAGGGCTGTAGCTTAAGGGGCCCAAGACCTATTGTGAGGTGCTCAGCCAACGTCCTGCCTGTGCTGGGTTCCTATAGGCGGGAACAGGCAGTAAATGCAGTGACCATCCTCAGGGTCCCTCCAGCCATAGGGACTCAGAGTCTGCCTGTTGGTGTTTCACTCCTTTGGGACTGGTGAGAAGAAGGACGTGTGGGTGGAGCTCAGGCAGATGGGTAGCAGGCATGTTTCCAGGGCAGCTACCAGTGAGGGCAGCTTCCCCCATACAGCTCTCCCTGCTTCGAGTCAAAAATACCCCTGCCTGGGACCTGGGTGGACATGGACCAGCTTCCCAGGGACTCATTCAGCCAAGTCTCATTTTCCTTCTGGGGGATGGTCGGTTTCTGAATGTCCAGGCCTCAATCTCCTGTCCTGGGTTCCTGGCATCTGTGCCCTGGATCTGCTGTGATCTTCTCAGAAGTAGATATGGGCAAACTGCTGACACACAAAGTCCCTGGGGCTTTACAAGAATTCCCCAGGATGGGCCTTGTCCATGAAAACCCTACATCCCTCCCACAGGAGAAGGCTCCCTCCCAGAGTCCAGCTGCTGGTCCTCCCCACTGAGCCCCTCTAAGACACATAGCAATGCCAGCTTCTACATCGGCGGGTGCTGCCCTAGCCCCACGTGGTTCCCACCCTTCCATCTTCTTCGTATAATCATAATGCACCTCAACAGGGAGGGTCACAGATAGCGCCCCTCCACTGTTCACCGGCACCCTGCCCACCACCGCCTCTGCACAGATGTATGTGAGCCTGAACAGTAGAGGCCAGTTCTCCCGGCTCCTATGATAGGGGTGAGCCCTCCAACTGCCTTTCTCCCCCAGCACAGTGTTCATTTGCCGAATATCACCTTGCCCACTCTATGAAAATCCAGCACTGAGAGGCTAGGAAGCCCTGGGTTTTCTTCCGTGGCTGATGCCCAGCATTTGTGAGGCTCTGCTGGAAAAGACCTCCCATGGCTGTCTCATGTGATGCTCACATCAACCCTGACAGTCGGGGTCTCTATTCTCCTCATTTCACAGGCAGGGAGCAGGCTCACCCAGTTCAGAACTTGCCCAGGGTACCATCGTGGTGATAAGCAGAGCTAGCGCTGACAACCAGGTGTTCTGGTCACTAATAATGACGATTTAAAAGTCCTTTCTGCAATGTTTACTAAGCGCGTACTAAGTGCCAGCACTGTCCTGGGCGCTGGAATACATCAGTGGAGAGAGTTCGGCTGTCACGGCTCACTGTTGTAGGCTTCCTCTGTGCTTGTCTTTCCACTTGCATCATCCCATTTACCGTCCCAGCACCTCAACGCTGTGAGCAGCTCTGTTAGAGCCCCATTCTACGGAGTGGAAAGCCCTTTGCCCAAAGTCCCAGAGCTGGACCCCAGCTCTATCTGAAACTTGAGTATTAGAAATAAATTCCTTGCTTAAGCCACCCAGTTATGGTATTTTATTATGGCAACCTGGTGGACTATAAAACATTTGGCAAATCACTTAATCTCACTGAGCCTCACTTTTTTCATACATTTAATCAGAATGTCAATACCTATAAGAATCAAAGATCATTATTTAGAAAAACAATTAGCCCAGTTTCTGGTACATACTTGGTGCTTAACTATTATGTGCAATTGTTATGGTTAGAGTTAGACTAAGGAGTGTGCCTCATCCTACGGTTTTAAGACTTTGGGAAGCATGACCTATGTAAAAGATAATAGAAGCAAAAGAAATGTTTATATGTTCATGAAACTAAGCTTACGCTTACTGTATGCGATGCACTCTGATATTTTCTCTTCTATTTTGTGGTGCTTGATTTGTTTTGGGGGGTTTGTTTTTTGGGGCAGGTTACAACCCATCACAGTTATTTCATAGCCCTGACCCCCTAGGCCTGTATGCTTGGCCTCCAAGCTCTGTTGCCTCCAGCTCAAAGTCCTACACTTTCCTGCCGTGTCTTTTGGGGGCACACAGGGATTAGCGCTCCAAAGTTTGAGAAACGCAGAGCAGTGGGATGGTGGGAGCAGTCATCGCCTCCACCTGGATGAGGCATGACTCAGGTGCCAGGGACCATGCACCAGGCAGGTGTTCTTGATGAGACTTTAAACCAAGTCTCCACCAGCTGCCATTGTAGCATAATTTTAAGGTTACAAATAATTTTATACAACCGAATTGTTCTCACAACCACTCTATAACTATCTTCATTCCCATTTTGTAGATTATAAAACTGAGGCTCGGATGATTGGCAAAGTTCTATGTCGATTCTGGGTTTTTGACTCAAAGTCCGGTGCTCTTCCCATCTCCACAGACCACTGAGCCACAATCACAGCCTTAGTCCCACTGCTCTGATGCTTGCGTGGAATTTAAAAATGTCCCCAAAGTTCAAGGTTGATGGAGCAATCAAGGACGGTAGGGGCATTCAGACATGCAAAATATAAATAATATAAGCAAGACTTAAGCAGCGTCACAGTGGACACCCATTTCCTGCACCTAAGCTCCAACCCACCTTTGGACCCCTACCCCCGACATTCAACCCATGCTTGAGCCCCCACCCTTCACCATCCCCTGTCCCTGACTCCCACCCCACCGCCTTGCACTCCGATTAACCCCGTGTTGATCATGACCATTTCACTGAGCAGGGAGGCCCCTTGGCTACAGCTCTGCATCAGAAACCAAAAATGCCAACTCTCATGCCTCCTTCATGGCCAGAGACAGAAGTATGACCCCCGCTTTCCTCTGTGGCTTTTCTTCCCCCTCCCATTTCCTACTCAGCTCTGCACAGCTCCCTGCAATGCTGTTCTCTAATTTATTATTTTAATTAGCTGCCTGGCTGTGTTAACCATCAAAACTTTTCCAACCTCCCAGGAGCTGTGCCAGGCTGTGAGAGAGCTGGGGACCCTGCGGCTCCCTGGCCTGGGGCAGCTCCTCTGCTCTGAAGTCCTGCCCCGGGCATTGGCAGAGGCCACGGAGCTTCCTCTGCCTCCAGGAAACCTGTGGGCTCCCTTAAGGGGGACATGGGTCAGGACAGGAAGCAGAGGTGCTGGGGGACTCATTCCTGGCCAGGGGAGTGAGGGGGCTGGAGAGCATCCACACAGCCCCCCAGGACCCCTAGGGGCCACTGGTAGGACAGAGCCTCCGCTCGGTTTTTACGGAGGCTACATAGACCTTCACTTGGTCCAGCCTCCTCCCATGGAGCAGGGCCCTGCCTGCCTCCCAGGCACGTCATCAGAGAAAGACCGGGTGAGGGTCCGGGCTTGGTGTTTCTGCTGTGCTCCTTCTTATGCTGAAGTCACAAGCCCCCCAAGGTGTTCAGGGCATCTCTGCCTCTGGCCGTCAGGCTGCTGGGGGACAGGCCATACTGGAGGAGGACGCACATTTGGGCCGCACAGGCCATTGTGATGAGACCAGTCAAGGATGAAGCCTGTGGAGACAGCTCTGAGCTTCCCTGCTGTTCTCAGGGACTCCAGGCCTGGCTTGGCCCAGACACCAGGTGTCTTGCTTCATGCAAAGGAGCTCTGTGTGGGTCAGCAGCCCAGCTGGCAAAGCAGGCGCTAAATCGGACGTGAGGTTCTGAGTTCTAGTCCCCTCTCTTCCTCTCGCTAGTAATGGCAGCTTGGAGCCGTCACCCTCTCTCTGGGCCTTGGTTTCTTCATCCAGAATATAAAAGGGGTTAGACGTGACTCTTTTCCTCTATTCTTCCCTCCTTCCTGCCTCCTCCCATAGGGAGTGACTGGGCATCTATCTACCATGTGTAGCACTCTGCTGGGGATGCTAAATGAATGAGATTTAACCAAGAGGCTAAAAGGAGAGACAGATAAAGTAACAAATACAGCAAATACGCTGTGATGAGTGTAACCATAGAAACCTGCCCCAGGCATGGAGCTAGTAGGGAGGACAGAATGATTCGCTCGCTGGGAGTGGGGCCAGCAATGGCACCCGGCAGGTTCAGAACGGGGTTTGAAAGAGGAACAGGCAATCTTGAGCTATTTCCCAGCTCAGCAAGTCCCAAGAGATCTGCTCTTATTATAAAGGTGGACGCTTATGGGGGAGAGGGGGGCGTAGTACTGATGTATTTCATCAGGGGCTCTTTAAAGTCCAAGAGCCAAGAAAAGAATGCCTCGCGTGGAAAGCTTATCCTTGAAGATTCAGCGCAAACAGAGCTGGTGCCAAGGCCACGGGAACGCGAGGCAGCTGGGAGAAACGCTCGCCAGGTGCCGGCAGGTGTTGCTCATTAATGAGGTGGAGAGCCGTCCCTAACACGAGGTCACCCACGGTCCCAGGGAAGGAGTCAGGGGTGGTTGGAGTGCGGTCCCCCACCCCCACCCCTGCCCTGCCAGCGAGGGCTCAGCATACACCTCAGGGCTGCAGCCCTGGCCTCAGCTGACCGGACTTGGGAATGAGGAGCCTTGCTCAGCCCTGGCGCCAGGCCCCTCCCCAGCCCCCACCCCTCCCTCACAGTGGGAATCACCTCGTGCTTAGGCACGGTCTTCCCACCCAGTCACCTGCAAGCAGCATGGGGCAGGACAGTGTCAGCGTGGGCCCCACACTGGCACGCTGCCTGGTCAGAGTAGGTGCGCGGTGGGTGCCTGATGAAAGAGAAAGTGGGGAGCATTCAGCTGCATTAAGAACTCATGGGTGCTGCCCAGCCATTCCCAGGGCGTCCTAGCGGCCGGCAGAAAAGCCCACTCCTCTCTGAGACTCAGACTCCCCATGAAATTAAAAATTGCCAGAAAGCAAGGAAGAGAATTAATAACGTTGCCCCAGAACTCAGCCTGAAGAGGCAGTGGGGGCAGCACACGGCATTATGTCCCTGGCCCTCTGCACAAGTCCCATCCGCGAGTCCACCCCACTGCAGTGGCTCCTGTGTGCCAGGCCCTGTGCGGGGCTGGGGATCCTGAGGGGAGCGTGGTGCGGCTCCCTCCCATGCTGAGAGCTACACTGGAGGCTGAGGAACTCCCAGGCCCAGGGCCAGAGGCAGGAGAGGAAGGGCAGACAACAGAGAAAGGCAGGAACTCAAGGAGAGATGAGAGAGGAGAGGCCCAGAGAAGCCGTGTAAGTTGTCCAGATTCACCCAGCCAACGGGGGAGCTGGGACTCGGGCACCGGTGGTTGGCCTCGTCCCCACTCTACTCCGCTATCACAGTCAGTGGGCACTTGCAGTGCTTCCAGGAAAGCAGATACTCATTCATAGTAACTAAAGCCCAGGTGAGGAGGAAGGGAAGTAGCAGAAGACGGAGTCAAAAATCAGGCTAAGCTGGATCTAAGGGCCGCGAGGCCATTCTGGGCTTTGGGCTTCGTGCTCCCAGTCTGGGACCTCAGGCGCTCTGTCACCTGAATGCCTGCTGGTTCAGCACAACAGAGCAGAGGCCAGGAGCAGGTGTGGGGTGGGGGTTGGGGTGGGCCATGCCAAACTAGGCAGTGCAGGACATGGCGGGGCTCAGTGGAGGGGGTGTGGTTAGCACCTGACCATCTCTGAAGAGGAGGAAGTCCGTAGGGACCCAGGGGCTCTGGTCTGGGTGGGCGGTGGTGCTGTCAGTGAGACTGCCCAGGGGAGGAGGAGCGTAGATGACAAGTGTTGTGGTGAATGGTGAACACACATCCTGCCCAGAACCCTTGCCAGCCCAGTGTGGTGCTTGCACCAAGAAGGTGCCCAGCAGACGCTGCCATGAGTGAGCTGTGCGGGGGCCCCCTGTGCCTCCCTCGCATGAAGGCAGAGAATTCTCCTCCCAGGGGCTCCTGACCCCTGCACCACCCACTGGTCCTTTCCCCAGTCCCAGTGCAGAAACCTTTCGGTATCCTGACAAAGAAACGTCCTGCAGTTACTCTACACTCCCCGCCTGCTTATCTCCTGTCTGCTGCCTGCTGTCTGTCAGGACTCTGGCTAATCCTTCTCCCATACGACATGAGCAACTTTTTGGCAAAGTTCCTTTTCTATAAATGGGAGGTTCCTAAAATGACATGGCATGGGTGACCTGCCTGCCTCCCTGGCCTGCCTGTGTCCTCTTTGTAAGAAGGCCAGCCGCACCCTCCGCAGGGTATCCTAGCTAATCGGCTATGGGCTCTGGTTTTGAAAATGTAGCTAATATTTCACAGGAAATCAACCCAGCTTCTATAGAGTCTGATACTGTTGAATCAACTCTATGCAAATAGCTGTTGAAATAGTTCTTTGGGGTCAGGTCTCTCCCCACCCACTCTGTCCGCCTCTCGGTCCCCCCACCCCCCTGCTCGTTCTGCTGACAGGGCCCTCTCCGCACAGTGGGTGAAAGCTGTGAGCCCCTGGCCCAGAAGCATCTTGCTGGGGGCGTATCGGCAGAAGGTTGTTCCCCCGGTAAGTAATAGGGACACTTACCCACGTGGCAGGGACCACGCAGTCATCTCATCCAGCACCACCATTTTACAGATTAAGAAACTACGGCTCAGAGAGGAGAAGCGTCTGGCACACAGTCACGTGGTTAGTGGGGGGCACAGCCAGGCCTGCTGACTTCCACCCTCCCAAGACCTTCCGGTGACCCATTCCAACAGTTCACAACTTTTACTTTTCCTGTGCAGAGGAGAGACTTTTTTCTAAAGAGCTGACTGAGTCCCAAGCAGGAAACGCCTGGACTTGAACTCCTCTTGCTCCTGATGGCAAATACCATTTGGTATCCCCTGCAGACACTAAATTCTTCGCCAGAGGTATTGCCCCAGCGGAGGGAGGGATCCCCAATGACTCACTCACTTCCTAATTTCTTCTGACCTTGCTGCCTCCTGGCTGACCTGCAGGCTCCAGCCCTCTCTGCGACTGGGAAGCTGTGGGCGAGAGCAGCCTGCCCACAGTGCGATCAGCACTGCTCTTCTCCTGGGGCTGCATTTCTCAGAGTCCCCCACTCCTTCCTGGGGAGCCATGGGTTTTTTCCTTTCTTGCATAATTTGATTTTCATCCCTTTGGACTGAAAATTCTGCTCCTCATATTTTCACCTTCTACACCAAAGCTCCTACCAAAGCAAACGCCCTAACACAGCCAGAACAGGCTGGAGCTCAAGTCCCAGACAAATGTCAGAAGCGCTCCCAACACCTGCCCCCAGGCCAAGGGGCCCAAAGCTTCCAGGAAGCGATGTGGTCTGTGAGATTCAGCACAGCGCCGCCTCCTGGGGGAGAGGGGCAGGACACTGTGACCCTCCATTCAATCTGGCATCTACACAGTGAGTGGTGGTTCTCAACTGGAACCACCTGGAAACTTAATAAAATATTCATGTCCCACTCCCAGCGATTTCACCTGGCTGGGGTGTGGCTGGGGTTTTGCAGAGCTCCCAGGTGACTGTGCAGCCAGGCTGAGAATCACTGCCTTAGAGGTGGAGGAGGCCTCGCTGCATGGTACAGACTGGGCTCCAGCACCCAAATCTGAATGCATTATTTTAAATGGGTGACCATTTCTCCGGGCAAAGCATCCATAGTATTTTTTTTTTATCATATTCTCAGTGGGCACCCAACCGATTAAGTGTCCCCAGTCCAGTCCAAATGTGCCCCCTAAGGAGGTGCCAAGCCCAATGTTCAGCTGTGGGGCTGACAAGCCTAATGGATAATGGATAGTGTGCAGACTTCTATAAAGAGCCTACAGCAATTACAAATTAGATCAACCTGATGTGGTCACGTGGACTGTTTCATGCTGCTCAGAATTGCTTCCTGGCACTAGCATGTGCCTTCGATTAATAAAAAATGAGAAATGAATTATTACTTAATGCACTGGGTTTGGTAGGCAAAAATCTTCAAAATGTAAGATCCATGGAACAAAGTAATCAAAGGGATCCTTGGTTATTATAGGTTGGCAACTACCGGTCTAATATAATACCCTAGAGATGAAGGAACTTAGGCCCAGAGAGGTTATGGGACTGGCTTTAGGTCACACAGCTAAAGTTAGGACCCTTCCCCTTAGGCATGCTGCTGAAGCAGAAAGGAAAGGTGCAGGACATTTTGCTGGAAACTCGCACTTAACACAATTCCATAGACCGGACTTGGGAAATGCCTCACTGGCCATGGGGTTGTGTGGGCCAGAGATAGCGTACACTCACCGAGAATGTACAAACCTAGTGTAGTCCGGGATCTCATCAAAGCTGAGACACATCAACTGTGAGAGACATCATTGTTTCCTGTACCACTAAGAAAAAGTCCTGCCCAGTGTAACTGTACGATGCCATTAATCCCAAGATGCATGTCAATGTTAGATATGCAAAATGTGAGAAAAAAACGGAACTGAAGCCTCTCACACTAGGCTCTCCCACTCCGTTCAGAGCTGCACGGCTGTGGGCTCTTCCACCTGGTTCTCTTACCTGCTGGAGGTGCTAAGGGGGATGAAACGGCACTTTGAAGAGCACCGATTACTTAAAAAGCAGAAATTAGTAGCAGAGCAGGCGCAGCCCAATCTATGGGACCCACGGACAAAGTCCTGGATCCGCCCTCAGAAGACCTGGGTTTGAATCTCAATTCTGAAACTTCCCAATGTTGTCATCTTGAGCATGTTTTATTCTCTCCAAGCCTCAATCTCTTCCTCTGCAAACAAAAATGTGTCCTCCTCCCCCCACCGCCATCCTCACAGAACCATTGCAGTGCTCAGAAGGTAAAATGGTAAGCTGAGTAATGTAGGTGCCTCATGCATATTAATTGCTAAGAACGCCCTTCCATTTGCTCAGCTGATGCCTGTGACTCCTGAGAACAGAGAGCCGCTAGATGACAGGGTGGGTCATGCAGAGAGTCCTGGGGCTGATGGGGCACCGTGCAGTCTTCATCCATCCGAGGAGGAGAACTGACCCCTAAAGGAGGCCCCCAGCTCTGTTCCAGGGACCCTTCCTAAGGAGGCACCCTGACCTGCCAGTCAGGACTGTCCTATCCCTGCCCCTTCTCAGGGCCGAAAGGGAATCAGATAATTAGCAGGAAAAAACATCTCCTGCTCAATCCTCCGAGTCCCAGAGAGACCCCAGCTGTGGGGTACCTATCCCTTCAATCCTGGAGACTGCATCCTGAGTCTTGTCCCAGCCCCTCCTCCAATTGCCCCTCCTCACCAGGCCATCCGGCAATTCACTTTCCTCTGGGAGCCTCCTTTCTCCCCCTATAGTGCAAAGGTGGAACTCCCCCCGCCCCTCCAGGGGCAAATATAGGGATGAATGTGGACTAGGGCGCAGGAGCACTGGGGGTAGGAGGGGCACAGGGTGGCTGGGCCTGGGGAGGCAAGAGGCTCACACACAGAGGTCTCCCCTCCCTCGGGGGACAGAGACTCACGGGCAATGTGGTGAGAAGCGCGGAGTGGGGAGTCCCACCTGGATTCAAAATCCGCCCCTGCAACGCAGGTGTGTGACCGTGGCCAGGTGCCCGGCCTCGCCACGCCTCCATTTCCTCACCTGTCCACTGGGACCCAGTGTTCTCCCAGGCTCTTTGAAGGACTGAATGAGGTGGAGCATGGCTCGCCGAGGGGCCACGGTGGCTCCCAGCAGCCACCTGCTCTGACTCGGGCCTCCTGCAGGTCGGGGGGGCCGCCGTCCTGGCCGTGGGTGTCTGGACGCTGGTGGAGAAGAGCGGCTACCTCAGCGTCCTGGCCTCCAGCACCTTCGCCGCCTCCGCCTACATCCTCATCTTCGCGGGCGCCCTTGTCATGGCGACCGGCTTCCTGGGCTTCGGTGCCATCATCCGGGAGGACAGGAACTGCCTCTCCACGGTGAGTGCGGCTGCCCCACACCCAGCGCTGCTGTGGCTGGGAGGAGGGAAACCTGGGGGGGGGGG
>NW_006290442.1:548037-571317 GCF_000327345.1 Myotis davidii
GGGGTGGTGGGGGAGAGGGAAACCTGGGGGGGGGGGCGCTCAGGGAGCCCAGCTGTACCCCAACCAGGCTCCTGGACTGAGAACCCCACCAGGGAGAGTGGCCCAGCCTGGAGTCCGAGGCCTCAGGAAGCTGGCGGCTGCACTACCCTTGGGTTGGCTGTTGCCTTGTCTCCAGGGCCTTAGGGAGAAGGGCAGTCTCTATCCTGGCACAGCTTCTGTTCCCCCTCCTTCTCCATCTCATCGCCCCCTTGCCCTTCTCCTCATACTCCTTCTCTTCCTCCCCCTTCTGTTTCTCCTCCTCCTCCTCCTCCTTCTCTTTCTCTTCCTCCTCCTCCTCCTTCTCCTCCTCCTCCTCCTCCTCCTCCTTCTCCTCCTCCTCTCCTTCCAGATTTGATCGTGGTGATTTTCAAAGCCATGCAAAACTAAAAAGAATGTCATAGTGAAACTCCACGTCCCATCACTCAGACTCAGCAACACTCACCTCAGAGCCAGGCCTGTTCCACCTGAACCTGGCGCCTCCCCGACCCTGACACCCCAGGCATCTGGTCATCTGTAAACATTTCAGGGTGTACTTGGAAAACCTATGGTCTTTTTTTTAGAAAACATAATGACAGTACTATTATCACACCTAAAACAATTAGCAGTTCCCTGGCCAGTGTGGCTCAGCTGATTGGGCGTTGTCCATGCAACAATCGGCTGCCGTTCGATTCCAGGTCAAGGGTGCACATGTGATCCGGCGCCGCTTCATCCCCGTGGGTGCACGGAGGAGGCTGCCAATCAGTGTTGAGCTCTCACAGCAATGTTTCTCTCTCTCTCCCTCTTCCTTCCTCTCTCTCTAAAAATCAACAAACTATTCTTTAAAAAAAAGGATTAACAGTTGTTCCTTAATATCATGAAATAACCAAACAGTTTCAAATTTCCCCAATTGACCCATGAACTGTTCTTTTAAAAAAGCAAAGTTTGTTTGAATTAGAATCTAAATTAGTCCATGTATTAAAATGGCCCACTTGTCTCCTAGGTCTCTTAGTCTCTAAGCTCCCCCATCAATCATTCTCTCTTTTTTCTCCCTTGTGACTTATTTGTTGAAGGAACCAGGTCAGATGTGCTATAGTTTCTCCCAGGCTGGCTTTTCCTGTCATGTTATTTACCGCGTTCTCCTGGCACGTGACTCTAGAAGCCTGATCGGACTCAGGCTGGATTGTGTGGGCAAGAGCAGTTCCTGGGTGGTGGTGTGGGCAGCTCAGGCCCCTTGGCAGGCTCTCTCCGGGGAAGCTAGCTCTCCCCACCTGGTTCAGGGTGTCCAGAGAGAGGCCGGGGCAACTGCAGGGAGCAGAAGCCAGAGGTCAGTTCAGGACCTGCCAGACCAACCCCCTGACTCCTGTGCACCTGCTGCCAAGATAGCCCCCCGCCCACCCACCTCCAATCTCCTCCTAAGGCCAAGACCGGTGTGGGCAGGGGAGGCTACCGAACATCAGCAAGGAAGGGCAGGGCCAGCGCCAATCCAGGTCTCCACGAGGAATCAGGCCGAGCCTGGAAGGAGTCAGACAGCGGGAAGAACCCCTGAAGGTGGTGCCCTCTCTACTCTTCCTCCTCATGCCCACAGTCTCCTGCAAGAGCTCCTCCCCTTGGCAAGCCTGCGGCTCCGTCACTGACAGCGCTCTGCTCTCTGCGCTGTGACCACGGCCTCCCCTTCTTCACTCCCTTCTTACGTGACCCGTTTGCAGGACCTGTCCACCATCTAGGCCTGCGGTCGGCTAACTGCGGCTCACGAGCCACATGCAGCTCTTTGGCCCCTTGAGTGTGGCTCTTCCTAAGCCTTAGGAGTATCCTAATTAAGTTAACAACAATGTACCTATCTATATAGTTTTAAGTTTAAAAAATTTGGCTCTCAAAAGAAATTTCAGTCGTTGTACTGTTGATATTTAGCTTCGTTGACTAATGAGTTTGCCGACCACTGAGGGCTGAGCCAGTAAGAAAGCAAGAGTCTCTCCAGTCGCAGCCTGACAGGCACGCAGTCTGAGGGCTGTGTTGGGGGCCTAAGCCTGTGCCCAGGGCTGTGCAGGGAAGAATGAGACTTGAGGAGGGGCAGGGCCTCGGGCTTGCCTACAGACTGGTGTGCACCTCTCAGCCTCAGAGAGTCAGCAACGGAGGCGTTGGCAGAGCTGGGGACACAGGGACTGCTGGCCGGGGATACCTTCCTTCTTCTCAGAGCCACTTCACCGCTGCCTGCGTCCACCTCCATCTCACCCAGAACTGAAGATTCTCTGGTCCCACATCACTAAGCAAACACATCAGAGAGGCACCAGCTCACAAGTGAGGTCAGGAAAAGTGGGTGTAGGCACACACGAGTGCACACACATGCACACACGTGCACACGGCCCAGCCCAGCAGTGTGGGGACATTGCTGGCACACCGGGAACTCCAAGCCCAGAGTCCTCTTCCCTTGCCACCCCCCCACCCCCCACTGAGAGACCCAAAGACAGAACTGGCCCAAGGACAGGACACGGGTGAAGCAGGGGACCCTGAGGAATCCATGGCCTGGCCCCCCAGCCCCTGAATTATCCATCACTTTATTGTTTAAAGCAAGAAGGTGGTCATAAGACCTTCCTTGGGCCAACACAGCAGGACTTTTAAAACTCAGGCTCCCGTGTAGAGGCGAGTGGTGTGGTTAAGGCAGCTTAAAAGTATTCTGTGCTTCCTGGAGGTGCCTTCTGGTCTCATTGCATCTTTCTTCAATGTGTGTCTCAACTTTCTTTTTAAATCTTTAATCAGCTAAAGGCTGGAGAGAACTCCAGAGGAGAAGTGCCATGAGTCCAGCTCTGTGAGCTTGATCCAAAGTGATCATCATCCCATGCACCAAAAGGTTGCAAGTTGGATTCCTGGCCAGGGTACATGCCTAGGTTTCAGGTTTGATCCCCAGTCAGGGCACATACGGAAAGCAACCAATCAATATTCTCTCTCACATCGATGTCTCTCTCTCTCAAATCAGTAAGCATATCCTCGGTGAGGGTTCTTTAAAAAATGGTCCCCCAAGAGAAGAGGGAAAGATGAGAGATGAGGCATATGTTGAGGTGCATCCAACTTCAGCCTGAAGGAGTGAGGGGCCTGGCATCAAAAGTTCCCAAGGACCCCCCCAGAGAAGGCGTCCAATTCACACAGGCGCACCTCTGTCCTGCCCAGGCCCGTCCTCCCGGCACATCTGCAGCCCCTCCCAGTCACTTTCCCAAGGACATGCAACCCTGGCTGGTGCTTAAATGATGATCATTCGATGTCGGAAACCTGCAAAGGGGAGCGGGAATGGGGTTTAAATTATTCACACCAGCTCTTCTCTTTTAGGGAAGGCTGTGTGAGAAAGCGGATAGGTTGGGCCGGCTACGCCTAAGGCCGATGACCAGGACAGATGCCGCCCTGATCAAAAGAAAGGGATATTTTTAGGGTTTTGAATATGGGCTCCGAAAACTGTTGTATCTGAAGCCAGATGAAGATCATGATCGACGGCCCAGGCTAACCTGGGTCTCTGTCAGGGGCTCTTTTATATTTATGGGACTGGTTAGGAAGTAAGAAGTTCTAGAACCAATTTCTGAAAATGAGGGGACCGCAAATTGCAATACTTCCATCCAGTACGTGCAGACTTAGTTCAGGGCAGTAAGGTCCTGACTCAAGGACTAGGGCTCTGGGACCGCAGGGCAGTCACGCGGCCACCCCCGGCCCCCTTGCATCCCCGTCTTTATGTGGGTGAGGGGTGAGGATGAGGAGGAAGGACTTTAGGTCTTAGGAGACGAATCACATTATGTAAAGATCATAAAATGTGGCTATAACTATATTTATGTCTCCAGCACAATGACCAAGCCTCTTTGAGAAGGAACCTAAACAAATAGCTATTTGTAGGCTTTTACTCCCTGGGTCCTCACAGCTCCTTAGCCAGAGACAGAAAGAGACTTGCCGAAGCTCGTGGCCGGGGGCTGGCAGAGCCAGTGGACACCCAAGGCTCGCTCCAAGGCTTTCTGCTGCCCCAGGCTGTCCCACCCCCACCCCGCCCCCCTCTGCCTCCCACACGGGGAACGGGATTCACCTTTCTCATGACTCAGGACCCATGGTCTGCCTGCCAGCGGAACACTGAAGCACTGAGGTGAGAGCTGGAGGTCAGTGCCCTGGCTGCCTGCCACCACATTCGCTCAGAAGGGGAGGTCAAGCCTCCGGGTGCTGGCAGTGAGGCAGAAATCGGCTCTGCTACGCACGGCGGAGTGTTTGCACCTAGTGGGGCCAAGTTCAGCTCAATGTATGTGTGGGTATCACCCACAGGGGCTTGCTGTCTCCCCACTCCCAACCAGGGCCCTGAGCAAGTCTCAGAGCACGGCTGAGCCAGGAGGGACAGAGAGCGTGTGTCTGTGTCTGTGTCTGTGTCTGTGTTGCAGGAAGGCAGGGGATGGTGGGCTTACATCTCCAATCCTAGAGTTTGTTTTTCTGTCCCTCAGCCTTTCCATCCTCCAGCTTCCTTTCCTTGGCAGATTCTGGGTTCAACCGTGTAACTGGAAAGAGACAAGCTCCAGTCCCTGTCGCCTAATGAGGCACAGTGATCGGTACTCTCATCACGGAGCCTCGTGAGAGAGGGGAGCCTCAGAATAGCCGATCCAAACAGCGGGTGGTCCTTCAGCCAATTACTGGGAAGCCCACGGGTCCCTGCAGATGTCTTTCCTTCCCAGTGACATTTCATCCTGTTGATGTTAAAACGAACCTTATTGATCCTTATTGCACACACATTACCCGCCCCCCCCCCCCCAAAATGGGTCTGGGTGGGAAACCTCCCGAGGCCCACGTAGGTGCTCAGAGGTAGCTGAAGACGGGTGGTATTACTGCTCTACTCCCACGGGCTGATGGGAGAAAAGGGCATGTGGAGGCAAGTCATTCATGTAAAGACCCACTGCCTGCCCGCTGTGGTGCTCCCCACCAGGGCGCTGGCGTTGGCTGCACTCCCACCGGGAGCCATGGGCAGAGGAGAGGGCAGGACCCACTCAGAGCTGCACGTCCCCCCACGTTGGTGGGACCAGGACAGGAGTGGTAGTGGACAGCTGTCTGGACGGCTCTTCTCGTGCCAGGTCCTGGCACCGGCGCCTGGGAAGCTGTGCCTCCATCTGATGCTCAGTGCCCTGCCCCATCAAACCATACATCACACTCTCTTAGGGGAGCTTAGGATCAATTGGAAAATGAGACGTGGGAGACACAGAGATGGTGGCCAGAGGTCATCGTTATTACTAATGCACCTCTACCTCTGCCGCAGAAGCCTCAGCAGCCCTTCGGCTCTGGGTGATAAAGGACGGGCCTCGGCACCTCCCTGAGAACTGCCTCCCTGAGCTCAGTGCATGGCGTGAGCAGAGAATACAGCATCCTGAGGACAGGCTGTCCCCGAGGAGGGCAGGGGGGCCTCCTGCCAAACAGATAAGAGGAGCAGCAAGCAAGGAAGGGGGAGAGGCAGGAGTGTTCCTCCAGGGGTCCCTGTTGGGAAGTGGGAGGCCCGGTGAGAGGAGGCTTGGTCCTGACACTGCACAGACAGATGGAGAAGCAGCACAAGACATGCTTCCCACCTAAGCCCCACATTTTACGCAGAAGGCCCAGAGAGGGTAAGTGATTCACCCAGGGTCACACAGCATCTTCAGAGAGGAAAGCTGGGCCCAGTCTCCCAGGCCATAGTGCCCCATGTGACATTACTCTTTTCTCTGACCAGCACCATTCTGGGTTCAAGATCCACCTTTCTCAGGCTGCAAGAAATGTACTTTATCATTGTCCACCCGTAGCAGCAAATTTTCTATACCCAGCAGTTTTTACAGCTGGTTAATTTCCACCACGTCCTCCTCTTCAATTTTCGGCAACTCATACACCATGTTACATTGAGGCTGCCTAGTTCATCGACCTCCACAAGCATTTCCAGAATTTTCTGCTCTGCTGGGCACAGAAGGGACTAAACCAGTTCTTGGCTTGGAGTGCAGAGAGGAAGAAAAAACGCCTGTATTAAAAGACAAGGGACCGTGTGGAGGTTAAATTCCTGTTTGAACTTGGTCAGAGCTCTGACCTCTCTGAGCCCTCGGGCTTCTCCTAACCTCAGGTGGGGGAGGAATTTCCCCTGCCAGCCTTTCCTCCTTTGACCAACCTATTACCAGCACCACACCCATCCTGGTGTTCCTGCTACATACCCTGTCCTTTGTCTTACCCTGGCCCACGCTCATCCCTTCTGATCCAGGCATGTGCACAAGTGCCTGCAGGCCGCACCACGACCCTCCACAGGCCAGCAGGAACCTCTAGGCCAGTGGTTCTCAACCTGTGGGTCGCGACCCCTTTGGCGGTCAAACAACCCTTTCACAGGGGTCGCCTAAGACCATCCTGCATAGATCCTGATTTAAGCAATTCAATTTTATGAAATAATCAGGAAATCCAAATATTAGCCAGCTGTTGAAAAATATTAAAGAATTATTGTTCATTTAAAAAAAAAAAAGACCATCCTGCATATAAGATATTTACATTATGATTCATAACAGTAGCAACATTACAGTTATGAAGTAGCAACGAAAATAATTTTATGGTTGGGTCACAACATGAGGAACTGTATTTAAAGGGCCAGAAGGTTGAGAACCACTGCTCTGGCCCTTCCAGGGGGCTCATAGGCGACAGCAATCGCTCACTCCCCCCATGCCCACACCCACTGGGCAGCAGCATCCTCCGAGCCCCTGGGCTGTGCGCCCCCTGGGGAGTCTGGTGACCCTCCCTCAGCCACCTGGCCAGGCCCTGCTGTCCACTCTGGAACCTGCTCTCTCAGCCCAGTCAGTCTGGACTCTTAGCAGTCCCGGCGTGATATCCAGTGGACACCTGTCTCTGGCTTACAGTTCTGACACTGTGTTCTCTCCTAAACCCTCACAGTGTGATCTTTGCACCCCAACCCTTTGGCTGGGACTTTGGACCGCCTCGGATGCATTCTCTTGATGTCTCTTGAATAGCTCCTGCCTCTCTGTGGCTGGTTTGCTCCTCCGCTGCCCTCTTCCAACGTCCCCACTCAGTCAACCAGCCTTCCTTGCCCAGCCTGGTCCTCTTCTCTGCTCCCAACCTTTCAGGCCAGAACTGGATATTAGCACCAGCCATTAGCCAGAGCACTCCCTAAAGCAGTGATGGCGAACCTATGACACGTGTGTCAGAGGTGACACGTGAACTCATTTTTTTGGTTGATTTTTCTTTGTTAAATGGCATTTAAATATATAAAATAAATATCAAAAATTTAAGTCTTTGTTTTACTATGGTTGCAAATATCAAAAAATTTCTATATGTGACACGGCACCAGAGTTAAGTCAGGGTTTTTCAAAATGCTGACACACCGAGCTCAAAAGGTTCGCCATCACTGTCCCAACGTCTTCCCATAGAACAGCCCCAGGAGGGGTGGCTGAAGCCCAGCTTTCAGCATGGCTGGGGTTGGAGGGCCTGGGCTATGAGCCCTGGGCTGGGGCTGGAGGGGGTGGAGGTCACCTTCATCCTTCCAACAGTGACATCTTGCTGCAGGAATGGCTTGAGGCTCCCAAATCCACATCCTCTCTTTTCTGCACAAACAGGCCAGGCAGCTGCACCGCTGAGCCCTGGCTGCCTCCAGCCCGTGGTTAATTGCCAGAAAATAATGAGCCCTGAGGTCATTGCCGCTTAAACAGCTGGCCCCAGCTCTTCCTGCTTGGCCTGGGTGGCTTTGAGCTCCCTGCCCTCCCTCGCCTGCAGCTGTAATCCTCTCACACAGTCAAGCGGGGAGCCTCCAGCTGTGCATTCCCCGCCACTGACTTTGGTAGCATCTCGATCCTCCTCTCTTCCTGTTGCCTCACTGCCCTGAGACCACGCTGTGCCTCTCCCCCCACCCGCCTGGACACCCTGCCTTGGTTTTCTGATGGTGGCTTCGTGCCCTTCTCTAACCGTGCGGAATAGTGGAGACAGAGGAGGAACGCTTAGCAAACTCCTTTCTTTGTGGCAGAATCAGTCCAATGGGGAAATTCCAAAGTCCAGTTATATAAAGGTCTTGAAACTTACCTCAAGGTGGTGCCAGCTGGTGCTGAGCTGCCCTGTGTCACAGGCCCAGTGACAGAACCACACCTGAGCTTGGCCTGTCCCGTGCAGCGGACGGGGGTCCCTTGTCCCTCTGTCCCTCTGAAGACTCGTCCCGTGATGTCAGCGAGAAACATCCCCACAGGCTTCCTGCAGAGCCTCTCCTTCAGGAACGCCGGTTTGGTTGAGTGCTGTGCCATCCCAGCTTCGTTCTGGATCTAGATTTTGTTTTAGGAAATAGCCAACTTCCAATTCAAACTGTTCCATTACAGAATTAAAGGAAAACCCCTTTTGGTAAATGGTACAGGGGGGAGATGACTGCGTCCCACTCTGTGCTCACCAAACTGGCTCCTCCCATGTTTGGGGCCCAGTTTGGCATCGTTTGAAGTGGCATCATTCTTATCGAGGGCTCTGGGGGCAGAAGCTTCCCTTGGAATTCTCGTCCTGCTTTCTGTCCGGCCAAGACTCAGGCGGCCACTTCTGGAAGGACAGGGGCAGCCCTGAGAGCAGGGCAGGCCCAGCACAGTGGGAGCTGGGGGGAGGGGTAGGCTCACACCCATGCACAGGGCCTGCGAAGACAGAACAAGATACGGGTCAGAGTGTCCATAGTCCCGGGAGCGGACCAGCATGAGGCCCACCAGTCAGATCGGTTCAAGGGTATCAGCAGTGAGGTCACAGACAGGAGCTTCCAGCTCAGGGAGGGCTTTGGGGGCCTAGCGGGAGCTGAGGTTGGTGGCTAACCTAACGGCTGTGGAGCACAGATGCAGCTGGGGCAGCGAACCCAGGCAGGTGGCAGGGAGAGAGCAGATGCCGGGCTGTGCTCAGGCTCTGTGCGCACACGGGAGCATTGTCCAGCGTGTGCAGGTAGTAACTAGACTCTGAGAGAAGTTAGGCTGGACCGAGTAAGGCAAAGGGCAGAGGGACAGGCACAGGCTCGACATCTCTTCCTCCCACACCACAGAGGCACAGGGGTGCACCGGGAGCCTGGGGATGACTAGCAGCCACCGCACGGAGGCTCCTGTGGCAGGATGGGAGCTGGCTTCCGAGTACCAAGTACTATACCGAGTCCTGAGGCAGGGCAGGGGGAGTGGGGATGAATGTGGAGCCAGCAGGGAGGTGCAACCATGTTCAAGAGGAGCTACAGGTGAGGCACATCCCCAAGGCCCTGGAGTGCATGCATTAGCGGGGACACCCTCCTGGTGGGTGTCAGTGCAGCCACACACTGTCCAGTGGGCCGGGCAGCTCCCAGGAGGGCAACCATCTGGCTTGGGCAACCGTGCCTGCCGCTGGCTAACAAGTGCAGCTCACCTCAGGCTGTCGCTACGAGTTCTGGAGCAAGAAGCAGGCCAGATCATCGTAAAGCATAATTCGCTTCCCACTGGGTCCTCCTAGGGGTAAGCAGGGCAGGATGGGCCACCCACTGGCTCAGCCCCACAGGCAGGGCCCTGCGTATGGCCCTGGAGGTTGCACCTTGTACAAGGAACCAGGGAAGGCTGAAGTCAGCTCGCCCAGCTCACTGAGCCACTTTTTTCTCATTGCAGCACATTTTTCTAATTCACACCAAGGTGTCAGAGGTCACCGGTCCAGAGCCAGCAAGTGGCAGAGCCTGGACTCACCACCATCCTCCAGTTTCCAGGCCCTGTGTTAGGTACCCAGGCTGCTTAACAGAGAGGACCCAGCCACAGACCTCTCTCAGCCTCCTGCTCACATGGACAGCATTCAGTGCCTCCCGAGAACCCAGGCACACACAGCCCCCTTCGTCCAAAGCCCTCCCCGTAGCAGGAAGAATCCATGGGCCCAGGGCACATGCCCACTTGGAACCTGCCTCTGCCCTCCCCACTCGAGACCTCATCTGGGGGCCAGGAGCTTGGGATCTGTGCAGTCAGCCTGAGCCTCTGTCCAGAGCCTGCAGGGGGCACCAAGGCGGGTGCCCCCACCCTCCTCCACACCTACCTCCTCCACACCCTCACCCAGTGGGGACCGGGCCTGGACCTGGGGAAGGACGGGCAGAGCTGGGACATGCAGGCCTGGGCCATTCCTGGTGCAGCATAGAGCAGGGCAGGAAGGGAGGAACCAGGACAGTGACGGGCAGGCCTGGCACCAGTACTGAGACTGTAGGTTTCCCTGCTCACTCAGTGCTGGGAGACGATAAGCTCAATCCAAAGGCTGAGGGAGAAGCAGCAGATTCACTTAACTTGAAAGGAAGGCTGCTCGTGGATCAAAGTTCTTCGTCCGTGAAATGTGCTCTCCCCTGTGTTGCTTCAGTCCTGCCCTTGCCAAGCCCCCTGCCGGGCTCTGGGAGCCAGTGGGCAAGGCCTACAGGCCCATGGGCTGAAATTGCCTCTGACATGGCCAGACAGCCCCTGCCCTCCTGCTATCCCACCCTGTCAACTCTCGGGAGCCCGTGCCAGCTGTCTCCTTGCCCTCAGACCTTCCTGCCCACTTTCTTGCCACACCTGATGAACCCCGGCATCCCAGAGCTCACCCACAGGTGGGCAGTGCCTGGAGGGAGGAAGAGCATCACCAACCAGTGCCCGGGAGTAGGGGCTGTGCTTGCCCAGAAGGGGCCAATTTCAGGCAACAACACCCCCTCTTCTTCCTCCTCTCCCCCCACGTCTTTCCTCCTTCCCTACCTGTACCTGCACCATCTCCCTCACCCTGTCCCCTCGCAGTCATGTGGGCCTGACATGCATTTCTGACCTGTTGGCTCCTCCAAGAACGTACCGGGATCCAGCAGTGTCCCGAGCCTTCCTGGTGGTAAAAGCAGGTGGGGGTGGGGCAGGATGAGGCCCGTCACAGCCCAGAGCACAGCCAGGAACCCAGCCAGCAGCGTCAGCAGGGCTGTGAAGCGTGCAGAGCAGCCAGCCGGAGCAGTCAGGCAGTGGTGAGGGGAATTTAGAACCGCTGCAATGCCCTTCCCAGGTCCCTGCCTGTGCTTTTCCAGAGCCTTGGTTGCTGCAGCCCCTGCACTCCAGCCATGTCCCTGAGCTCAAACACCCCATGCTTCTGCTCTCCCCTCTGCCTGGCATGCACTTCCCTCCTTCTTCACCTGGCAAATGCTCACTCACCCTTAGAGGTGCCACTCAGGTGTCACCTCCTCCAGGAAGCCTTCTCTGACTGCTCTCCCATCGTTTCCAGGGCTTGCCCCATAACAGCATTTAAAACACATCATTATGATCACTTACTATCTATTCCCCTTCCACCAATAAGTTTGAAGGCAATAACCGTCTTACTGACGAGGCCTGGCATATAGTAGGCATTTAGTAAGTATTGGATGTGTGGGTGGATTAACAAGCTGCCAGCAGACCAGTGAGTGAAGAGGTGAGTGCAGAACTCCGTGCCAGCAGCCAGCAGCCAGCAGCCAGAGGTGGGGATGCCCAGAGCTGCTGGGAAGAGAGGAAGATGCTCTGGGGGTGGGGGTCCCTGGCAGGTGCCCCACCTCCCTCACTACTTTAGGAAAGCACTTACATAGCGGCCCTGAAGTACCATCCACTCCTCAGGCCCGATCCCAGGGTGACCGACTGTCTTCTCCCCTTGCCCCTAGTATTTCTGCCTGTTGCTGGTGATCTTCCTCGTGGAGCTGGTGGCGGGGGTCCTGGCCCACGTGTACTACCAGAGGGTGAGTGGAAGGTCTTCCTTCTGCGTTGCCCATAGCGCTCCCAGGAGGCCATGCGTGGGGGAGGGTACAGGGTGCTGGGGAAGCTGAGGCACCGGCGCACTGGGTGGTCCTGCCTCCCAGGCCCCAACACTCCTCGGCACATCTGGGTCCTGCTTCTCGCCCCGGTCCCAGTAACCCTCCCCTCCACCTGTGGATGCAGATGTCTTCATGGGAGCCAGGAGGGGACGCTTCCCTGGGGGTGGCTGGCTCCTCTCCCCTCCTAAGGGGAAGTCACACATCCAAGGAGAAAGCAAGGCCTGGCCCAGAGCCACATGCCAGACTCTGAAAACAGCACCAGCCTTGTCTGCCTGCGAGGACAAGGACGGGGCCGGTCGGGTCCTCTCCCACCGCACGCCCTCTGAAGCAGGCTTCAAGGTCACGACCAGACTGCTATTCGGCTGGTGGGTACAGTGACCGTGCTGGTTGTTTCCAGCCAGCACCTGGAGGAGCACTGGGTGCTCACGGGATCTCATGATCAAAATGAAATTCAACAGGTATTTAAAAGCAGCCCTGGGCCTTGGAGCTGTCTCCTCCCGCACCTGCCTCTCAGCTCCTCCACCACACCCTTATGTTAGGGCCCCAGCTTTTGCAACATCGCCTCATAACTCTGTCTGATGTGCGCAGAGGGTCCCTTCCACTGTGTGGGAAACCACCGCACTGCACCGTTGGAAGAACAGAGTGGTGCAGAGTAGCTGGTGGTTAGGCGCAGGCCTGGGGACTGGGGTGGGGCGCTCTGCTGACCCACCTCCCCTCCACCCTCCAGCTGAGCAATGAACTGAAGCAGCACATGACCCGGACGCTGGCTGAGAACTATGGGCAGCCTGGAGCCATGGAGATCACCACGTCCGTTGACCGTCTGCAGCAGGACGTAAGCCCGGACAGGGTGGGGTCCTCTCTGTCCCTTCCAGCTATGTGCCCGTGCAAGTTCCTTACCTCTATCAACTCCTACTGGACGACAGGCAATGAAAGGTTCGATAAACCCATGTTTGTGCCCAGTGCCGAGTGTCACTCCCGGCACATAGTAGGTGCCTAACAAACACTTGTTAAGTAGACTAAATGCACCTCCCGCCCCACCCACACCTCTGACACCAGAGACCACCTCAAATAGCCATGTTCATGGCCCATATAGGAACTCTATGTCTCAGTCCCCAAACCGGAAGGGTGAGAAATAACCATCTCCTGTTTCTTAATCACCCTGATCTGGGCGGGCACATCCCTGCCCTGGGAGGTGCAGCAGATGCAGGGCCCAGGTCGGCCCACACCAGTCCCTCTGGTCACTGCTGAGCTGCCTGCTCCGTGGCCTCTGGGACACCTTTTGTGTCCCTGCAGGACTCAGGGTTCTGAGGCCTCAAAGCCTGAATGGGGGCCTGGAAACTGTGGCAGGACTGGGTCCCTGGCCCTGGGTTCTGCCTCCCTGCAGGCCCAGAAAACTACCTCTGGTGGGTGTGGCCCCACCTGCCTCTACCTCCCTACCCATCTTCTCACACACTCCCTGCCCCCAGGGCACCAGCATAATCTCCTTGAAGATCTTGGTGATGTTTAAGGCAGCAAACAGGTGGCCTGCAGGCAAATTTTGCCTGAAATGAGACCAGCTCCCACTCCAAACAGGGGAAGGGAGGAATCCCAGGGAAGAAGGGTGCTGGTTGCTATTTGAATAATGGTCCTGCTCCCTGGAACCAAGCTGCTGGAGGGGCCTGTGCATCTCCTCACCGCCAGGTTCTGCCTCTCTCTGCAGTTCAAGTGCTGCGGAAGCAACAGCTCTGCCGACTGGCAGCACAGCGCCTACATCCTGTCCCGGGAGGCCGAGGGCCGCCGGGTGCCCGACAGCTGCTGCAAGACGGTGGTAGCGCGCTGCGGCCAGAGGGCTCACCCCTCCAACATCTACAAGGTGGAGGTGAGCACCTATCTCCGGCTGGGGCCTGCAGAGGGCCCAGCTGGCCATCCAGGGGCCCCCAAAAGGCAAGCTCAGGGCAGACAGGTGGGGGGAGCAGGGCCCACTTATTTATTGGCCAGAAAGCAGCAGTGCTGGGCCTTTAAAGGGCCGCACAAAGCAGGGGATGCACACCTGCTACTGAGAGATTCCGGGACATCATGGCCTACCCTGGGTCACCCAAAAGCCTGTGGGCAATTGGAAAGCTGGACCAGGCCCTTTCAGTCTCCGGCCTTCCCTCAGCCAGTCGGATGCAGCACCCAGCCTGCCTTTCCCTCCCATCCTCGCCCACTTCTGGGTCAAGGTGAGTGTGACCTGCTGTTCCCTTACAGGGAGGCTGCATCACCAAACTGGAACAGTTTCTGGCCAGCCACCTGCTGCTCATGGGAGCAGTGGGCATCGGGGTGGCCTGCCTGCAGGTGAGTGAGGGGAGGGGCCATAGAAGAGCTCTGAACGCCCCTCCCTCGGGCTGTGATCTCAGACCACTGACCCTTTGCACACACACACTCTACCCTGCCCTCCTCTCCCCTTCCCTTTGCAGCCGAAGTTGAGTCACACGGTCACTCTCTTCCCCAGAGACAGGAAGGAAAATGCCTGGGGCCAGGGGGCCAACTTGAACTTGTAAGGAACAGATACCTGAGAGGAGTGTGAGTGTGGGCTCAGGTATGTGCATGCACCCGTGTGTGCATGTGCAGGTGTGTGTGCAGCCTGCTGTGTCTGCGGGCCCTGGGTGTGTCCGCATGCATCATGGTGGGGGTTGGATGCATGTATATGTGTCTAGGTGTGCTTGTGCACGTGTGTGTATGTGTGTGTGTGTGTGTGCATGACGTGCTCTCATTCTGCTGTTATGCGCGTTTGCACTCCTGTGGATATGTGCTCCCTGTGTACACCCAGCTCTCTGCTCCGAGCATGAGCCATGCTCTTTGCTCTGGGTCACTACTCCACCCACCCACCCCACCCCCCAGCTGCCATCCAGGGAGTTAGTGTTACTCCCATGAGTCATTCTAGTCACAGGTCAAGATCAGAGGAGTCAGGATTGGCACCCACAGGGGCAAGGGCAGGCTCAGCTAGCAAGGGCCCTGCATGCCCACCTCACCTGACACTCCTGCTTCAGCCCAGCCGGTTCTGGAGGGAGCTCAGTCCGGCCCACCTTCCTGTGCACGGTCTATAAGCACCATCCAGGGGAGAGGGGAGAGCAGCGGCTGCCTGTCAGAGGACCTGGATCCAATCCTGCCGCTGCTTCTGGGCGACCTTGAGCAGTTACTTCCTGGCGCCCCAATGTCATCCTCAAACTATGGATTGTTTCCCCAACTGCGTGAGGGCCAGATCAGAACAAGGTGATATTTGGACGGCAGCAGCACCTGGCACAGGCGAGGGCCTCCATATGTGGAAACTCTGTGGACTTCATAGTGGCTCAGATACTTTCTCTTATCTGATCCCCACAACCTGAGAGCCAGGCCAGGCGAGTAACAGTGTCCTCCCCATTTTACAGTCCAGAAAGTTGAGACCCAGGGAGGGGACTTACTAAGGGTCTCGTCCTAAACTGCCACCCAGGTCTCCGTGGTCCTTCGCTTTCCCAAACTCCCTCCCAACGCAGTTCCATGGAAAGAGAAGCAGGATGGGTGTGAGGCTAGGGACCCTCCGTGTGGGTTCCTCCCCGGTCACGGCTGCTGGACCACGTCAGTCTGAGTGCCGGAGGGTCCAGCTGCAGCCTCACCTGCTGGGCCTGGCCCTCTGGAGGGAGACCAGACAACAGAGGGCTGGTTATTCATCTCTGAGCCCTGGCTCCTCATTTGTGATGTGGGCTAATTATAGCTGGTTCGTGACCAGTGAGGATTGGCATGTAACCACATGGCTCACTGCCGAGCAGGTAGCAGGTGCTCAGGACACGGTCCCCATCATTACTTTTATCATTTACATGTGGCACATTATTTCTCCCAGAAGCCCTGATTGTTCCCTGGACAGACCAGCTGCCCCTTCACCTCCACTCAGGAGCAGGCCCAGGAGTCCCAGGGGTCAGTCATCTGGTCCTTCAGTACTTCCCAAGGCAGGCCTCTGCCCCACATACTGAACCCCGGGGGAGT
Source organism: Myotis davidii (assembly GCF_000327345.1). NCBI lineage: Eukaryota > Metazoa > Chordata > Mammalia > Chiroptera > Vespertilionidae > Myotis > Myotis davidii. The sequence continues at coordinate 563,774 of NW_006290442.1, forward strand.
TGCTATGAAGTCTGGGGAATAGGCTCTCTGCATGCAGCCCCTGAATCAGCTGTGGTTTCTGGAAACCTGCCGTTTGCTTCAGGTATCGAGGGGACCTGCTCTGCATGGACGCTGGCCAGGCCGGGGCCACGCTCTGTGCCCATTTCTTTCTGGCCTCTCTGGCCTGAGAGCCTGGAGAAGCTGAGACGGGTCAGTGAAGCCATGGGCAGGGAGGGACTGCCAGTGCTCAGAGCCTAAAGGCAAGGTGGCCAAGTGCACCTGCAGGAGTGATGCCCAGGAGGCCAGGTGGCAGGGTGCCTGCAGGCCCACAGGTGCCTCCTGCCCCCTCCACCCCCACCATGAAAGTCTTGGTCCAGCTCACTGTGGAACTACTCCTAGAGTCCCCCAGAGAGAGCTTCTCCGGGCCACCTCCATGGACCCCAAGCCCTTGGGCGGTCCCTCCCCTCCATTCCTTTGAGGCTGGCCCTGCAGCAGCCAAGCCTGGGTTACCGCTCCCTCTGCTGGCCAGTGCTGGAACTAAGCTCCCCAAGTCCAGGTCAGCTGCTGGCCTTGAAGGAGGGCTCTCACCAGGCCTGTTCCCAGGTTCACAGTCATCCTCCCGCCTCCGGAGCCGTCACCAGGCCCTTTCCCACACACGCCCAGCCTGGCACTTGGGAGACCCTCAAGGCTCAGGATAGACAAGGCCAAAATGGTGTCATATGCTTCCCTCGTCGGGATTGGAGAAACCTAGCTTGAAGTCAGAGGTTTTCCTATTGATAGGGGAGGATTTGAGGCTCAGAGAGGGATGTAGCTTTACCCAAGGCCACACGGTCCCAAATGGAAGTTAGCCCACTCCTACTCCCACCCCCACATTCCCACACGACAAGATAGGAACATGCTGCAGAGCCCAGAAAACTCGCAAGACAGTGAGATTGGACTCTGCAGGGCATTAAGGGGAACCAAGTGGCTTCCTGGGACCTCCTGGTCCTTCCCTGATGCTCTTGGTGACTGCCAGGTGCTGGCTCAGAAACCTCGAAAGAAGCTGAAAGCATTCGGGCTTCTCTGTTAAAAGCCCCACGTGTGCCACGTGCTATATCCAGGCCAGCTGTCAGAAGTGGGTGCCATCTCCCACACAGGCTGGGCCCAGCAGCCTGTCATCTGCCATCTCCCGCTCCCGTGGTCAACTTGTGTGTTTTCTCTGCTCACCCTGGTCTGCCGCTGAGTGTGCTGATCTCTGCATGTCCTCTGCCAGGAAGGAGACACAGCTCGCTCAGGGATCTGAACACTCAGTCCATTACTCTTGTGCATGAGTCAGGGTGGGGTGTGTGTGTGTGTGTGTTTGTGTGTGCATGCATTGGCGAGATTCTGGCCCGCACACTCCATCCTCACTGTGCCTTCCCTGGGAGGCACCCTGGGAACACACATCTCATTCAAGAGTGAGCATGCTGGGAACCCAGCCCTCCCGTCTCCCCCGACAAGAGTTGTAGGAGAGGTAGCCACAAGTCCCTGCTGGTCCACCTGCTCCCTCCAGCTCCCCCCTTAGCAAGGATGAGAAAGACTCAGATAACCACAGGACACGGCATGCTGCGTGACACCGGGTGGCATGGCTGTGACAACCATCTGCTAACTTACGCCGCCTTTCAGCTGTGGCTCCGAGTTCTTGGTGGATTAGCTCTGCTCTGGCACCGAGTCTGGAGCTGAGGGCTGTGTTCACAGGCCCCCATCAGCCCCCCACGTCAGGATGGAGAGGAGGGAGGAAGGGGAAGAAGAGGGGCATCCTTCACTACCTCCTACGCCAGCCTCGCAAAGAGAGACCGAGCGCCTACCGGCCCGTGGGAGTCCTCACCTGCCTGTCCTCCCGTTGGCAGCTGCTGTTGGAAAGTTTGGGGAAGATGGGGCCTTGCTCCTATATTTGGAGAAGTGCACCTTGGCCCGTGTCCACAGGGTAGCCATGGGCTGCCCTAGTGCCCCTCTCCCACCGATGGAGTCAGGATCCAAGGGCCTCATGGTCAGGAGCATGATCACAGTCGTGGCCTTCCTGGTCCAAATATCCTCACCTTCTTCCTGTGTATCCTTGGGTGGGAGGGAGGAGAGGAGGGGTAGAGAGGAAGAAGGAGGCAAGGGAAGGCAGGGGAATAAGGGTCCTCAATAGTGTGGAGACAGGAAAGTGAGACCAGGAAAAGGTGACTTCCCAGCACTGCCCTGCTCTGGGCCAATGCTCAGCCCTGTGGTCGGCAAACTGTGGCTCGTGAGCCACATGTGGCTCTTTGGCCCCTTGAATGTGGCTCTTCCTAAGCCTTAGGAGTACCCTAATTAAGTTAATAACAATGTACCTACCTATACAGTTTGTTTAAAAAATTTGGCTCTCAAAAGAAATTTCAATCATTGTACTGTTGATATTTGGCTCTGTTGACTAATGAGTTTGCCGACCACTGCTAGCCCCTTCTTGCTCAGCTAGTGGGTGTGACGGGGGCCTGTCAGGCAGGCTCCTAGGGTCTCGTTTGGGGCCACATTCCACGCTGACTTACGGATGAGCTGGTGACAGCTCTGGGTGCCCCTCCCAGAGCCGCGGTTTCCCCAGTGGCTTCTGTCCATCAGCCAGAATCCACTGTGGTGGCTGGTTTTGCTCTGGTCAGAGCAGCAATGCAGACAGAGACAGGCTGCTCGGGTAGCAGTCAGCTGCCCCTGGAGAAGCGCTGGGCCGCAGACCAGGCAAGGGCTGAGCTCATTAGCTAGTAGAGCAGAACCTCGGCCCCACCCACATCGCGGTCCCTGGGTGATTCGTTCCCATCAAAGTGTGAGACGTACTGCTCTTGCAGAGTAGTTCTCAGAGCGTGTTCCCTGGGAGCTTGTCAGAATGGCAGAATCTCAGTACCTCCCTCTCCCACCTCCCACGTGGGAACCTGCCCTTCATCCAGGTGCCAGCTGCGCACTCCATGTGGGAAGCCGCGCTCTGAGCACTGCCAGCCGGCCGTACCACGATGGGGTCCTGATCTCTGCTCTCTCCACCTGGCAGACCTGCGGAATGGTTCTCACCTGCTGCTTGCACCGGAGGCTCCAGCTGCATGTTCACTAATGGCCCATCCTGTCCCCCTCCAACTGCCCCCCACAAGGACAGGGTCCAAATCCCATCTGCCAGACCCGCGGAGCCAGCATAGCTCATCTAGAAACTCCCAGAAAGTCCCCCTCCCTGGTGCCCACCCTTCAGACCCACCAAGTGCTCAAGACCACGGCTCCTGCGGTTCCCACCTGACCGGAACCCTCCACTTCTGAGTGCTCACTGCCAGCCCAGGCGGGGACTGGCCCTGCCAGGGACAGACAGGAAGCTCCCAAAGACCACAGGAAGGTGAGAGAGTTGGACTCTCTGCTCCCTCCCAGCTCCTGAAAGGACATCAAAGAACTACAAACCTTGACCCCTCTGGACCGGGAGTTCAGCGTGACCCCCACGGGTGCTGAGCAGCCCTCCTCTCGCCTCTGCCTAGGTTTGGGGGCCTTGCTCTGGCCTCCGGAGATGCATCACAGTGGGCAGTTAGGGGTACCTCTGCTCCCAGAAGGCCCAGGCCTCTGATCTGTCCACCCCAAGGCCTTCTCACGGGAGAGGAGTGTCCCCATGGCCTGGCTCCTTCCTGCAGGGCCTGGGAGTAAAGAGAATGAGGTGAGGCCGCTGCTGGATGCGGGCAGTGGTAGATGGTGGGGCTTTGGGCAGGGACCGAGGGGACTGGGGGCGTAGAGAAGGCGGGGAGTTGGCCCCACCAGGGTGCTGCAGCAGGAGCCTGCGTGGCCTGGAGGCCTTCCCAGGGAGAGGAGCCCTGGGAGAAAAGTCCCGAGAGTGTAAAACTCCTCCCGATTGGACCCAATCGCAGAGCCTGAAACGCTGGAGCCACTGAAAAGGTAAAGCTCCAAGTCGAGGGGTGCTCTGCCCTGAACCTCACTTGTCCTGTGTCAGGCTCCCTGACCACGGGGCCTCGCTCTGCTCCCGGAGCGAGCACAGTCCCCCGCTCCGGTCCCGCCTCGCTGTCTGAATCGAGCAGGGGATCCTCAGGAAGAACGTCCCCGATACTGAGGGAGAACAGAAAGCAAAGCCTAGAAATGCAGTGCAGATGCTGACAGTTTTCCTTCGACAGCCACAGCCCTCCCCGCCCCCCGGCCCCCGCCCCCTGAGGCTGTGACATGATGCTCCAACAGGAAGACCCCACACCCACTTCCACACCTGCTCTTCCCGGGTCCTGGGGACCCTCTTCCCGCCCCACCCATGAGATGCTAAAACCAGGGCGAAGTAAGGTCACCTCCTGCCTCCCCACTGGATCCAGTCCCAGTGTGACAAGCTCAGCTCTGGCTGAGCCGGGTCAGTCCTGGGTGAATGGTATTCTCTCTCCCATACACAGGTCTCTGCTATCCCCAGCTCAGCCCTCATCTGTGCAGAAACTGCACACCCTCAGAGTACATTGCCTCCCTGCCTCTCTGCCTCTGGGGCTGGTGGGGACCCTGGCTGGCTTAGCTCCTCCACCCAGAGGGCCTTGGGGTGGCTGAGAAAAATTCTTTAGGAGGGAGACCAGCTTTTCTAGCAACCCCAGGCTGCATCAAAGACAAAAGAAACGGTGGTGTGGTCATCTTCGCTGCCCTCCAGCTTCCCGGGACTCATGCAGATAAATAAAAGGTGATGGTGAGGCCAAGCTCTTTGCAGGGACAGAAGTCAGACCGACAGGTCTCAGAGAGAGAGAGAGAGAGAGAGAGAGAAAGAGAGAGAGAGAGCTCTTCCTGCCAAGGGCTGAGGGAGGTGGCAGTGGAAGGGGTGTTGGCCTGTTAGATGCCTGCCCCTCCTGGGTCCCTTCACTTTCCTGAGGTGCCCCAGCCTGTGCAGATGGGGATGGGGTGCCGGGCCTTGTCACTGGGGGAGACCCTGGAGAGCTGACTTCCTGCCCCACCTCCTGTGCTGACGAGGCAGAGGCAGGTGGAACTGTGGCTCCGGTGCTGGGCATCATCTTGTGAGCGCTACCCAGGACCGGGCTGGTCCAAGCTGCAGAGGGACAGAGCAGCCCAGAACTTTTGGGGACTGGGACCTCTTTGTTCATGCCAACGGCCTGGGAGATGAGACACGGTGACAGGAAACTGAGGCCCAGGCATGGCAGGTTCCCCAAGGGGCGCCCTGAAGGCTGGAGTCAGAGCTGGGGTGCCGTTCCCCCCCGTGAGCATGCAGATCTGCGCCAGGATAGCTCCCCCAGGCCCCTGCTCTGAGGCCGGCAGGGCCCTGAGTTTCCCGGAGAGAGAAGGCGTGCCTGGTGAGAGCCATCGCAGTCCTGCGGGGCCAACGGGCGCCGACACACAGGTCCAGAAAAGAGGCCAGCACACCCACACCTTGATCTCACCAAGCAGCCCTTCCCTCCCTCAGCTCACAGGAACACCCCTCCCAGAGAGAGTGCTGCACCCCAACTCCCTGGATGACCTGTGTTTGGGGAGGCAAGAGTGTAAGGGCCTTTGGTGAGGGGATGAAGTCTTGTTTAAAATATTTGCGACCATCCTTCTCTTTCTCCCTCCCCCTCCCAGCTCCAGGAGCTCCTCAGGCATAGCCATGGGGGTAGAGGGGGGCAGGGCCTTGTGTTTACTGAAGGCCTACTGTGTGCTTAGAATGTGTTAGTCACGTTGACACACCATCTCGTAGGGACCGAGGTACGAGGGTATATTCCCCCCACTCTACAGAGTCAGCAGCAGTGGCTGCCGTCACGCCACCCCTCTCCCCAGCGCCCCAGTTCTCCATCTCTAATGAACTGCCAGGCTGACATTCAGGAGCAGCATGGCCTGTGGGGTGTTGTGGAGCCTCCGTAGTCTCACACCCCCTCCCGGGTTGGGCGGGACCACCGCCAGCCCCAGCGCTAGAGCCCTGCTCTGTGCAGTTGGAAGAGGAGAGTGGCTCCTTTGGGCTGACAGGGGACCCCCGCCCCAGGCAGAGTGTCTCACAGGAGCCTGGGGCCATGGTTCAGGGGCGCCTGGCCTACCACCTCCGGAGCCAATGCTGACACCAGAGTGAGGGTGACTGCCCTCGGCGGCATGGAGACAGTGGTCTGGGCATGGAGGCCTGGCCAGGTGGCAGGAAACACCTCCCCCGCCCGCCCATGCGGCCTCATGCATCACAGAGCCGCCCAGGCAGGGAGGAGGTGCCCGGCTGGTGGAGCTGACTGCCTCCTGCCTGCCTTCCCTCCCCTCTGTGGCCGATACCGGGCTCTGGGTGGGCACAGTGTGAGCTGTCTCATCAGGCTGCCGCCCTGTGCATGGCCCCAGGCCTGGCCCTGAGGAGGGGTGGGGTGACATGCAGGGTGGTGTGCCTCCAAGATCCTCACGCCCCACGGCCACTGTTGGTCTTGGGATCTGCCACTCCCGGTCCATCTTCAGGGGTTCAAGGTGGGGAGTGTGAATGAAAAGTTACTTTCGCCACCACCCACCCAGCTATCAGCCTTAAAAAACACCCTCCTTACTGGCCACTTTGGGCTGGGGACAGAACTGGAGAAGGGGAGGTGGTTTGATGGCTAAGGAGAACCCTACATTTTGTGTCACCACTGGGTGGCGCTCACCTCTGCCAGTGCCACAAGTCTTTCCAGGCAGCCCGTTCCTCCTGAGGCCAGACAGGCTCCTGGGGATCTGGAACCGGAGGTCCTGGATATGGGCTGTCACAATACTCTAGAGACAGAGAAGTCGCCTGACTCTATCACATACAGAGAAACTGCTCTCCTTGTAAACAGCCCCTCCACCGCTGGTCTCCATGTAAGCCAGCCTCGGGGCCAGGGGGCACAATAATAAAGAAACTGCATCTGGAACTACCTGCTGCTGCTGTTTATCCTCCCCTGCAGGGAATTCCATCAGGTGTGTGTGTGTGGGGGGGGGGGTCCTGGTAGGAGCCCCTTGACCACCCTGATAGGGTCCTGCCAGCTGCCAGGTTGACTGTTTGCACCGACCTCACCTCCCATGGGCATCACTACTCCTGGTGGCGAGCGAGAGCCAGGCTCTCACAAGTGTGCTTGAGTTGTGTTCCCCTTAAATCACCTTTGGGCAGCCGGGACTGCCACACTTCTGACTGATGCCCCGCAGCCCCTGTTATGAGCCTGAGGTCTGCCCGTCCTGCTGTGGGCATCACCCTGGCGGGCTGCAGCCGATGCAGGCAGGGTGTGCGGAGAGGGCAGGGCAAGGGCACTTCAAGCTGAGGCACACCTTCTACTGCTCCCTGGCCCCCACCCCGCTTCCCCACAGAGTGCTAGTGTTTCCCCCTTCCTCCCCGACCACTCATTTGTCCTCCTCCCCAAACTAGAGTCAGGCACTCCTCACCCCAATGCAAAAAGACGTCCATCCATGATTCAGAGGGCCTGAGCACACCAGGGTGCCCGCCCAGTAATGAGCGAAAGAAAGTAAATGCTTGTCTTTTATGACATAAAACATTCATTCCATTTCATTCACTATTCTGTCTAGAAAACTTGCTTAAGGTGGGGTGGGGTCCATGAGGGAGCCTGAGAGCACCTGGGTAAGCTGGACGCTGGGGACCCCGCGACAGAGGGACTGGGGGGCAGGCTGGGCGGGGG